>NC_056731.1:1110763051-1110890551 GCF_019279795.1 Protopterus annectens
TACTTGAAAGTAATGTCTTCATGTTTGATGAAAGGTTTTATCTGCAAAAGGATGGCGTAGCTATGGGCACTTCTTGTGCCAATAGCTACGCCAATCTTGTAATGGCATTTTGGGAAGAAGAGAAAATGTTTAAGTTGGAGAGCTACAAAAGACATGTAGTTTTTTACAAACGTTTTGTAGACGATCTCTTCTTTTTATGGCGTGGCAATGCCAATGACCTGGTCGCCTTCCATGAAGAGGTTAACGAGTTGACTTCTTTTTTAAAGTTCACTTTGAATTATTCTGAAAATGTGATATCATTTCTAGACATTAACATATCACGTCTATCTAGTGGATATTTTAATACAGCAGTCCATCGCAAGCATTGTTACAAAAATACATTATTGAATAGAGACAGCATGCATCCACCACATGTTTTCAAGAATATTTTGAAGGGTCAATGCATGAGGATCTCGAAGTTAAACTCATGCCACATGTTATTTCAGGAGGAACTGCAGGACTTAAGGACCAGATTTTATCAAAGGAAATATAGTCATTCTGAGGTTAATAAGGCTATTGCTGAAGTAAATGAACTACGTGGAGGACGCGCTTGTCCAATATTTTCTGAATATGGTAGAGATGAGTATACTCCAAAAGTGGAAAATATGACAGCTAATGATGTTGAGTTTATTAGGTTTACTCTTCATTATACAAAAGATATAAAACATATAAGGGAATCTATTTCTAAATATTGGGACATACTTAAGATAGATCCTGAAGTTTCTAAACATGTTGACATAGAACCTAGATTTGCATACAAGAATAAGAGTAATTTATATAAACTACTCTGCTGCTCTGATCTTAAATCTAATATTAGTTCTAAGGTCTTTGAAGGTTCGAAACCATGTAACAAATGTAACTATTGTCGTTACATATCGAATATTAATATCTTTATACATCCAACTACAGGTGAATTATTTAACATCAAAGTGAATGCACGCTGTGATACTAAACATGTGATATATCTAGCCAGATGTTTGGCGTGTCCAAGTTTCTATATAGGAAAGACGGACAGGATGTTTAAAGAAAGGATTAGGGAACACCTATATCAAATTCGTATAAAATCTGAGGTCAATGCTTTGTCTAAACACATCATGACTACAGGTATCGGCCACAAATTTGTTTTTTCAGTTTTGCAAGTTCTTGATGTTAGTAGTAGAGGGGGTGATATTAAGAATCTGACAGAATCTATAGAAGCTGAATGGATTATTAAGACTAGAGCACATATCCCCCCTGGTATTAATGATAGGGTACCTCTAAAGCCTGCTTTAAAGAAAAGAAGACACAGGATTTAAATCTTATTTATATAGTTAGATTTTATACAGGCTTAGCTGGTGACAATTTTTCATAATGCCATTAAATTTAGATACACAGTTGCTTTATACATATATACCTTTAGAGTTTATGCATTTTTCTATTACTCTCATTATATTGCAATTTCTATTACAGTCAACATTAGTTGTAACACATCTTATACATTGATATTAAGATATATACGTAAAATTGATGGGCTACATAATTACATATTTAAGTAAAATGTATATGTAGTGAATTTTAAATATTATTTTATTTTTAAATCCATGCTTTTATTTCAAGAAGCAATGTATTTTAATTGTGGCAATTAGATGGTTTAAAGAATTAAATGAGTGTGCCTATACCTTTTACAACTAATTGTCTAATTAATTTAATTATCTTTTAAACTTGTGTATATATATGAGTCTCTGTGATTGACTGTTTAGAGGTTTGAAAAAGCTGTAAGCGAAAGTGCTCACCCACAATAAACTATTTTCATTTTTATTACTTTGCTTCATCGTTTCTGGGACTGAATAGTCTGACTGTGTGATATTAATATTGAATTACGCGTGACTATGTTTTTGAGACTGAATAGTCTTTCTAAGTGCAATTGAATTTTATGGACTTGCATCGCACTGATTTTATCTTTGAGCAGTGGTCAGCTTTTACTTATTCATCCATGGAGTGACAACCAGCAGGTACTTTACGATTATATACGCTATATACACTGGCATTTCTTTTCCTGCTGATTATCCGGTGTCTGCCAGAGGCAGTTATACTACTTATATGAAGTTAGAATCTAATTGTTATCTATGTACCTTAAATCATTATACACAAGCATCCCACATTTTCCAGGATTTCAAGTATTGGAATATATTTTTACATAGGGCTAACATATATTTTCCTAGCTTTAGTACATTTTACTATGTTTAACGGAACACGTTAAATAAAAACATGTATATTATTCTGATAGTGCTTGTCTCTGTTGAGTGATACTCCAATGGATGCCTCATTTGCACCCATATATGTGGTTCTAGTTATGGGGCACTTTGAGGAAATCATGATCTGTGATCAGGATCATGTTCTTTTCTTTATGCAATGGAAATGTGACATAGATTCCTAGACAACTGTTAACTAATACAGTCTTCAGATATTGTTAATTTAAGGGAGTTTGTACAATAATTAAATGAGAATATTGGGCTCACAATTTAGTGCTGATTTCAGTCATAAGGTAATTTCACTCGTCATATTATTACTGATATCTTAAAGTCTCCTTTTTCACAACAAAAAGAACATGTTCAGAAGAGGTTGCGTATCAGTCCAGTGCTTGGGATTGGCTAGAACATTCATGGCCAGGGGATATGAATATGACCATACTCAAAAGGCAAGGAACGCTCTTGACACACTTAACAGGCAATAGATGCTTCAATATTAAAGACTTAAGAAGAAAAGTGGGTTTAAGATGGCTTTTGTTCCAACATATACACTAAATATAAATAAAAGTATAGATGTTATACAAAATCATTGGAGTATATTATTATCTAACACTGAGCTAGCAGAATTGCTGTCATCTACATGTAAGTTTTCTTTACCCAGCAATTAAACAAAAGTCAACATTATTTAGGAAAGTACAAAAGAAGGAATAGAGTAGGTTTGACACAAACTACTCTTTCTGGAACAAATCCAGTGGGTTCTTACCTTGTGGTAACTGTGTATTTTGTCCTAATATCATTAAAACAAGGGTATTTGTAACAGTTAAAGTTGTTGAGCAGTATCAAATCTGACAATGTTTTGCATGTTCTAGTGAATGGGGTATTTATCTTGTTGCTTGCTTTCTAATTTTTATGTGGAAAAAAACCTCCAGGATGTTCAAACGCTAGATGTCAGCCATCTTAATGATATTAGGTGTAAAATGGATGTGAATGCTGTATATAAACATGGCATTAAGTGTCCTGGAGCTGTTTTTACTTTTGTGGATGCAGACAAAAATATAGTGTACTGGACTTGATAAGAAAATTTGCCAGGAAATGTTAACTAAGAAGGGACAAGTGTGGACTATTAATCTGGAGTCAATGTTCTAGCTAGGTCTTAGTGAGCATTTATAACCAGTCTTTCATTATTTATATAGCTGTTCTGAGTAGTGGCATTACTTCTCTAACATATGTATTAAGTCATCAGTTCTTTATTGGGATTTGAATTAAAAACTGTTTTTCAAATAAAAATGTTACAAAGAACTTTATATATTTTGTTCATAGATTCATAAATTTATTTATGACTTATGACTATTTATGCCTCACCACTACCCTCTCTCAGATCACATCTCCTTTCTTCAGGAGAGCCATATCAGTCTAACCTGGAGTAAATTTGTGATAAACTTTCCAGTCATTTAGGTAATACTGAAATGAAGATAATGAGTTGCACTTAACATACAGGGTGGAAGTGCATTCCAGAGGTTAGGGAGGCACTAGGTTCTAAACCTGTCCCTCCACTGTGTTTTATCTATCTGGTGTTGAAGATTTAGGTCTCTAGTGTTGATGGCTGCTTGGAACTTATGGAGATACAGAAATTCCAGGACAACTGGGTCTGTAATGACATGGTAAACAAGACAGAGATCTTCCCTCAAAAAGCTGTAAGACACTGTATAAAGAAATAGTGCTTCGCTTTGGGGGGTTTTAATTGTTTGATATGTTTAATTAAATACATTCCTAAGATGACATTGGTCTAATCAAGACTGATACAGGGAAGTGAAACACATTTTTAGACCTAAATGACATTCCTTTGGAAACTAGCTGTGCTAAGTAAAATAATTTTCTAACAACTGTTATCACATGATGGTCTAAAGAGAGAGAGTTATCAACTCAGGTTTCTAGGTTCATGACCACATTTTTGTTTCATAGTGAGGTATTGCCCATACAGTATGGGGGGCTATCTATCCCAAGTGGGGATACTACACATTTTATTATTTAGTTTGAGCCCATTTTAGTACACCAAGATTTACTAGATAGAGTTTATTCTGGAGGATTTGGGTGTCAGAGGGTGACTTAATAATAACCCCCAGTTTACAGTCAACTGGAAATAGGCTGGAGTTAGCACAGGATAATATAGAGAGTTTAGCAGAGCTGGTGGTTAATGAGAGGCCCTGTGTGGAAGCTGATGGTAAGCTGTAGGGAGTCAACAGACAAAAAATGAATAAGCAGAAAGCATTCAAATGTTGAACTAGGATGAGCGACGTGGAACAGTCCTCTGCTAAGGTTTGGAGGTAAGCGATCAAATAGGCAAGATGACCAAGACTGCAATGAAAAGGGAGGGAAACATTTTTTTCAGTACATTTCATGGAGAAAAAAGTTGATACTGACCTTGACCAGTTGATCAAGAATGGGAGGGAGAGCAGGGATGACAAAGATATCTCTGAAGTATTAAATGAGTTCACAAAGATAACATATGGAAAGATGCATTACAAAAGTTAGAAAGCAGTGGGGAGTGAGAGACTGAAGGATGAACCAATAGGAACAGAGAGTGCCTAAAAGGGAATTGGTGAGCTTAAAGGAGAACCAAGTAAAAGGTCCAGTTGTGGTACCAGTTAGAGTGCTCAGAAATATAGCAAGTAACCTGTCAGAATCCCTCCCAGAAATCACTAACAGATTTCTGACCAGTGGAGAACTACCACATAAATGAAAATCAGGTTAAGTTTTCCCATTGCTCAAGTAAGATGTTAGGACTAGGCCTGGTAAACACAGACAAAATAGGCTGAGATCAATGTTCCAGAAGGTGTTAGAAGTGATCCTGACAGAAATGCTTGAGATCAGTCTGAAGCATAATCAGCTTCAAAACCCAAGTCAGCATGGCTTCACTGTCTGGAAGGGCTGCCAATCTGACTTCCTGTGACTAGGTACCAACAGAGATGGGTGAGGCAGTGCCAATGGATTTTTTTGACTCGATAAGCACTTTGACTTGGTACCATATTAAAGGTTACTCAGTAAGCTGAAAGGGCTAGTAGAAGGATAAAAACTTACAGACTGTATGGGGAATGACTGTGAGGAAGAACCCAGAATATGATGGTTAAAGGGAAGCTGTTAGAGGTGATGGAGGTGACCAATGAAGTAGCACAAAGATCATTGCTGTGGTTGTTGCTGTTCAACATATTAACATCTGATATTTTTAAGGGGCTTGCTAACAAACTAAACTGATAACACATAAAACAGGGCTAGAGTCCTGAATGTGGGCAACAAGCCTGAAATAGGACACAGGATTTAGTTGCATTTGGGGGAGAATGTTGTAAATTAGTTTCTGTGCAGATAAGTGCAATGTTCTACATATTTGTGCATAACAACCGACAGTTACATGTAGCTCAGACTGTGCTAAACTAGGAAAGAAGGTGACTGAGTCAGAGACCTTCAAACACAAGTAGAGAAGGCAGCAAGAATAGTCAAAATAGGGGTTGGGCTATATTCTGTGTCATAGACTCCAGAAACAATCAATTCTCTATAATACTTAGTTCAACCCTTGTGCCTGTCTCTCCAGTAGTCCACATGGTCTAGGACCGTGTCAAAAGCCAAAGTTGTTGTGTCTTTCGGCTTTTCCCAGTTAGGGGTCACCACAGCGGAACTCCGGTCTGCTAATGATTGGCAGTAGATTTTTACATGCCGAGTTGCCGTCCCTGACGCACAACCTTCAACGAAGGTACGCCCATTCATGTATGTCTACACACAGAAGACGCTCTAGCTGAGAATCGAACAGGACAACATCTTACTGTGAGACGACAATGCTAAAACTTTAATACTGAGTAAAATGGGTCTTGATCAGACCTTTCAGGACCAAGAGTTAATTGTAAGTTCAGTGCTACTAAAACATATCCTTTTTGTGATATGTTTTAGTAGCACTGGACTTACAATTAAATCATAGACTCCAGAGACAGGAAGGATGTACTCTCACTGTATTGTACTCTGGTGAAACCATCTTGAGAGTTCTATATGCAGTTCTGAAAACCTTACAGTGAACAGAACGTGAACCAGCTGGAAGCATCCAAAAGAAGGTCATGGGATGGGGTCATCAGAAGGATAAACGTGAATGTGTACAAACAGTATATGAAATTGATGAACTTTAATTTTATTTAATACTAGGAGAGATAAAGGGAAAACAATGTAGCTGTACAATAAACTAGAAAAAATTGAGGGAGTGGAACTAAAGCACAAGGACATAGGAATTAGAAGAGGATATCAGATGCATTTTGAAACTACACACTTTAACATGGACCTGAGAAAGTACGTTTCCCCACAAAAATAATTATGGATCCCCAGGACAGACTGCCTGAGAGTTGGTGGGTTGTGAACCAAGAGTGGCCTTCAGGAAAGAATGAAACAACTGACAAAGGTTGACCCCCTTGATGGGAGGAGGAATCAGCTACATGTCAAATGCACCCAAATGGGCAGAATAGACAGACAAATTTCTTGTTTCATAATAAGAAATACCATGCAAGTGGTACAATCAGTGTGGTTAGAAAAGTAGCTTTATAAGGGCTTGTTGCATGGTTAGAACTACTTTACAGTTTGTAAGGCCTTCTTCTGTCAGTTCTGAGACTGAACATGCACTATTTATTTTAAATGAATTAATTTGTCAGTGTATTTTGACTGGATTTGTTCCACTAGGTTTTCATGGGAGGCCTGAGGGGGTATTCATATTAACAATGGGCCATTTTGCAAGGCCTAGGAACACTCCCCTCCTTCTTACTCTACATGGACTAAACACTTCATGTAAGGTCATGCTGAGTGTTTTGGAACTGGATAGCAATATTGTATAATAAAAATATAAGTTTTCTTTCTGAATCAGTGGAAGAGGCAACTGAAATTGTGGAGGAAAATATCAGACAATGAATGAAAATGATCATATTTCTTCTTTTCCACTATTTTGTGCTGTAGTGGTGTAGGAATTCCAGGCATGGCAGAGTAGAATCTATTGTTTCAGTATCAGATATTTCAGGTACTGCTGTGAAACAAGTTCTGGAAGAGATTACAGCTATGGTGGCTGAACAGGATCATACTACTCAGTGTTGAGACAGCAAGCATAACAGTGCTAGAGTGCTGGCAGCTGAGGGTATTGCAGAGTGTTTTAGACACTCAAGATAGGAAGTAAACCCTGCCAGTTTTTGGAAAACTGCTATGACTTTGGCTGGTAAATCACAGCAAATTTTTGCTGATGTCTTAAATTGTCCTACCTGTGATACACAGCATTTAGAAGCGAGGCCCAGGTATAAAGTTCAGAGGGAGGATAATTCCTAAAGCCCATTTGGATTAACCTACTTGAAGAACATTTGTATGGAAAGAATTTGTAGATATTTGCCTCAACATGTGAAGGCCTTCATTCAAATCAGTGATGAAAGTGTTTTTAATGTCAGCTTTGAAGGCAGAAAATAACTGATAAAATTTTGGGTTTATATCGGGTCTTGCATATAGGTGTGTCTGGCAGTATACTCTGTAATCTCAATAACAGGTGCAGATTAAATTTTACAGTGAATTGCTGGATGTACAGTTTCCAGGGATGTTCAGAAAAATAAAGTTTGAGGTTGGTGTGTGGGGTGGGTCTGGGAAGCAAATGTAATTCCAAGGATAGCTCATCACATCACCTTCTATTATTGTTCTAAGAGACATGCATGGCATTGTTTCTGAAACTGGTATGACTAATAGTGTTACAGACATACCTCTCAAATGCTTAGTACACGAATCAGGGCCAGAGCTAAAAATAGTCAGGGAGAAAGGACCAACATCAGGGAGAGATTTTACTTAGAGATTTTGTATTGACATACATTTTCTGAAGGATCTGAAATCTGAAGCTTAAATACCTGTCATTATTCAGTGACTTCATTCCTCAATGATTTGCCAGAAAACCACAAATGTTATGAGAACCAGACAAAAATATGAGACAAAATCAGGGACAGTGTACACATTCAGGAAATGCTGACAGCTATGGTTACAGATATGGTGTTGGGGATTGTCTCAGAGTAAATGTGACAATGACGTTTGCGAACCGTATATGCATGAATTCTGTTGGACTACAAATAAATGCACTCTTTCTGTGAGATGGGTACAAATATGACACTTGTTTAAATAAATAAAAATACCACAGTTGATTGGAAAATGATTACTGCACAGAAATGCAGAGTACCTAGGAAGGTCCTGACATATAATGATCTGATAGCGGGATGTGATCAGTTGTGTTACAGTTCATGACAACAGTTTGTCTATTTTTGGAACATGTCCAATTATACTACTGCTCAAGAGAGTGATTGTCTATCCTAGAAAATGATGCTGTGGGGACTGAGTATTCTTTAGTTATTACTGAGGAAAAGATACGGAAGTGGGTATTGCGATGATGCCTACTGACAGCATATTTATTTGCTTGGATGGGAAAGTTTCTACTTCTGTTAATACAGTTGCTAGATTAAGAAAAAGATCTAAGATAGATTCATCAAAAGTAAAGAAAAAAAAGAAAAAACATCAGAAAGGACAATGATTGAGTCTAACTATAAATGTGACTTGAGATATATGGAAAAAGAAGAGATGTTCATCTTGCAGTTGCAAATGATTTTGCAAAAAATTAAGTTAATAGTGTATTTTATTTTTTTAGCTTCACTGTTCACTCATTTTTTCTATATCCCCACCTACAAAATGATGTCATGGTGGGTATCTGGCAGTGATTTACATATGCCTGCAATGCACTATAGATAAGCATAAACAAATTGCCTGTTTGGAGGAGGAGATACTTGTTTATATTGTGGTTTGACAAGTACATAATCACTGCTAATTTTCAATGTAAAGAGATCCACTTACAAGAACCAGTCAATGAATTGATTTTCTAGGAGTTAATTCAGGAAGTGAGGCATTGTGGGTTTGGTCTTTCATAATGTCAAGGCAGGCATTTTCATCTCTGTGAGAAGTATATATGGGGGTGTCCATATTAACAAATAAAATGCAATAACAATGTACTTTCTGCACCAAAAACTGTATAATTTGGTTCTGTAGAGTAAGGAGGTTATATCCAACTTCAAAGGCTTGTTGCTTACATATGCTTCAGAGTATGACCAATACACTTTAAGAGAAAACTGATAGTAAATAAATGTGTTTGGATTTTAGCAGACAGATGTTGAAGACAAAATAGGAGAGGTACAGACAAGCCATAGTCTATATAGACTAAAACAAATGAAACACAGAGGGGAAAGCAAAAAGCTTGTGTAATTATACAGTAAGTTGGGATGAAAATAGAGAACAATACTGCACTATGAATGAAATATGCACAAAACACCCACACAATGCGCAGTTCCGGCACAATAAAGGCTGTCTCAGTGTTCAAGGACCGGATTGGTCCTAAATTAATCCCAGGAATCCGATAAAAGGTAAAAAAGTGTTTTAATACACTAAAAAAAATACACAAAATAAATGTAGTAAAAACAGAACATAGATTGAGCGCTTTCATCTCCCTCCGGAGACTTCTTCAGAATCTACCACCATTTCCAGATGGTCCTTATTAAATACATATTGCTCCAAAATCATTGGCTAGCAGTATCTTCCTTAATTAACAAATTAAACAAATTAAACATTAAAGGGCTGGCATATAAAAAGGGCTAGCATATACAACATCAAGGGACACTATGCCAAATAGCAGTACATTAAAGTGAAATAAAATGGAATAAAAATAGAAACTAACCCAAGATCTACTCAAGATATGTAGTTTACACTATAAAAAATGTATTGTAAAATGTAAATATAAATATATATATTTTAAAATATCTTATTATACAAAAATTCAGTCCAGTTCAGAGTGGTTGAAGAAATAGATAAATAAATGGGAATACATAAGTATAATACATTGAATAAATACATAAATATTTTATTGTAAAATATAATATAATAAATATATGTATAATAAATTTAATATGTAAAATTAGAATATAGAATACTAAAAATCTAAAAATACCTAATTTAAAAATTCTTGATTAAAAGAAGGGCATACATTATAGTACTATCATCTTGTTTTCACTTTGTTTTTAATCTTTGGATCTGCAGCTAACAATTTTAATGCTGGAGTAATAGAAATGTGGTTATTAAGGCCCTTACCACAACATGAATCGAGCCTTAACTGCCAGATCATTTCCCTATACTCTAAAAGGGTCTCCCAGTCACCACCCCTATCTGGGTGTGCGACCTCCTCTATAATCCAAAATGTGTAGTCAGCCATATTACAAGTCAAAGCATGCCTATATAAAGCATTGTTCTCATTGTGCTTGTTTATATCCCTAATATGTTCATAAATTCTAGATCTGAGATGGCGCTCAGTTTTCCCTATATAGTAGCTCCAACATGCTTGACAAAATACCAGGTAAACTACCCCTTTTGAGTAGCAACTATTGTACCTTCTAGCCCTAAGTGTCAAATCTAGGCTAGGTATTCTCACTTCCTTTAATCCAGCTATATAAGAACACTGCTCACATCTACCACATCTAAAAGTACCACATTTCTTATTAGTCCCTTCTATATTAGTTTTTTCTCTTTCAATCAAATTTTTAATAGTCTTGTTTCTTCTAAAACTATATTTTATATTGCCTTGGAACACATTAGTTCTAGTAGATACATTTCTGAACAAATCCCAGGTATCATTTATGCATTTTTTAACCATCTCATACCCCCATAGTATGTTAAGGTCAGGTATGGTATTGTGCTAGAATTACCAGTATTACCACCCTCCTGTTCATTGTGGGTGTTCTTTGGAAAAATTACTACAGGACTGGAATCTACACTGCCCCCACTAGTTAAAAGGGGGGTATAAATGTTACCCCTACCTATAAGGACATATTATTTTATAGAATTAATAAGTTCCATTGGATATCCTCTCTCAAGGAACATTCTCTCTACGTTGTTAACTTCATTCCTAAATCACTCTCATCAGAAATCATCCTAGCCATCCTAATCATTTGTCCTTTCACAATATATTTTTTTAATTGGTAGGGGTGGTCACTATCAAAATGTAAATATGCATTAGAAAAATGTTCCTTCCTGTAGACACTTGCCCTATAACATTTCTTTTCATAGTCTTTATTTAATTTTATGTCAAGGAAGTGAATTTCATCTCTTCCCACTTGATGTGTAAATTGTAGAAATGTAGTTGTTTGATTAATATAATAAATAAATTTCTTTATGGAATCAAAAGGCCCTGTCCATAAAACAAATATATCGTCCAAAAAACAAAAATATTTTGCTATGTACTGACTATATTCTGACCTAAAAACATATTTACGTTCCCAAAATAACATAATGATGTTTGCGTATATGGGGGCACATGAAGATCCCATGGCAATTCCTTCTTTTTGGTGATAATAATCACCCTGAAAATAAACATAGTTATATTTTAAAACTAATTCAATACACTCTAAAACAAAAAAATTAATTGCACACTTTATTAAATTTACAGCAATGTAAAATAATGGTTCATGGGAAATATTGTGCCCTTTTGTAACTGATAGGAAGCATAAAGAACTAATTTATGAGGAAGAATTACTTAATGACAAATACAAGCTTGTACTTGATAAAAAGGAAAATATGTGTTTACTTGAGTCATACTTAAAGTACAGTTTTGGAATTCCTGGGCTGTATAATTATGAAACCTGGCATGCTTTTATTGGAATGCAGGACTGATGGTAGAAGAGATGAAATTTGTTTAATAGGCCTTTCTTAGTGCATAAGTTGAATAATGTTATTGTTGCTACTCAGAATCCATCTACCCCTTTATTGATGCAATCCATTGTGAGTATTTCATATTCAGAAAGCAATCTATTATATTCACTTTATATAGTTCATGACTTGTGCCTAAATTTACCTTATGTTTTCAAATACAATGTTGCATCAAACCTGTTATCGGCTTTAGAGTACTGTCAGATAATTCTGCATGTCAATTGTACCACCTCTTTGTGACATCTTGGCCTATGTTTTCACTGAAGAGGGTTCTTGGACTAATCCTCATACTCAGTTAACAAAAATAAATAAATAATGAATGAATTATAGCAGCTTGGGAAACAATAGCTATGTATTATGTAGATTCTGAATGAACTATATAT
Organism: Protopterus annectens; assembly: GCF_019279795.1. Lineage (NCBI taxonomy): Eukaryota > Metazoa > Chordata > Ceratodontiformes > Protopteridae > Protopterus > Protopterus annectens. Next base: position 1,110,775,485 of record NC_056731.1, read on the forward strand.
TAGAGAAAAAAGTGGGAGTTGCTACATTTCTAATGAAAGTTGGGATGAAAGCAGATGTTAGAAACTGGAATAACCTGGGGCATATAGATATTAAGTTAATTAGTAAGAAATTACATATACACTTAGAAGATATTTAAGGAAATTTAATTTATAGTATAAAGTTGCAAGGTATGGTGTCAATATTAGGAAGAAGTTATTACAAATAAACTTATAGTTTGAATAGACTTCTGCTGATAGACAGGTAGTGGTATATGTAAAGCCCTGATACTGCAATACATCAGTCATTATATGCGTTTTGTATCAATATGTAGACTGTCTTGAGTGTTAACTTTTTCACTTGAGCAGGTCGGTGAGAATGATATACTTCCAGTAATGAATGACTAGGAGGCACATCCAGCAAAAAAGGTATTGTGGGATAAAACAAGATGAATAACTCAATATGACATTGTGTTGCGTATTGACTACTATAATATTGGTAAGTTTGGCCACTGTGAGAAAGAAATGGTTACGGAGAAAAAGTCAGTGGCATGGCAGCTTACACAGTTGATTTCAGTAATTTAGTTGGTTTTAAATGAAATCTAAGTTTCAATTCATTTGGTTTGTAAATGGTGCCAAATGTGGGCAGGAGTATTAATAGTCAGAAATACAGAAAGTGGGTATTGGGGAGGTAGTGAGGATAGCTTTTGTGGTAGCGTTGTTGCCTCACAGCAAGAGGTTCTCCCATCTGATTCCCGGCTGGAGTGTGGGCAGTGCCTTCTTTATGGAGTCTGTATGTACTCCCTGCAGTTAGGTGGGCGTTCGAAAGACATGCGTAAATGGGTGTGCCTTTGTTGAAGGTTGGACGTCGAGCTGGCACCTCGGCGTTCATGCAAATCTACTTCCAATCATTAGCAGACCGGAGTTCCGCTGTGGTGACCCCTAACTGGGAAAAGCCGAAAGACAAACAATAACAACAACAACAACAACAGTGAGGATAGCTTTTAAGCTCACTGAGTTAAAAATACTAGACCTTATTAGTAGGTTTGGTCTGGATACTGATTATAACTGACAATTAGTGGAAAATGCAATGATGACTGTTGGGTAAAGCTTCAAATGACTTTTATTTAAAAGCCTGACTGCTTATAATTTAGTTTTAGGAATGAAAAATTATATAGGAAATATTTTCTTGTAACAGAACCATAGAGAAAAAATGATTACAGGAATTTTTAAAGCATTTTTGGGGTGTAGATGAAATCCCATTAAAAAAAGTATCTTGTACACTGGTACTATAAAAGTCTATATTTTCTATATTTTTGTATTTTGGTAAGTTATGTGGAAGAACAACTTAATGGTAAGGAGGGTTTTGAGATGTTGCATACAGGTTCATAAATGGTGGGAAATGTGGAGGAGAAATGCTAATACAAAATCTTATAGTCTAAATGGAAAAAAGATGCATCTCAGGTACCAGAGTTCAGGTTACAAACTTGGTGGTGGGACAGTACAGGATATGTTTCAGAATAAGTGATCTTTGTTGTACATGTGGACGGTGCAGATAAACATTATTGTAAAGAACTTGAGAGTTGTGTAAACATCACATGTTATTGGGACAGTGTACCCTAAGATAGGAGGGAAGAACAATTTGGGGAGTTCTATGCAGGACAGCACACAAAAATGTAGTGAAAGAAAATATCCCATATAAAGCAAGAAATGAAAATTTAGGTAATATAACAGGAATGTAAAGGAACAAAGAAACCATATAACATTTATTTCTGGAATTTAGCATCATTCTGAGTTATTGGGAGATGTTATTGGCTACATTATAATAAAAATAGCTATGATATTTATGCAAGTATAATTCATACTGTTTATGTCGGGGTTATGGAATAAGTAGACTGGATGACTTAGTTATTTTAAGAATATATCTAATCTTTACAGTTTTATGTAAGGAACATAGACTGAAACAAAGGCCCCTTTTCAGTGGTGGCATTGCTACAGAGTAAGTAAAACAAGGAAGAGAATTAAAATGGCGCAAAGAATTTTGCATATCAAACATGGTGTAATATTTACAAAAACAATATATGGTTATAAAGTGTTAAAAACCAGTAAAACAATATAATCACACAGTTGGTAACAATAGTCGATATACAACCTGGTCAAAAGTCCTAAATGCAGTCTAAAATACTAAAAAAGCATGTGTATTTATGTCATATTTTAAAATGTGTTGATTTAATAAAGATGTTCCTGGAGATCCTACTACATGCATCTCACACAGCATCACAGCATTTATGTAGTGATCGGTGGTCAGACTCATTTTAAACTTAACAAAAGCAGGTGAGCTCCATAATAGTCAAGAACAGGGAATTCCAAATATTCAGATCTCAGTAAGAGAAGGCTTTGTGAAAACATTCTAGTTTCTAGTTACATGCTAGCAAAGTGAAAAGATCAAAGATCGCTGGGTGCATGTTGAGAGATTAATTTTTGCCCATTAGAAAGAAGCCCAAGGGGGAAAGTGTTTAGTTAGAGAACTTTGCAGAGAAAGGAACAGAAGACAATATTACTAGGTACTATGGGTCAAATGTTGGCTTCAGAAAGGGTAACATAATAGAATTTAGAGTGAGGAAATTGAATATACCTTCAAGCCTTATTCAGTGTTGCAGTTGATACAGGAATAGTATACTCCATGATAAGGAGATTTACCCTTTTTCAATGCTGCTCATAGATTTTGTGTGTTAGCCGATGGGTAATTTTGTAACATTTCCAATGTAGCCTTCTGTTTTGTAGTTATGGTGGCAATAAGAGTTCCAAAGGTAAGTTGGCAGTCAAGCCAGAAGCCACGGTACTTAAAATGCTGACAAAATTGTAGATACCCACCTAGAGTTGAGGTTACAGACCAAATATTAGGGAAATGACAGAGATGTTTGACATTTCTGAAGACTCTGTATCATTTTTGATATTAAGGCAAAGTCCCAAGGAAATTAACCTGCTGCAGATAGCAATGACGTGGTCAGTAAGAGACAAACTGATGTTGTTTGGTGATGCATTAGAACCCCATATTATCAAACCATCAGTGTGAAAAAGGCATATATGCTTAGAATGCTAATACTGAAGGCATTTATGCTAGGCTTGTATAGGCCCTAGGGCTGATAGCCTAGTACCAACCTATGAACCTATAAATATTGTGGGAAGAAATATCCAGGGAATTGTTATGGCTAGGCTTGTATAGGCCCTAGGGCCGATAGCCTAGTACCAACCTATGAACCTATGACTGAGAAAAGCTGCAGCATCCATCTAGTATCCAGAGAAATGACTGATGTTATGTTGTCCTATCTCACCATAATTCTTGCAGATTGGGTTAGGAGCCATTCATGGCTCTGACTTGGTTGAATACTAAAGTGTGAGAGCTTCCACTGGCTCGCGGGTAATCCCTATCCCATGATGCTCTGGGCCACATCCCCAGATCTTGTTTGCCACTCAAGCGATCGAGAAGTGTTTCTGCTGGCTCGTTGGTTAAGTGTAGGTTTTGTTAATCTAATTTCTCTCTTTATACTCCTATTACCTTTCTAATGAGTTAGTCTTTCATGTTGTCTGTGTTAGGTCTTTGTAGTTAGTTGAAAACCCCCTTCCCAACCTGCTGAGAGTTTCCATTTAACTTAGAGGGCTCTCGCGGCCCATTTAAGTTAGAGGGCCGCTTCCCCTGTGTTCCCTTGTCCTGTCTGAGTAGTAGTAGAATCCATTTAAGTTAGAGGATTCTTCTTTTTACTTTTCTTCTTACTTCTGCTTCTTGCTTTTAACCCCCCCCCCCAAAAAAAATGGTATTTTTGCCTTATAGTCATTTTTTTGTTATTGCTAGAGTTAGTTTAACTGGATTTCAATGCTTATGGCCTTGTGTTTAACTGCATAATGTCCAAAGACAAGGATAAAGAAAGGGAACCCAAAGAGCATAAACAGTCAGGGTTCAAAAAGTGCGATAAATGTACTCAAAAGATGTCTCTTACAGATGGGCACACGAGTTGTGTCTATTGCCTTGGTGCCATCCATTTACAGGACCCCTGCACCATATATCATGCTTTCAGTAGCAGGGTGCTCCATGAGCATAGGAATAAACTAATGGCAAGGAGTTTATTGAAAGGGCCTTTTCAGGAAGCTTTAGATAATTCTTAGAGCTCCAAATCTTCCTCCCCTTCTTCAACCCAGTCTAAATCAACCAAAAGGCTGACTATGACAGCTCCAGTTTCAGAGCCACCAAAAAAGATTGTGTCATTGGAACCGAGGGCTCTTGACTCCGATAGACCTGGAACTTCTTCTTCGGCACCTATAGTATCCATGGAGCCAACAGAAGTATCGAGGAGTCGGTCTCCTTTATTGGAGCCGATATCTCTGATGCTGAGATCTCCTATTCTGGACAGGGGTAGATCTCCTTCTTCATCCACCCATTCTTCCAGGAGTTTATCTGATGAAGATGTGGAGTGGGTGGTGAAGAGATTATGTTGAACACCAGCCCTGGTAAAAATTTTGTCGTCTCCACCCCCAAAGGAATCAGTGCCATCCCATTCGGCAGCTGCCTTTTTGATTCCTCCTCCGATCACCCTGGAGTCATTGGTGCCAGAGAGATTGGATCCAAAAGTAGCAAAACCATCGGCACAGAGACCACCTTTGGACGTGGAGGAATCTAGGAGCCCACGCTCGCTAGTTGGGTCTGGGGAGGAGAGTCGGCATGGACAGTTGTCCAATCTGACTCTACCTCTTGGTGCTTCAGCTAAGTTGAGCTTGGCTCCTACCTCAGTTTCGGAGCCACCAGCTCAACTTCAGAGTCGACCTTCTGTCTCTTTGGAGCAGAGAGTCCCTTCGGAGCAGAGTGGGGGGGCTTTTGAACTGATGGAGAGGGTGCTGTATCTCCAGACAGCCTTGATCTTGGAGCCAACTTCTCATCCCTCCCAGGTGCCAGTGTCTATCTCCTCACCACCACCCCCTCCCAGGCATAGAGACCCAGAACCTCAGGAGGCCCTTGCAAGTGGCATTGTCTCTTCCAAAACTTCTATGGAGTACCCTCTGAAGAAGTCCCTAGGAAGAGGCTGTGCAGGAGGAAGCACATAGACTCCCCTGAGTCTGTTACTTCTGATACCAATTTGGATGACTCTGAAGGGACCCCATGGTCTCCCTCTGAGGATGTCTCTTTCTCCGACATCCTTGAGATCCTGAAACAGAGGGGTGGATGAAAGTCCACCAACCCTTCAGAGGATGAATTGGTATACCTGGAGTCTTTTGGGTCTCACCCATCTACCTCCTGGGTGAGTCCCCCATTTGACCAACTATTGGGTGTCATCTCTCATAGGGCCTGGACATCACCTGATACAGTGGAGCCTGTTCCGAGCAGAGAAGGAATTCCTAAGTAAGGGTGTCCCTGTAGATGTGATGGTGGTGGTGGTTGCTACCAAGAAGGAGCTATTGGAGACCTCCACATCTGTCCATCTTTCTAACAAAGAGTCTAGGACCATGGACATATATGTAAAGTGTGCCTTTTCTTCAGTGGCCTTCACCCTACGGTCACTGATTTACCTTACTCATTTTACGAGACTTCAAAGTGATCTCCTCAAAGAGCTTGGAGATACCCTTCAGGGTTCTGTAGCTCAGGGATCTACAGATAAAGTATCCTCGCAGCTCTCCACCCTCAATTCCATAGTTAACTCCTCCATGAGACTCATTTCATATGCAGCTGATGGAGTGAGTAGAGCGGCAGTGACAGGAATTTCCCTGAGGAGGCATTCCTGGATGCACCTTTGCAACTTTGCCAAGCCGTTCAGGTCTTCCTTTACCAATGCCCCCTTTGATGGTTCATCCCTTTTTGGAAAACATTATCTGCCATTGAGGTCCATTTTCCAGCCTCATCTGGACCTTATCCCAAAGGTCAAGAGGGTGGAAAGATGTGGTTCCGCAAGTCCCAAAAAAGTTTCTCTGATGCAAGTGGTGACTCTTCCCCCAGGGGCAGAGGGGGAAGTTATAATGGAAGACACTGACCTCGTGGTAGGGGGGTCTGCAAAATCAGGGTGACAGAGATACATACTCTGAAAGGCCCTTCCAGTGCTCCTGAAAGGAGGCCTGCCTGCTCTTCTCTGGAGACAGTCGGGGGTCATTTGTCACTGTACCCAAATGTCTGGCAATAAATCTCCCAAGACAAATGGGTACAAACAATTATATCCAGAGGTTATTACATACCATTTTCCATTCCCCCTCTGGTAAACCAGTCCTTACCAGACATTCCAACCGGTCAAAAGGAGTATGCAATGCAAGAGATACTCTCATTGTTAGAAAAAAAGAGTCATCCAAGAGGTCCCCGCAGACCAAATGGGATCCAGAACTTACTTAAGATTCTGTTTAGTTCTAAAAAAGACAGGGGACTGGAGATCCATTCTAGATATAAGCAAGCTAAATAAAGCAGTGAAGAAGTCAAAGTTCCGGATGGTAACTCTGCAGTCAATATTCCTGTTTATCAGGAAAGAAAATTGGATGTGCTCAACAGATCTCCAGGATGTGTACTACCATATAAAGATGGACAGGCAATCCAGGAGACACTTACACATTTGACTGGGAGCCAGTCATTACCAGTTTAGAGCCCTGTCCTTTGGTCTCACTACAGCCCCCAGAGTGTTCACCAAATGCATGGCAGTGGTCACGGCTCACTTGAGATGTCAGGGATTCTGCGTGTTTCCATACCTAGATGACTGGCTCCTATCTGCTACCACCAAGCATCTACTATTATGAATGAGAGACGAAACAATGGCACTTTGCGCCAGACTAGGCATCACAGTAAACTTAAAAAATCTGTCTTGTCGCCGTCTCAGCATATTACCTTGTTAGGTGCAGAATTGGATTCAAGAAATATGACTGCAAAACTTACCCCAGACAGAATACAGTCCCTTCATCAGCAAATCAGGATTTTGATGTCAAAGAAAAAAGTTCAGGCCAGATATGTGCTGTGAGTTCTGGGTACCATAGCAGCAGCTATTCTTCTAGTTCCCCCTAGCACGACTACACATGAGGGTTTTGCAGTGGTTTCTATTTGCTCAATGGTCAAGATCTTCCTCTTTCACATCAGATTATCATCATGGAATCTTGCAGAAAAGATCTCCTTTGGTGGCTGCAGACAGACCAGTTGTATCTAGGCTGACCCCTTGTCTTTCCTCAACCCAATGCAGTACTGACCACTGACACTTCCCAGATCAGTTGGGGGGGCATTATCTGGGGATGACAGTCCAAGGCCTGTGGCAAGAATACGAAAACCACTTGCACATCAACGTTCTGGAGATGAGAGCGGTGCTCTATGCATTGCAGGCATTTCAGGACTCTCTACTGACAGGGAAGGTTGCAATTCAGACAGATTACATGTCAGTAGTGTGGCACACAAACAATCAGGGAGGAACCAAATCCTACCCACTATGTCGGGAGGCAGAATGAGTTTGGCAATGTGAGATCACTTCTCAACGCTTTCTGATGTCAAAGCACATCCTGGGGAAATTCAACGTGATAGCGGACAAACTCAGCAGAGCTATTCTGTTGCCTCATAAGTTGTCCCTGAAAACAGAGATTGTGGAAAAGATCTTCCAAAAATGGGGCCAGCCTTGCTGTGACCTCTTCGCCACTTCCATGAATGCCAAATGCAGCAACTACTTTGCCATCATTCCTCCTCCAGGGAAGTCACCAAGGGATGCACTTGTTCATGATTGCCCCCCCCCCCCCGGACTGCTCTATGCCTTTCCCCTATTCCTCTAACTCCCAAAATACTACAGAAAGCCAGCTTGTTGAAAAGTACTATGATCCTTATTGCTCCTTACTGGCCTTGACAAGTTTGGTTCCCCTTTCTTTGGACCCATCTGTTGGAGGAATCTTGGATTCTGGATCCAATTCCAGATCTCCTGACCCACTCTTCGGGGGAATTCCATCCGTCTATCCAAACCTTCAAGTTGACAGAATGGCTGCTCCAATTCCACGCTTAGCCAGGTGCTACTCTTTTTCCCCTGCAGTGAGTCATATTCTCACCTCTTCCCATAAACCATCTATGAGGAGATTGTGTTCCAGTAAGTGGAAAAGAATTTCATGCTGGGCTGTGGGATAGAACATAGAACCTTTTGCAGCCCCTATTACTGCAAGTCAAGGAATAACCTACCAGAACTTTGATCAATGGTTCACTTAAAGAACTGTTAAGCCAGTTCAGTTCAGCAGAGGTGAGTTTGCAATAAGTTAATCCTTGCAATAGCTGAGGGTCTTGGACTGTGCTGAATGCCTTTGCAAGGTCAAAGAAGACTCTCCTGGGAAGTTTCCAATTTCTCCATGCAGTGAAAGACGTCAATAGTGAAATGAAAGGTGGATGCTAATGTACTACAGACTTTTCCGAATTTATGTTGCTGAAAGCTTAGCAAGCCATACCTGTTTATATGGGATTCCAGCAGAGAGATGAAGTAACTCACACTAGCATTTTAGACACTGGACAGAGGAAACTGATGGGTTGATAGGAGTACAAGAACAATGGATCCCCCCTGTATGGGAAGGGGAATTGCTCTGGATGACTTCCACAGGTCAGGGAAGGTACTGATGGACACTGATAGATTGATGATGCATGTAAATGACACTGCACTGAGGGCATCACAGCAGTTTAGGAATATTCATATTAGGCTGTCTGATGCAGCATCCTATAGTTGGATAGTTGCTTAATAATTTATTTGCATCTTGGATGGGTACCTAGTGAAATAGGAAAGTAGGGAGCCTGTTCTTTGGTAAGACTTCAACTGAATAATGTCAGTATTTGCACAAGTGATGGATGCTTTGGATGGCAGCTTGAATTAGTGACCATATAGGCTGGCTACTTCCCATACTTTGAGAGGATTTTACCAGTGTCTTTGATTTAAGGAAAGGAGGAGGTCTTAGGTTCATAGGTTCATAGGTTCATACTAGGCTATCTGCCCTAGGGCATTTATAAGCCTAGCCAGAGTATGTTTGGCTTTCGCCACCCATTTTAAATTAATTTTGCTATGCCCTTTTTCGAGGTTAGTATACTGTGCCTCTGTCTAACAGTGACACAGAAGTGATACCCGGGGTAAACCTACGATCTCCCATGCACTCATCAAGATTCCTCTTGAAGAGAGTCAATGAGGGACTCTGCCTAACCTGGACTGGGATTTTATTCCAGAGTGAAGAGAGCCTGTGGGTTATGAATCTGTCCCTCCAGCATGTCCTATTTATTTCAGTGCTGAGGTTCAAGTCTCTCGAGTGTGTAGCTCGATGGGATTTGGATTTTTTGAAGTGCAGCATGTCCCTTAATTCCGGGTTGGACATGGCTTTATACGTCAGGCACAGGTCGCCTCTGAGCAGGCGGTATGCCACTGAGTAGAGCTGGAGTTTCTTTAACCGGGCAGCATATGGCATCTGTTTGAGCCCCTTGATCCTCTTGGTGAGGTACTTTGGGGTCTTTCCAGTTGCTGCAGGTGTTTGATAAGGTACATCCCAAAAGGGGCATTGTACTCGATTATGGGCCTGATGAGGGATGAGTAAAGAGGCACGATGACCTCCCCTAATCTAGATGTGAATCCCTTCATGATTAGGTGGGCTATATAAAATGTTTTTCTAACCACTTTGGCCACGTGGTTGTCAAATGAGAGATTGCTATCAACTTGGGTCCCCAGGTCCCTAATTACTTCTTCTGTACTTAATGGATTACTACCTATGTGGTAATTTGTGGGCACTTTGTTTTTGCCAAAGGGGATGACTATACACTTTTTGGCGTTTAGCTTGAGGCCATGGCTCTGGCACCAGTTGTCTGTTTCTATGAGGCCCTTTTGGAGGATGCTTGTGTCGGCTGGAGAGTCGATTATGGCACCCAGTTTGCACTCATCTGCGAACTTGGTCAGCCACAGTCCTTCTGTGTTGGCCTGTACCTCCGAGAAATATATACCAAACAAGAGAGGTCCCAGGACTGAGCCTTGTAGGATGCCACTTGTAACTGGTTTGGAGTCTGACATGGCTCCAGCAATTCTAACCATGTGGGTTCTGTCCTTGAGCCAGTTTGCAACCCATCTAGTGACATAGGGGTTTATATTTAAGCTGGTGAGCTTATCTATAATGCTCAAGTGGGGTATTGTATCGAAGGCTTTTGTGAGGTCCAGGTAGGCTGTGTGGACCACCTTCCCTTCGTCAATGGCCTTGGTGACTGTTTCAAAGAAGTCAACCAGGTTTAAGAGGCAGGATCTGCCCTTAACAAAGCCGAACTGGGTAGGATCCAGTGTCTGTAGGTCCCCAATATCTTTATTTATGAGGTCCATGATGATCCTTTCCATAGCTTTGCAGACCAAGCTAGTCAGGCTTATGGCGTGATAGTTTCCAGGGTCCATTGATGCACCACCTTTGTGGAGAGGGACCACTGTTGCTGTACGCCACTCTTTGGGTACATATCCTGTAGTAATGCTGAGATTGAATAGTAGTTTTATGTTTGGGTTTAGCTCTTCTTGGAGTTCATGTAGGATGCAGCCTGGGACACCGTCTGGTCCCATTGATGCTGTGTTTTTTGCTTTGGAGAGGGCGGCTCTTACCTGAGCATCTGAGATGTCAGGGGGGCAGCACTCTGCTGGGATAGATATTTGCCCTTTTGGTGGGGAGGGGGGGGGAGTTTGCGCTGAACCTGTCAGCTAGGATGTTGGCAATGTCTGTGGGTTTGGTATATTTTTTGTCATTTTGGACTAATTCTGAGCATATCTGGGAATTCCCACCCAGGTTCCTAAAATAACTAAAGAAAGCCCTGTGATTATCCTTAGTGTCCTGTGCAATTTTTCTCTCGAAGCTGGCCTTAGATGATTTTATGAGTGCCCTTAGTTTTTTGCTAATACTGATCAGAGATGCTTTCCCTTTTCGGGATTTTGCTCTATCATGTAGTAGCTTCCTCCTTCTATTGTATAGTTTGTTTATGGCTGGGGTCCACCAGACAGGACGTCTGCCTTTGGAGGATTGGGTCTTGGTTTTATTTGGGATTGCATGATCCATGCATTCCTGAAGGTGTTCATAGAATGCATTTATAAAGGATTCTGCGGTCTAGGCCATATTTTCCACAGGCCCGGGGGCTTTGAAGGATTCCACCTCGGTTTTGAGGAGCGTGAAATTTGCTTTAGAGAAGTTTTTCACTGTGGTTTTCTGGGCAGGGGGTGGGGTCGGGATGTGAATATCCAGTGAGATCAGTTTATGGTCTGATCTTACCAGTGAGGGATACACTTCTGGTTTGGAGCATAGAGTCCCCATGTTGGTGATGATCAAGTCCAGTATGTTTTCCCCTCTTGTGGGAGTGGTAACAAGTTGTTCCATAGCATTTGAGTTTATGAATTCTAGGAACCTTTGGGCTAGGGTGTTGGAGCTAGAGTAATGCTCCCAGTCTATGTTTGGGTAGTTGAAGTCACCCATTATAATGGTGTTTGGAGAGACCTTCATATTTTCCAGTGTTCTCAGGAAGGTCGAGTGGGGTTCCTGGGTTTGGGAGGGTTGTCTGTAGCAGGCTATAAACTGGAAGGCAGTTTTACCCACTGTTAGTTGCACATGGATAGTCTCTGATGCTTTGTGCTTTGCCACCAACCTGGAGGTGTGGGTATCTTTGATGAATATCGATACTCCCCCTTGTTTTGTGGTTCGGTTCAAGTTTTGGGGCCGAAAAGAATGGTATGAGGTATAACCTGGTAGTGCTGGGGTGCTCTCGGGAGCCCTGAACCAGGTTTCTGTTACTGCACAGATATCGATGTTCTCCATGCTAAGGAGAGTTTCAAGTGCGTGCATCTTGAGGTATAGACTTCTGGAATTGAGTAGCATTACTCTTAGTTTCTTATCCCTTGTGATACCTATGGAGGTGGGTTTGTCTTTTGAGCCTTGCCTAAAAAAGGCACTATGGGGGTAGCAAGAGCCTTTGCCAATATCCGAAAGCCCAGGGGTGACAGGTGAAAGCCGTTCCTAGTGAAGCATCGTGGCTTGTCGAGCATATCATCCCAGGCAAGTATTAACTTCTCTTAGAACCTTTTTGAGTTGTCAAGAAGCCTAAACATACTTTAAAGTGAGTGGCTTTGGTTTGCCAAATAGTTGTTTTGAACTAGTTTACAACATAACAAATTTTAATCAAACTGGCAATTTTAAAGGACTTGCAAACATCTTTTTTAACTTCAGTAGTGACAGACATTTGAGTTTCAGACTTCAAACCCTTCAGAAAATTCATGCTAATGCAAAACCTGTTATTCTATCAACTTTCTTAGTTTTTAAGAGCAATATTTAAAAATTGTCCCTATTTTTGAGCCTTTGTCCCACTTTTATTTATGGCTTTGTCCAGATTTCTTGCTCTAAGAGGTTGAGAGGAAGGATATGGGATATAAGTATGAATGAGAACTGTTTCATAATAAATGGTATATCTCCTCCAGTTATGGCTGTTAGTATATAACTGTTGAATGACTGGTAAGGTGAGTTTATGGAGAGGTGACAACGTATTCACTCCAATGGAGCTCAATAGGTTTGCACTGTAACTTCCAATGGATAGAGCCTAAGCCTTTTGACAGACTCAAATTGTGCCCTCGCATTATTTCAAACAAATGTTCATATCTCTGTAACCATAGGAGTTATGAAAGAAGTATAAATGGCAAAGTCTTCAGCACAAACTATTTTTACAGTATTGATATTCTTTGGGTTCTAGGTCTTAAAATGAATTTTATAAATCACAGTAAACACAGAAACTATTACATTTGTAGTATTTTATAAGCAACTTAAATATCACTGCAACCACTCAAGTTACACACATACTGTAAGCAACATAAGCAACCTTTTAAATATCTAGCTGAGAGATTTCACATGAGGCTAAAGAGTCATGTATGTGTTACTTAGTTGTTGAGATATTTAGAAAAATGTGAAAATTATATCTACATAAATTAACATCATAAAAACAACAGTTAATATCTATTTACCTGCACTAGGTAGAGGTCAAATACTAATGCAGCTGAGTTTGCCATTGTGTAAGCTTTAAGATGAAATATTTTAAAACCATACACAGCATATTTTTAGAATTATTGATGCAAATATGAACAAGCAATATTTGACACCTATAGGTGTTAGTAGGAGTTAACTGCAGATGCACATGGAGGCATCACTGGAATGTAATAAGTTAACACCTGGTTTTAACAAAGAGTCACACATGGCAAATTTGTCTGAGTGATGTTTGCGGCTTCAATACTTGAATTATAGAATTCATTTCTGATGCTTCATCATTAAAGCATGTGACAAACAGAACTTTATACTTTATGGTCGTGGTGGGAATGAAGAAGATCTAGGCTTAGTTCAATGCCTCTTGCACAGATAATGCAGATAGGTAAGCACTATGCTTTCTAGATGGATGAATGTGTTATGTTCTGACTCTAAAATTAGGTTTAGCTGGAATTTGGTATCCCTGTAGCTGCAGCATGAAATGAATGTTTGTAAAAAGAAAACACAGGAACTGCTACCAACCAACTTGAACAAAAAAATACAGTTCCAAAGGAACGCTCGAGAACAAAAAAATACAGTTCCAAAGAAACGCTTGAGAATGAAATAAATGTTATTATGGTGTGCATAAGCCACTGAGGATTTATTGGAGAAAGTTGGGGAATTTTAATGAATATATGCAGCCTGAGCTGTCCTGTGTGAAACCTAAGTTCATTGTACTGGTTGTGAAGTTTGGTACCATAAGGATTTCATAATGCAGCCACAGAAGAAAAAGTAGAAGGTGTATGGAATACATTGCTATTGCTGTCAGTGTTGAAGCAATTTGTGGGCAACCTGGTCTAAATATTTTGCATGGCAATCAGGTAGATGCTTATTTGTGAAGGTAGCTATGTGAATGAGGATACTGCTAGACAAATACCTTCATAGGTGGTGTGATGGAGGTGGATTAGGTGGACTATACAGCCACAAATGAATGTGTTTGGCATGTTATGAAGTACACTATGGCCAATAGCATCACAGAAAAGACACTTGGGTAAGCCTGAATCCCTCTTCCCATGCTAAATAATTGTACCACAAATCTGGGAAAATACTTAAAAATCTAGAAGGGAGGATCACAAGAAATAAGACATGTATATATAAAGTTTGATGCTCATTTATTATGGTAATAAACCCAAATAATAGATGTTATGAATTTACATTTGCTACAAGTTCAAACCATTTTCCGGAATTTACAACATTTCCGATGTACAGTATCAATTTACAGTATAAGAGGGAACCAAAAGACTATTTAATTGCATTACAGTCAGGTTGTGTCTAGTTATTAAACTGGATTTAACTGGATTTCAAGTTTGGAATGGAGACTAAGGGACTGCATGTGTTCACAGATTCTAGGGTCACTGTGATAAGCAAGGGCATTTCTTACTTTGAGAACATTCTAAGAATAAAGTAATGTTTCTTTCTAACAGTAGACCTGTATTCACATTTACATGCACATATTAGGGTGGCACAGTGGTGCAACGGATAGCTCTGTCACCTCATGGCAAGAGGTTCTCCAGTTTGATTCTTGGCTGGGATGCTGTTTCTGTACATCTGCATGTCCTCCCTGTGTTCACACGGGTTTCCTCTAGGTGCTCTGGTTTCCTCCCGCATTTCAAAGTCAAGCAGTAGGTGGAGTGGACACTCTAAATTGGCCAGAGGTGTGAGTTTGTGGTGTGTAAGAACAACTGCTGCATGGCTAGCCACCTGGCGGTGTGAACCTTGGCTCTAGATGATTGTCACTGTTGAAATGGCAACCTAACCTCATGAGAAAAAAATGGGAAAAAGGGGTTGTGGATGGATGGATGGATTGTTTATGTCCTGAAGTTTTAAACACAAAAAGCTTACTATGTTGTATGGATGCCTTTAAGTTGACAAGAAATATTCAGTGAAAGCAATAAAACAATAGAGCTGCTGTGTGTCATACCACATGCACTATGAAGATTAAAAGACATGACCTTGGGAAAGTGCTTACACAATGCTAAATGTCCATCAAAGGCCACAGACCACAACTACAATGTAGACTTGTTTCTACACAACATAAGCAGGATACAACCAGGCATAAAATTTAGCCGCACATAGAGAAAAATGATCACTAACTGGTTTAAGGAAATTAGATGCATGGTAAATTATACTGAGGCAGGGAAATGATAATTATTATTTGCAAAGTGTAATCAAGCCAATATTCATACTGCAGTATACCATATGAAATATCTACAATATTGTGCTTAATAAAATGTCACATAAAACAGCTGGAAAACTAGTAAATGAATGTATTGAGCAATAGAGATTGTTAGAACACTACAGTGTACATCAGACCAAGTGGTACCAGAAGTACCTATAATGGTTCTGTTACAACAACTCAAGTTCCAAGTGTTTGAAGACCACTGTCTCAAAGCCATATAGGCTGCCATTAGAACTCAAATAGGGGAGTTTTAGGGTTAGGGAATGGGAAGGCAGTTTGGGGTTAGAGAGCAGCAAGGGAGTTTTTAGGCTTAGCAAGTGGGAGAGGAATTTAGGTTTAGGGAGTGATCAGGAACATTGGGGTTAGGGAGGAGGAGAAGAGTTTTGGGTTTAGGTCGTGATCAGGGATTTTAGGTTTAAGAAGGGGTTAGAGAGCAAAGACTCCGGTTAACAAATGCTTGGGAGTTTTAAGGTTACAGTTAGGGCTATGATAGGGCTATATAGTTTCATAGGATTGGGTGTTTGGAGGGCTAAATAGTTAAGTAAGATCAGACTTGTGGAAGTGAGCACTTGTCATATCCAGCAAATGGCAGAAAGCAAGTGTGTCACGAGTTAATACCAAGTGAGCACCTGTATTAGATCAAGTACTATGCAATAAATAGAATTTTAAGATAAACTCAGCAACAAGCATTAGCCAAGGTAGGAAACAATATCAATTTGTAAGTACACATCTGGATAAATTACTAGATCTGGAAAAAACTGAAAAATATTATATAAAATGCTATATAAGGATGTTCAGGACAACACATACACATGCATCAGTGGATGCATATACTAAGAAATCAAAATAACAGTATAATTGTTAGCTATGCTATACCAAGGATATCACTCTTGTGGGTGAAAGTTCTCTGAACTGTGTCATTAAGACCCTTAGGCAATATTCTGTTGCAAAAAAAAGAGAGACAGCAGATATTACAGTGATTGGCTACACCCTAAACACAGCAGAATGATCAGCAGTGTCCAAAAGCAGTAGGCTTGGTACATAACAAAGTCTGTGACTGATATGACACGAACTTGGGCAAATATGACCTCAGTTTAATAACTCATCCAAAGTCTGTACCTTGTAGCATTGCACTCCTCATTCTGCACTGCAGTATCAGCACTAGGAAATGAACCCAACCTTCCAGTGTGGGAAGAGAACCCACGCCCTTCACAGCTTCCCACAATGAAAGCAAAGGTGCTAAATGCTGCGCCGCAAACACAACTTGCATAAACCTGACACCCAACAATTTCACTGCTTTAGTCTAAATCCTCTCTCACACATGCATCAGAACTTTGTTTGCTTCTGTTATATCAGTAAAAATAGAATTCATTAAACGTTCTTATGTATATGATGTGTGTACTAGAATATATTTCAGACTTAACTGTCATGGTTGCATTCCATATGACACACTAGATATTGAAGAAAATCTGTGACCTTTACTGTTCTGTTAGTTTGCATGGGTGCTGAAGGTCGAGTTTCTTCTTCTTAATAACTGCTGAAGCATAGCAGTGTGACAAACAATCTGTTTTGTTCCTATGCACCAAAGCTACTGTTTCTGACTAGAAAGATGTAGTCATCTGATAGAACACGTTGCTGACAAGCATGACTGATTAAAATCAAGCATAGTTAGTTTATTTTATGACATTATAAGCAAAATAGCAGAAAGAAAATCCATTAGAGAAGCATTAATTATAAGATGTTGAAATCTGGACGTTATAGTAGTCCTGCTTGTAATTTCTGCATTTTGCTGATACATCAAGTCAAATTCTGTTCATCAGGTATGATTCTATCGCTGTTATTTGTGCTAATTTGACAACGCAGAAACCAGTTTCCTTGGTAAGATTTTAAAACTGGACTGTTGGGTAAAGATATGAAGTTAAGGAGAAAGGAATTTTGTTATTTATTGCTATTATTTATTGCTACACTTAAATGTTAAGTTGACAGTAAAATTTAAGCTACTTCTGGTTTGCACAACTAGCCTGAACTTTTAAACTGCTTCTTTTCTGGAAAAAAATATACCTTGGCTGAAACTGCTATTATGTAACCAAAAACAAGTTTTCTCTTTTCCCATTTTACATTTACTTCAATCATTTAATGATGGATTTATAGCTAATATAAGAAGCCAGTGGCATTGGGGCTTACCACCACTGAAAGCATATTAATTCTTTGGTAAGGCCCACCCTGGAGGGCATTATTATACTTAGAGAATGGGCTGTTAAATTGTTTTGTATTTTTTTTTAATCATTATATACGTTTTTCTGCATTTTGTTGATGTAAACTAGTTCCTCCCTCTAATCTTTCTAACTTGATGTATCATATGTAATTATTGTTGTTGAAGGAAGTTTTATCTACCCAAAATCTGAATTATATACATATGTAACATCTACACACACACACACACACACACACACACACACACACACACACACACACACACACACACACACACACACACGTGCATTTAGAAGCACAGACAGACTTATATACATATCCAAGAAACTCACCCCCCCCCCACACACAAATGTGCCCAGCAGTTACAGCTACATTGGTGAGTGAACACTTCTCAGATATCTTATTGTGATACGAATTAATTAAAACAATCATAGAATGCAAGGCATTGCAAAAATAGCCATGCCTTTTGTGGAAGGCTTCTGATTTTGTTGCATAGTTTTGCTCTGCCTCTCATAGAATGTTTGATTAGATGGGAAATCACAGAGGATTAGAGTCAGATAACAATGGCAGATATTGGAGTTTCTTACTTCTTATTGTTTAGGCAATGCGTGCTGTAAACTGCCTGTTGCAATCAAAAGAAATTGGTTTACTCTGTTTCTATCTGTCTCTCTCTGTGGCTCACACACACACACACACACACACACACACACACACACACACACACACACACACGCACACACACACGCACACACGCATACACGCACACACGCATACACGCACACACGCACACACACACACACACACACACACACACACACACACACACACACACACACACACACGCATACATTCAGACCTATGTGTGCACGCATACACTTACACAAGTTACCTTTTTTGTTTATTTACTTTTTTAATTTTACACACACACACACACACACACACACACACACACATACATATATATATATATATATATATATATATATATATATATATATATATATATATATACACACACACATATTTACCAACTCCATAGTGACACAAACACGAGGACAAGAGAAAAGGCTATATGTAGTTCTATCACTGCTGACTCACATTTAGAAATCACGCTGGCAATGATTTTTTTATGGAGAACATCAACCAGGGAGTACAAAACTGATTATTTTAAATAGACAAGCTGATTGCTTACCACTTAGAACTCAGCTACTCTATCCGTATCAAATACTTTGCCATGGCTTAATGTTTTTTATAACAAGGAGCATGAATCTTGAGAAGTCATAATTATTCACACATAACTCAAGCATCAAGAATAATTAATACCTAGGTAGAAGCAGGAGTTTTTCCAGTTGTTACTCATCATAGTACATGGATTAAAGTTATTTTAGTTAATGTTTAAGTTCTGCAGACAAATAAATAAGAAATCATAGTTTTTTTAATAGCATGGAAGGTCCTTTTTCACATTTCTGCTTCCTGTTGAGTTTATGTTTATGTTTATTGCAATGCTACTTAATTAATCAACAGTTTTTAGCATTTGTCTGAACCAGAAAGGTTTACTGTTAAAATAATCTTCATTGTTGTTTGCATGTCCTCTTACTGGCATACAGGTTTGCAGTGCTGGGTCATACCCAATAAGTTTGTAACCTTGCTAAACGTAATGCCTACATAGGCAATACAGTTATAATAAGCTGTAAGATGTCGTCAGAACAATAAAATAACACTGCGTTTTATATGATTTTGTCATATAAGAAGCACCTAGCCTGCATCTCAAAAATATAATTATGTCATGGCTGCTAAGTAGTTGTGGTCTTGCCATGTGCACATCTGTCACTAATTTACTTACAATGTTTACTATTTAAATTAATCATCAGTAAGTTTGCATTAAAATGGACACTAATGTGCATTATATCAAAGGTAGATAGTGTGATACTGTTGGTGTTTTCTGCTTGGTCATTTGTAACTAAGTTCTTATTTTTCTGTCTTCCTCTCTGCATTGTCATTAACCCATCCATCCACAGCCACCTTTTCCCATTTTTGTTATAGGGTTGAGGTGTCACATCAAACAGTGATCATAAGCTGTAGCCAATGTTCACACCGCTGGTGGGCTAGCCCTGCCATGTCTGTTCTTCCATACTACGCTCACATTTACTGTCATTAATCATTCACCACTCATTCCACAATTAATATCCCAAATATCACTACTGACAGCACTCAAATAACTGTTAACCAGTGACACTGTCAATCTACAGACATGAATAACAGTAAGTAATGCTAGCTTTTATGGAAAAGTACTTGAACTGGTGAATGAATGTGCAAGTGAGGAGTATATGTGTGGAATATATGGGGGTCTGCTGATTAAACAATTAAATGTCTTGTACTTATGGAGCACACTTTGTGATGAGTGACATGCCTCTCAATCTCTGAGCATTAAAAACCATTGCACTGGCCTTCAAAAATTGTACCAGAAGGTCAAAAATAGGAACATGGTGTTATTTCTCAGACTAGAATGCCTTTTTAAAGTGCATCCTGCATAGTTATTGGGAAGTAACCTTTTTAAAATATTTATTAAGCTTGGCATTGTTAAACTATTGTGTGTACCCAGAGTAATAGAAAAGAAAACAAACCTTGGCAAATGCAATATTGTTTTGATGCAGTATACCTATGTTTTCTTGTAACAATTTTCATTCACTCTGACTTTGAATGAATTGCTCAGTTCCGATCTTTCTTCAAATTTTACTCCGCCTCCTGAATATATTATGCATATATTATGCTTACAAATTCAGTATATTTCTATGTAATTTTGTCCTTTGCCTTTCTAAAGATTCAAACTCCAGTTCTTTTTTCTCCTCCACAGTATTCAATATTTCAGCTATTTTAGGTTTAGATTTTAATTTTCTAATGATTGCTTTTTTGGCAGAAAAAAGCATTACATTTAGTAAAGCCTTTCTATGTATAGGCAATTCAGAATCCTGTGTCCCAGCTCAAAAGAATCATTTTCTTAGTTGCAGTCTTTTGCTTCCATAATATTTCAGACAAAGTACTCTGAGACAATTTTTAAAATCACAGGTTCACAGGTTAGTACTAAGCTAACTGCCCTTGCGAGCCATTTTAAGCCTAGCCAATTATCCCTTGTGAGACTCAAACCCTGCACCTTGTGTTTGTAAGGCAAACATCTTAACCATTAGGCCACCCTCCCCTACCCTACCCCTAAATCTGTCAGCTTTTTATATTCCCAAAAAACATGCTCCCCATTACCTCTTTCTTTCCCATCCCATCTCCAGCATTTGTTATGTATTTATTTTTATTTATTTTACATTTGTTGACCAGGCTAGTCTAGCTGGATATATGTCCATTTTCAGTAGAGGCCCGGGGAGAAAAGCTCCAAGGAAATGTTATGTACCTGAAGAAAAATTATCTTACATCTACTTGGGGTGTGAGGTATACAAATACCTATGCAAGCACTTCCCAGCAAGAATCTCAAACCTTCTGAACGTTCTTGCATGCCATACAAATATCCTGCTGGATAAGGAAGCTTTTTACAAGCTTAGTTCAGCTATTTAGTTATGCATATGCCCTTAAATAGTTACATCTTCATGACGTTATTCAGTAAAGCTAGGAGGAACAAGGCAAAATCTGAGGGCAAAAATCATAGTGCTATGTATAAATCATAGAAGTTGTGAGGTATAAGGCATGATAAAGCCACGAGTCGCATCACAATTCATCATAAAATGGGTGCAAGATGTTTCATTTATCAGTCAAGAAGACCCCTACATATTTAATTTTCTTTTAGTTTGGATTCCAAGTTTCCATACCTTTTAGTGAATTTCAATAATTGCATAATATATGTATAAGTTGCCTATTGACTAGAGATATATGTATGATATGGATCATTTTGTGCACAGTTTCTTTGGTCACTAGTTACATTTATTGAAATATTTTTGGTGCATTATTGGCTGAATGAAGGTTTTGCTGAGGGGTTAGAATCATCAAATAGTATTTTATTGACTGTAAGGTAAGTGGAAGTAAGGGAGTAATGCTGAAGCATTTACTTTTTCTTAAAGTTTTCGTATTGGGGTTTAGGTGTGTGTTTGTGTGTGTGTGTGTGTGTGTGTGTGTGTGTGTGTGTGTGTGTGTGTGTGTGTGTGTGTGTGTGTGTCTGTGTGAAAGTCTTTACAAGTTAGTGTTACAGTAAGGGCTAGTGAAGGGGATAGATGTGTAGTATGTTTGGGTAGTGTTGTATGTTTGGGTAGTGTTGACTTTCATGTGCATATTTGTGTGACTTTTGTCTGTTTTGTGTAGTTGCACTGTAAGAGAAATGGTGTTTAGTACCTTAATGTGTTAGGTTGGGGTAAGTGGCAGTAAAAGGAGTAGGGTTAGAGTTCGGACACATGAATATGGAGGTGCAGGGGGCGTGTGTGGCTGGTGTCCATTTGCCCAGCTTGGGTTACTTGAGATAGCTCTATTGAAGACAGGCTAGATGTAAAACTAATCAATCTGCTAAAAATGAAGGCTTGGTAACCTGAATATAAGTACCCTAACCCTGGGAAAAATATCACTGTTCCGTGTGTTCAGCATTCAGTGCTTTTGACTTTTAGTGTTCGATAAAAGAGCGTTCACTATTTTTATCTTTCAATGTCATGATATAGCTCCGTTTTTTGTATAGTTTGTTCTAATAAAGTTTCAAGCAATATATTACAAATAATAGTTTCTCGGGTATTATTCTTTTCTTTTTTTGCTATTTTTATCATACCTGTACCTAATCTTCATCATTATTCTTGTTATAGATGAGAATTTTAGATTCAGATTAGGATGCAGCACAAGTGACCCACTAGTTGCAGTGAGACAGATAGTGGAGTAGAAGCTGGAGATAAAGAAACAGCCCAACCAAGCATTTCTTATCTTTGAGAAAGTATATGACAATGTCTCAAGAAAGCTTATTTGAGCTGTACTGTCATGGTTTGAAGTCCCAGAAATATTGGTAGAATTAATGCAAGCTATCTTAAAGGACACAATAACACAAGCGTGAATAGTAATCAGACTCACAAAGATGTTCCCAGTGGGAGTGGATGTGCATCAGGACTCGTTGAGTCCACTACTATTCATACTGGTGATAGACTACATTAGCAAACAGGTTGGAGGGGACAGATCAACAAAGCTGCTGTATGGTGATGATGTCATAATGCATGCAGGGTCTGAATAGGGACTTCAGCAAATGACAGGAGACCAGAATGCAAAACTGAGAGCACATAAGACAAAACCGAGTATAGATAAGGTATTTGTCATGGTAGCAAATAGGGGAAATCAGAAGGGAAAATAGTAGAACAAGTTGTGACGTCCCCACTGAGTGCCAGTAATCAAGGAGCCTGAATCTCACCACTAACACTGGAGAAGGACGGTCACTTGGAACAAACACAGATACACTCAGTATTTCCAGATGCAACTCTCTGCATCAAGCACAATTTCCCTTAAGAGCACACAGGGAACACACTCAGTCCAGGGTCTGGGTTTCTCTATCTGTCTCCCTCCCCAGTAAGACTCCCCACTGGCACAGCTGTAGGATGGAGTCCTCAGCTGAGTGTCTAAGCCAAGTCCTCCAGCACCCTCTCTGTGAAACCATTGCTTTGTGTCCCTGCTCCAAGTAGCTGAGACACACACACACACACACACACACACACACACACACACACACACACACACACACACACACACACACACACACACACACACACACACACACACACACACTTTGAGATTTGATTTTCACACACAAACACCTGGAAATGGATGGCAGAGATTTACTAGCTATGCCCCCTTCTGCCCAGACTATAAAGCAGTTGCACTGTCACCAGACACCCCAAAGGTAGCTACTTTAAGGGTCCTGCAAGGGTACCCAATTATACTAAGTGAAATTAATATTAATACAAATGGTAATGCGGACCAAACAGCCAGGCTTTTGGAGTGGCCACAGCATTACCAATAGATATAAGTATTCTCAAAGGTTACAATATTATCTAAAGAACCAGCCACAATGAAAAGTTTAAATATATTTAATAATAAATAATAAATAATAAAAGAACATGAAAATACTAAATATCTATTTACAATAAATACCAGAGTTTCAGCCACAGGAAATATTAAAAATAACACAGGTAGACAGGTTCACACAATTACAGAAAAACAATACTTAATTAATGTCACTATATTTCCTGACTGATCTCACAAATTATTATTCCCTGGTTACTTACTAGAGCAA
The DNA here is from genome assembly GCF_019279795.1 of Protopterus annectens. Lineage (NCBI taxonomy): Eukaryota > Metazoa > Chordata > Ceratodontiformes > Protopteridae > Protopterus > Protopterus annectens. Next base: position 1,110,799,133 of record NC_056731.1, read on the forward strand.
GGTAAGATGAAGTAGGTGAGGGGTCCTTCTCTGTCAAGTTCCAAAAACAGACTGCTCTGAGACTTCAGTCTCGCCTAGTATTAAACATTATTTTTAGTGATGGATTACAGAATGACACCATATACATCTGGTCGTCTGACCTCTGGTTCCCGTACTCCCCCCTTGGCTAGAAGCTGTCACAATTTAGCACATATGTGTCAATAATGCACACACACACACCCACACACACCCACACACACCCGCACACACACGCACATGCACACACACACACACACACACACACACACACACACACACACACACACACACACACACACACACACACATATGCATGCACAGCTGTGCTAAGATGTGCTGCAGCTCCTGGAAGTCATAAAACAATTTCAAACCTCCACCCTTCCAGAGTAGCACTTAGTTCACCCCAATGACAATGCAGGAAGCTTTCTAGTACAGACTTTTTGTTTCTGGCTGCATTGAGAAATCTTTGTGGCCTAAGCCAGGTAATTTAATTTCAAACTATTTTCAAACTTAGAAATTAACCTCTTCTCTTCCAGTATCCTTATTTAAAACATATATATTTAAACAGTTACAATAATGCATGTATATTTCTTTTTCTGTCCGGGGCATACTGGTGGTACATTTTTAATGCAAGCAGCTTTACAAATACATTTTTCAACGCAAGCCTCTATACAAACCAGTTTGATATACAAATGACATATAATTCTTTACACAATTCCAGCTAGCTGTGCTGGCATATGTTACATATCCATTGCTCTACTTTTCCTGGCATAGCTGGCAATACTTCACATTGTCACACAAGTTAACAGCTTTAGGTATTTGGAAGGGGTGATTGGGGAAAATGGAAGCCTAAATGAGGAAGTTAAAACTAGAATCAGATGGGCTGCAGCCAACTGGTGCAGAGTGTTGGGGGTACTGTATTACAGAAGAATGCCAAAGATGCTGAAATGTAAGGTGTATAAAATGGTGATGAGACCACTATTACTGTATGGTACAGAAACCTGGGCAGTAAAGGCAGAGCAGCTGAGAAAGCTTGAGGAGATGGAGATGAAGTGCTTGAGAAGGGTGGTAGGATGCACACTGTGGGACTGATGAAGAAATGAGAATATCAGAGCAGAGTTGCAGAGAAGGTTAAGGAGAAAAGATTATGATGGTTTGGTCATGTGCAAGAAATAAGATATTTAGTGAACATGATTTGTGAGAGACAGAAGTAAGACAAGAGAAATAAAGGATGTCCAGCCAAGATATGGATTGAGTGAGGGAAGACCTGTAGTAGTCAGGCATGACATTCAAAGAAAACGGGACTATAACACAAAATTCAGAGCAGTGATGACAACTGACATGGTACCCTGATCCCATTACAGAAAAATGGGAAAAAGGGGATGGTGATGATGATGATGATGATGCCTAGGTATAGTATTAAATACATTTTTTTTAAGTAATTATACCTTGCCATATCGAAAGTTTCTAAAACTTGAAAATTAATATAACAAACTCTATATGCAGAATGTAAATCTCTCCAAGGAATTCTGAAATTACTGCATGACTCCTGTGCATGTGTATTAAGCACCTTGCACTTTTTACTCCTGCCATACTGAGAGGTTATAGAGGTTATACAATGCAGATTTTACCAAAAAAGTGTAATAAAGCAGTAATTTCATTTTGCAATTATATTTATTCTCTGGTCTATTTTCCTATCATTAGCATAAGCTCATGAAATATTTCAGTCCAAACTATTACTGCCTAAAGGCATGTTTATGACTCAACACCCCCCACCATACCACCACCACACTTGTGGCAGACTATTGTAGTGATGTATTTCGCTGATAGCAGTGTAATATGGCTGACATCAACAGCATGATGTAGAAATATGAACTAAATATTATCTCAAGATGACAGGTGTTAAAAACTGAAATACTGTATATGACAGGCGTCAACAGATATCTGTGGAGTTATTAGCAAAATAAATACTATTGGAGGCTGAAAAATAAAAGGCATGTTGAAAGCAAAGGGAAATAAATATGACAGTTGGCTTCAGGACACACATATTATAGACAAAAAGTTCAGTCTGGATGACAGACAGGTTAACTATTTCTGAAGGACTTTTCTTAAGAGTGTTTAAATTAGAACATATTGTTTAGCCAGTGCTTCATTATCTTATATAATGTAACAACAAATATTGCTTTAATATCTATCCTGTTTTTATTTTTGCAAGTAAGCATATTTTTATTTTGCACTTCTTGGCTTCATAGTTGTAGTTGCATTAGCCCCTTTATACACTGCATAATGTTTGCAATTAAAATTATGTCAATATGATTTCTTTTCATATATATAAATATATGATTGTCTATGTCATAAGTGATAATTTAGTAAATATGTTTCTTAGTTAATAAAAAAAGATATTATCATCACTTACTGTAAGATAATGTAGCCTAGTGATACAGTTATGAGTATGTTTATGAACACCATGTGATTTAGAAAAGGGTCGGTGAGAAATGCAAGTCCATAACAAAAGGAAGACTGGTTATATAGAGCATCCTTAAAAAGTTTGCTTAATACAGAACCAAGGTGGTCAGTGTTTCAGTAAAAAAACAAAACAAAAAAAATGTAGTGAAGCAGTGATGGTAAATGCCATTACCACAGTCAGAGCACTGCAGAATGTGCCAAGGAATACAACATGGAACATAAAACCTGAACTATTCTGTAAACCTTAACTCATTACATCTGCAGTTAACTCCTACTGATGCCTCTAGCCATCAAATATTGCCTGTTCATATTTGCATCAATAATTCCAAAACCATGCTGTGGACAAGGTTTTCAAAGATTTCATTTTAAAATTTGGACAGTGGCATGCTCAACTGCATTAATATTTCACCTCTGTCTAGTGCAGGTAAATAGATATTAACTGTTGTTTTTATGATATTAATTTATATAGATACAATTTTCACATTTTTCTAAATATCATAACAACAAAGTAACCCAGACAGAACCCCTTGGCCTCATATGAAAGCTCTCAGATAGATGAATAAAATGCTGCTGACAGTATGTGTATAACTTGAGTGTTGCAGAGGTATTGTAAGTTGTTTTCAAAATATTACAAACATAATAGTTACCATGTTTACTGACTTACAAAATTTGGTTTAAGACCTAGAACATAAAGAACACTACCACTATAAAATAGTCTGTGCTGAAGAGTTTGCCATTTATACTTATTTCATAACCCCTATGGTTCCAGATATATGAACATTTATTTGAAATGTGAGGACATAATTTGATTCTGTCAAAAGGCTTAGGCTCCATCCATTGGAAGTAATATTGCAAACTTCCTGAACTCCATTGGAGTGAATGAGTTAAATGATCAGAAAATCCTGGATGGTTATAGGTTAAAGGGTTATAGGTGATATATGTGGATCACATATAGTTTCTCAAGGTAGGTTCATAGGTTCATAGGTAGGTACTAGGCTATTGGCTATAGGGCCTATATAAGCCTAGACAAAAAGGTACCCTGGCTTTCGCCACCCAAGAGTCACAACTGGATTGTCCCATTGAAGACCAAGCTGTGTACCTCTCTGTAAATCTTGGCACATTCCAGAGGCCAGCAGATAATATAGTCAGAATGTCCTAGATCTTAGCATTCAGATTTTTCAATACCTTCAAAGAGGTCATGGTGGAATGTTTGCACGCACACTACTCCTGTTCTCTGGGACCATCCAAGGGCAGTATTCCACAATTATCCCCCTGCAGAGAATCACCTGTTTGGTGCCACTGATTTCATACGTGTGATGTCATGGGTTCATAGGTAGATACTAGGCTATCTGCCCGAAGGTATTTATAAGCCTAGCCGGAATGTGTTGGCTTACGCCACCCCCTTAGATTAGTTCTCTGTGCCTCTGTCCAGCAGAGCTATTGAAGTGATCCCCGGGGTATACTTTCTGTTTCCCATCCACTCGTCAAGGTTTCTCTTGAAGAGGGTTAGAGAGGAGCTCTGTCTAATGTAGATTGGAATTTTGTTCCAGAGCATGGGAAGTCTCTGGGACAGGAGTCTATCCCTCCAGCATGTCCTATTTATTGTTGTGGTGAGGTTTAGATCCCTAGAGCATGTGGATCAAGGGAATATGGTTTTCTTTAGGTGGAGCATGTCCATCAGTTCTGGGTTGGACATGGCCTTGTATGTCAGGCAGAGATCACCTCTGAGTAGGCGGCATGCAACTGAGTACAGCTGGAGTTTCTTCAGTTGAGCTGCATAGGGCATCTGTCTGAGGCCAGGGATCCTCTTAGTGAGGTACTTCTGAGTTCTTTCCAGCTGTTGCAGGTGTCTTGTAAGGTACATCCCAAATGTGGTGTTGTACTCTATGATGGGTCTGATGAATGATGTGTAGAGGGGCACAATGACCTCTTTTGATCTGGATGCAAACCGTTTTGTGATTAGGTGGGCCACATAGAAGGATTTTCTAACCACTTTGGCAATGTGATTGTCAAAGGAGAGGTTACTATCTACTTGGGTCCCCAGATCCCTTATTACATCTTCCGTATTTAGGGGGCTACCACCTATGTGGTAGTTTGTGGGTGCTATGTTTTTTTCAAAGGGGATGACTATGCACTTTTTGGCATTTAGCTTGAGGCCATGGTTTTGACACCAGGCATCTGTTTTAGCAAGACCTTTTTGGAGGATGTCAGTGTCAGCCAGAGAGTCAGTTATAGCCCCTAGTTTGCAGTCATCTGCGAACCTGGTCAGCCATATTCCTCCTGTCCTAGCCTGTACCTCTGAGAAGTATATGCTGAACAGGAGGGGTCCTAGGACTGAGCCCTGGGGAATGCCATTTGTAACCGGTTTAGAGTCAGGCCTAGCTCCCGCAACTCTTACCATGTGGGTACTGTCCATGAGCCCGTTGGCAACCCATCTTGTGATGTAGGGGTTTATGTTCAGGCTGGTGAGCTTGTCTATAATACCTGAATGAGGAATGGTGTCGAAGGCCTTTGCAAGGTCTAGGCAGGCTGTGTGGACCACCTTTCTCTCGTCTATAGCTTTGGTAACTGTCTCAAAAAAGTCCACCAGGTTTAGGAGGCATGATCTTCCCTTAACAAAGCTGAACTGGGTAGAGTTCAGTGTTTGGAGGTTCCCAATGTCTCTGTTAATGACATCCATGATGATGGGCTCCATAGCCTTCCAGACCAAGCTAGTCAGGCTTATAGGGCGATAGTTCCCAGGGTCTGTTGTGACTCCACCTTTGTGGAGCAAAATAACTGTTGCTGTGTGCCACTCTATGGGCACATAGCCTGTGGAGAGACTGAGTTTGAACAGTGTGTTTAGGTGAAGGGTTAGTTCATCTTTGAGCTCGTGTAGGACACAGCCTGGGACACCGTCCATTCTCACTGATGCTGTGTTTTTGGCTTTGGAGAGGGCTGTTTTAACCTGAGTGTCTGTGATTTCAGGGGCACTACATTCTTCTGGTATGTTTATAGGCCCTTTTGGGGTGAGGGGGGGGTGAAGTTTGCACTGAACCTGTCTGCCAGGATGTTGGCGATATCATAGGTTCATAGGTAGGTACTAGGCTATCTGCCCGAGGGCATTTATAAGCCTAGCCAGACTGTGTCAGATTTCGCCACCCCATTGATTATTTAACTGATCTTCTGTCAAGCAGAGCCAATGAAGTGATCCCAGGGGTGTATTTTCTGTTACCTATCCACTCATCAAGGTTTCTCTTGAAGAGTGTTAGTGAGGGGCTCTGCCTAATGTAGTTTGGAATTTTGTTCCAAAGCACGGGGAGTCTCTGTGACAGGAATCTATCCCTCCAGTATGTTCTATTTATTGTTGTGGCGAGGTTGAGCTCACTAGAGCTCATGACTCACAGTGACTTGGATTTCTTTAGGTGGAGCATGTCCATCAATTCTGAGTTGGACATGGCTTTGTAAGTCAGGCAGAGATCACCTCTGAGTAAGCTATATGCCACTGAGTACAGCCAGAGTTTTTTCAATCGGGCTGCATAGGACATATGTTTGAGGCTAGTAATCCTCTTGGTGTGGTACGTTTGTGTTTTTTCCAGCTGTTGGAAGTGTCTTGTAAGGTACATCCCAAATGGGGCATTGTACTCTATGATGGGTCTGATGAGTGACGAGTGGAGGGCACTATAACCTCTTTATTTCTAGATGCGAACCCTTTGGTAATTAGATGGGCCACATAGAAGGATTTCCTAACTACTTTGGCAATATGATTGCCAAAGGAGTGATTACTATCTACCTGGGTCCCCAGATATCTTATTACCTCTTCTGTATTAAGGGTATCACTTCTGTATATTGTTCGGTTCAGTGTATTTTGTGCTATTCAGCACTAACTCCGAGCAGATCTGAGAATTGCCACTTAGATTCTTGACATAACTAAAGAATGCCTTGTGGTTATCTTTGGAGTCCTTGGCAATTTTTCTTTTGAAGCTAGCCTTGGGTGATTTTATGAGGGATCGTAGTTTCCTGCTGATGCTGATCAGGGATGTCTTCCCTTCTTGGGATTTTACTCTTTTCTGTACTAGTTCCCTCCTTCTATTGTATAGCTTGTTTATGACAGGGGTCCACCAGACTGGTTTCCTTTTCTTGAAGGAGTGAGTCTTGGTTTTACTTGGGATAGCATGATCCATGCATTCATGTAAGTGCCCGCTGAGTGCATTTGTAAAGGATTTTGCAGCTTGGACAGTGTTATCCTTTAGCATGGGGGCTTTGAAATTTTCCACCTTAGTTTTAAGTAACATGAAGTTTGCTTTTGAAAAGTTTTTCATGGTGGTTTATTTGACTGGGGTTGGGGGCAGAATGTGGATATCCAGAGTGATTAGGTTATGTTCAGAACTAACCAGCGAGGGGTTGACCTCTGGTGTGGAACACCGGTCGCCCATGTTGGTGATGACCAGGTCCAATATGTTGTCACCTCTGGTGGGAGTGTTGACCAGTTTAGCCAGGGCATTAGAGTTTATAAATTCTAGGAAATGTTGGGCAAGGGAGTTAGTACTTGAGTAGTTCTCCCAGTTAATGTTTGGGTAATTGAAATCACCCAATATCAGGGTGTTTGGTAGGACCTTTATGTTTCCCAGTGTTTTCAGAAATGCAGAATGAGGGTTCTGTGACATGGTGGGTGATCTGTTGGAAGATACAATTTGGATTGCAGTTTTGCCTGTTGTTAGTTGCACGTGGATGATTTCTGAGGCATTGTGCTGTGTCACTAACATGGAGGTGTGGGTATCCTTTATGAATATGGATATGCCCTCACCTTTTCTATTTAGGTCTGGGTTTTGTGGCAGAAATGTATGGTATGTGTTGTAGCCTGGTAGTGCTGGGGTGCTCTCTGGAGCCTTAAACCAGGTTTCTGTTACTGCACATATATCGATTTTCTCCATACTGAGGAGTGCCTTGAGTGCATGCATTTTGAGGTTTAGACTTCTGGCACTGAGTAGCATTACCCTCAGTTTTTTGTTACTTGTGCTATTTACAGCGGTGGGTTTGTCTTTTGAGCCTTGACTAAAAAAGGCACTATGGGGGTGGCAAGAACCTTGGCCAGTATTCAAAAGCCTAAGGGTGACAGGTGCAAGCCATCTCTAGCGAAGCAGCGTGGCTTATCGAGCATGTCATCCCAGGCTGACAGACACTGGATCCCCTTTGAATGACACCAGAAGCTTAGCCAATTTTTGAAATTGATAATTTTTTCTTTATACTGTGGTATCATTTTTGGTGAGGGCAGAATGCTACTCAGGGTCAGGGTCATACCGACCTGGGCTACGTGATCAGAGAGCTCCTCCATGTTTCTTTTCATGTAGTTCAGGGAGGTACGGCTCAGGTCATTCACACCAACATGGACAATGACAGATTCGTATTTGCACTTGTTCTGGAGTGACCTGAGGGCTTGTGTTATGTGGTGGATCCTGGCACTTGACAGGCAGCTAACAGTAACCTTCTCCTTCTTTAGCCTAGTGAGTGGGACATCAATGTGCCTGACTATAGAGTCACCTATTACTAGTGTGTTGAGTATGTTATTTTGCTTTAAGGGCTGTGATTGCGTGGCACACTGGTTTTGTGAAGTATATGTTTCATGGTTTGTGTTGGGGGGTGGAGGTTGCTTGGATATCTGCTTTGGAGGTCTCTGTTACTTTTGCAGATTTTTATTTAGAGCCTCCAAGTATGTTTTTGTGCATTTATGTGTGTGTTTTTGCCAGTGCTGGTTTCATAGGTCTATGTGAGACTGGTGGTGTGATGCAAGTAATTCCCTTCTCCTTTTGACTGCCTGGTCCAGTCTTGGGTTGAGAGAGCTTAGCCTCCAGTTTGGCTGTATAATTGCATCTCTCACATGTATTAGTGTCTGGTGGTAGGAGGAAAGGGTTATCTGTGTACATGAGGCAGTTGTAACATTGCCTCAAAATGCCCAGATGTCAAAGCCCTTCATGTCCAAATGAGCAGTTAAATACTGCAACCACAATAAACAGAATATCATCGTCTGTCAGTCTGTGATCATTGCATCTGATGTGCACATTTGGTGTAGTATTTACCTCAGTCAGGTATTTAAAAATGGCATTGCATTGAGTTTTCATCTGGTAAGTGTATATTACAACCATATACTGTAACTGACAAATAACTTGACTTACAAAACAAATAAATAATGACCATTAGTGTTTTTTTCCAGTAATAGGAAATGCTGGATACTTCCTGCAATCATAGCTGATGACTTCCTTAAAGTACTTAAAAATAGCAGAGGAGATAAATACACCTAGGCCAATGAGCATACGTGGAATTATTGTTTAATGTACAAACATTCCATTATCTGGACACCTCTTGCAGGTGAGCACTACAGTGCATGTATAGGAAAGCTAATCATGTCAGTCATATTGTCCATGTGCACTGTGGTAGCACACCACTCCTGCCATACAGTAGCCTAGCACTGTATATCCTGTTATTGCTGCAAATATTTTTTCTTTATGCAGACATTGGATTGATATACAGATGCTATCCACTGCCTACTACATATCTGATCGGCTCTTAACTGCTTTTTGTAGTGGCCTCATTTAATATTAGACTGCACAGCCACACAACATGCATCTATGAATCTCAGGTTGTGTCTTTTTCTGGAATTCAGGTACTGTGTTATGAAAAGTATATATTTTTTCAAATTTAGCAAAGAGGAAATGCAAATACTTGACTTTTTTTAGCAAAAAATGAATATTTGCTTGTTCCAAGTAACAGCAACCTTGGAAGTGATTATATTAAGTAGCATGTGGTGTGGGAAGCTTGCTTGCTGCACAAAATACCAATTCTAGACAGAATCATAGTCACAATATCCTGATTATGATTCTGTGCATTTACAACAGGACATTCACTCTTTTTAGAAGATCCACATATAAGGGGAAGCATTCTGTAAAATTACCACCTAAAATGACCAAAGAGCAGAAAATCTGAATAATCCTTTTCAAATTATACTCTTTTTTGTAACAGCTTCTTCCTTCTATTGTAGAGTTTGTTTATGGAAGGTGACCACCAGATTGGCTTCCTTTTTTTGGAGGTTCTGTTGGGGATGTCACTCTTGTATGTGCTTATACAGTGCATTTGTGTAAGATTCAGCAGTTGTATTTCTATTATCCATCTGGGTAGCTGTTGTTAAGTTTGCCACTTCCATCTTAAGTAGCATGAAGTTGGCTTTGGAGTAGTTTTTGAGTATGGTTTCCTTAATGGGGGGGTGGGGGTGGGATGTGGATGTCCAGGGTGATTAGCTTGTGGTCAGATTTGACCAGTGAGGAGTTGACCTCTGGCATGGAACACTGGGTATCCATATTGGTAATGACCAGGTCCAGGATATTGCTACCCCTGGTGAGGGTGTGGACAAGCTGATCCAGGGCATTGGAGTTTATAAATTCCAAAAAACATTGAGCGAATGAGTTGGTACATGAATAGCTTTCCCAGTTGATGGTGGGGCAGTTGAAATCACCCATAATTAAGGTATTGGGTTGTACCTTAATATTTTTCAGTATCTCAACAAATGAAGAGTGGGAATTCTGGGGCATGGTGGGGGATCTGTAACAAGCTACAACCTGGATTGCAGTCTTGCTCAGTGATAGTTGCACTTGGATAATTTTGGATGCATTATATTGAGCAACTAGCCTGGAGGTGTGGCTATCCTTGATGAATATTGATACGCCTCTGCCTTTAGTGCTTCGGTCCAGGTTAGATGGCTGAAAGGTGTGGTATGAATTATAGCCTGGTAATGCAGGGGTGCTCTCTGGAGCCTTGAACCACGTCTGTTACTGCACAGATGTTGATGGTCTCCATTTTTGGGATTGCCTCAAGTGAGTGGATTTTGAGGTTTAGACTTCTAGCATTGAGTAGCATTACCCTCAGAGTTTGCTTGCTTGTACCTGTTAACGGTGGTGAATTTAGCATTTGAACCTTGCCTAAAAAGGCACTATAGGGGTGGCAAGAGCCTTAGCCTTTATCCAGAATACCAGGGGTGACAAGTGCAGACCAGTTCTGGCAACACATCGTGGTCTGTTGACCATGTCGTCCCAGGCACACAGATGCTGGATCCCTTTAGAATGACACCAGAAACTTACCCAATTGTTGAAGTCAATGCTTTTGTCCTTGTACTGTGGTATCATTCTGGGTGAGGGCAGGATGCTACTCAGGGCTAGGGTCTTGCCTGACTGGGCTACCAGATCTAAGAGCTCCTTCATGTCTCATTTCATGTAGTCCAGAGAGGTGCTTCCCAGGTCATTCACACCAACATGGATGATGACAGAGTCATAATCATACCTGTTGTGAAGTGACTTGAGTGCATGGGTTATGTGTCAAATCCTGGCACCTGACAAGCAGCTGACTGTGATCTTCTCTTTATTCAGCCTGGTGAGTGGGACATCAGTGTGCCTGACTACAGAGTCACCTATGACTAGTTTGTTAGGTACTTTGTTTTGCTTTATGAGCTGTTGCTAGGTGGCACACTGGTGTTTTGGGCTATGTGTTGCTTTGGTTGTGTTGGTGGGTGGTGGTTGTTTGTGTATCTGCTTTGGGGGTCTCTGTTTCCTGTTTACATTTGCATTGAGAGCCTCTGTGTATGTAGGTGCATGTTTGGCATTGCTATGTGTGGGTATTGGTAGTAAAGGTTTTGAGGGACTATGTGTTGAGTTTGGTGTTGTGCAGGTGTTGACCTTCTCCTCCTGAAAGACTAGTTCAGTCTTGGTTGGAGAGAGCTTGGCTTCCAGCTTGGCTACATAAGTGCATCTCTCGCAGGTTTTAGTGTCGGGTGGTAGGAGGAGAGGTTGTCTGTTTACATGAGACAATTGCTGCATTGCCCCAAGATGCCCAGATTCGCCAGGTGGATAGGAGAAAACACCAGGAGCTGACCCCTGGACATGCCTTGATAAGAGCTTATTTAATTTAAGTACTGGAACTGTTTTTCTGCTTATTAGGCAAGGAAGGTTGAGTGCTACAGCAATTTAAGGATGATATAGTGCTTACAAGTAGCTCTGAGCTATTTCTGGGTACAAAGAGCCAAGTAGAGTGCTGATACTTGAGAGACTGACTAGATCTTAGGGAAAATTTGAACAGCAGACCTTGTGGCTCCGGTAATAGATTTAACTGTGGCTCAGCGGTGCTGAGTGAAGCGCAAATCCATGCAAACACGGGTTTTAAAGCAGGAGGTTGAAAGGGATATAAGCAGTCCAAAATGGCCAATAGTACAACAAAACTAGAGCTGGAAACTACTTCCCTAGTGATAGATAGACTGTTCAGAGCTTACCACTGCCACTGATAGGCTGCAAGACTTCCCTCTATCTCTGCAACATCTGGTCCACTCCCAACACAAAACACAGTCCAAAAATCAGCAAATCTGGGATCTGGACTATACTGGTTTAAGAAAAAGGAGGGAAACAAGGAGGCAGATAGGATGTTTGCAATAGCTATTTTTTTTCAGAAGAAGGGAAGTAAAAAAGCACTGTAAAATACATTAACAAAGCTCTAAAAGGCTAGCGCACTTGAGTGTGTAGCCTGTAACAGTAAATACAATTTGAAACAAACAATCTGGCAAAGTGCAATGTATAAAACCAGCAGAAATGCAGTTAAATAATTTAACCCAGTAGTAAAACCCTGACGACAAGCTGCGGCAGGTAATAAAAGGCAGAATACAGATCTTTTGAACAATTTAAGTTTATCTCTCCTTTCTGCTGCTGTAATTCTCTGCAGGATGCCCAAACTAAATTGGTATGTCCACAGAGCTTCCTCACTAAAAGAATACAAGGTTGTAAGTAGCATGTCCTATGCAGTCCACCTCAAAGCCCTATCCCTGTAGCCTGTCTCCTAGAGACTGTTGAGGGGAGATCTATGCCTGGCATATAAGGCATTGTTGGACCCATCTCTGATGGACCACCTGCATATCTGCAAAACAAACAGCACCAGAATTGCCTATTCTAAAGACTTAAACCTTGCCTGTGATATAAATAGGACCTGCTGGAGAGACAGGTGTGTATCCAGAGACTACCCCTTCTCTGGAACAGGCTCCCCATTCATATGAAGCACAGTTTCTCCCTAAGCCAATTCAAGTGCAACGTGGACAACTGGATGGGGAGCAGGAAATTCATCCCTGGTTTGGCACCTATGTCTCTAAATGTAAATGGTTCATCTCCCAGGCCCCTGCTTGTAAATGTTTCACCTCCCAGTCCCCTGCTTACACTTATCAAAGGTACCAGAACTTGTCAGAGATTTGGATACATGTCTAGCTTAAAAAGTCCCTTGTGGTGGTTAGCCTAGTACACACCTATGAACCTATTAATTCTGGATCTAATTCTAATTAAGAAGGATACATGGAACATAGACCTACTTGGAGGTTGTGACAAAAGGGTGAAGCCCCAAAGGAAAAAAATAAAATAAAATGTGTGTACCTGAAATTCCTGGTGTTGACCTTTGGAACATTCTGTCTCATGCTGATATTCTTCAAAAAGCTGGTGTTCCCAAAACTGACATATAGTTCCTTGAAGCAGCATGTGTTGATATGTTATGAAAGTGATTAAAACATACCATTTTACTATATGTGATAACATCATAGACATTCTAGATAGACTATTTCATATACACCCTTTTCTGCCTCATGTAACCCTTGTTTATGCTGTATGATTGAACATACTTGCTTTTGTATTGCTGCAATAACTAGTGCCTCAAAAAAGGGAACCACTTCATTGACATCAATGTTTCTTAAATAATGTCATTGTATAATAGCAATAACTGACTCCATGGTGTGGTATATTAAGATTTACCCATGGTTGGCCTTATTCAATCACTCTGGCTTCGGTCTCGTGATTAAACCACACCTACTGTGGATAAATCTTAATATACCACACCAACGTCGGCGGTTATTGATATATTATCACATTGTTTTTGGCTGCAGATCCAGCAGTGGTCTAAAAGGAATAAAACAAAAATGCAGTGAAGGTGTCCTTAAAATGATATTATGAGATGGAAAGAGCTGTTCGCCAATCAGTTTCAGTAGCAGTTATAAACTATATTAACTGGAGGCCTGGTTTTGATAAAAAAATGCCATGTAATTACAGTTGAAAAGAGAAACCACAGAATGAAAAAGAAAATGAAAAGAAACTCCACTCATTATGCAAATGTATCACAGGGAAACGTGCAGTTTTCTGGGTAGGGTGGTGGTGCACATATTCAGGTCTACACTTACTTTACCATTTCACCCCAGGATCCCTCTGTGATCCATAGCCAATCATCCTTAAATTGAGGGATGTTGCGGGACAACAGCAGTGACACAGTCTTTGAATTTAAAGGAATAAAATATGTGGGTGTAACTATTTAAAGACAGCAAACTGTTATATGGCCTGGTGTAGGAATCTGTTCAGTTTAATAGTTAAATACAACAATATTCAATTACATCAGAAGAGTATCTAATCTAGAAAGATGTTGAAATATCAACTAGTTACAAACTGAAAACTATGGCTAGGATTCACAGAAATGATCACCATCAGCACTATTGGGGAAACATTATAATTCCCTATAGTATGATATCAATAAATTCCGATTCAGAAGCTTGATAAACCCACACCCAACAACCCTTCATTAGTAGCTGATTATCATGTCTCTGTATTGAACACTGCACTGTTAGATCTAACCACACTAATGTTCCCTCTATGAGTTCATTCAATGGAGTTGCATAGGAACCTTCAAATACACACACTGCAGCCAGATCCACTCCTACCCCTCCCCCCTAGAGTGACCTGCTTATTTTCCCTGTCAGTGTTGTCAAATGTCTAAGCTGTTAGTCAAACTCAGGTCACATAGACAGTAGTAAGGGCTTCATTCCCCTACATCACTAAATCTGGCCAACAGAGACTTTATCTTTGGTGTTTTGAATGAAATAAAATAAAATATTGTTTGTCTCACCTTAGAAAAGGTGCTCAGTAATTATCAGTGTCTTGGAGTTGCACTGTGCAGCTGTAGTGCTCATATATGTTTGCCTTATTGTCATATTTTTTTAGTAATAGTATCAGCAATTTTATATCTGAGCTTTTATTAACAGCTTGTGTCTAGCAAATTAATTCCTTCAGTCCTGAATTGAACATGGAGAGTTCTTTTATGTGTTTTTATATTCATTATGATTGAATACCTAGCAACTGTATTTCGCCTGCCTTTCTGTTACATTGAAGCTGCTTTTACTGCATTTAACTTAATATTGCACTTGGAATCCTTGTTTGTTACTATTTGACTGTATTTGTAGCAAATTCTTCTGTGTAAGCTGTAGTAGCTGATTCATAGCATTTATAAGTGTTTGCTGTACCTGTTTCTGCCTGTTTTGTGAAAAAAAAGAAAAAAATATCTCTTGTTTTTCCTGCTTTACTAGTTTAGTCCAGTTTCAGAGTTGCTGATTCCTGGGCTTTGGTTGTAGTTCCTGTGTACTGTTTCCTTGCCTTATTTGGGGGAAGGGAAGCTACCTTGCTTTCCTGGTTTACTAGTTTAGTCCAGTTTCAGAGTTGCTGATTCCTGGGCTTTGGTTGTAGTTCCTGTGTACTGTTTCCTTGCCTTATTTGGGGGAAGGAAGCTACCTTGCTTACCAGTGGGAGTGGGAAGCATTGAGCTGCCTTTTGTCCAGTTTTGTGAGGTTTCAGCCAGTAACTAGTAGTTTATTGGTCGTTTTGGGCCAGTTTCTAGCTTTTCCAGCCCCGTGGTATAAAACTTTCAGCTTGTACCTACTCAGCACAGACTCCACGTGGGCCAGCAGAGTAATCCAGGCTGCAGAGAGCTGAATAAGCGACTTTTCTTGATACTAAGTATATTTTTGTTGCTTTCCACATCTGAATACCTAGCAACTGTATTTCGCCTGCCTTTCTGTTACATTGAAGCTGTTTTTACTGCATTTAACTTAATATTGCACTTGGAATCCTTGTTTGTTACTATTTGACTGTATTTGTAGCAAATTCTTCTGTAAGCTGTAGTAGCTGATTCATAGCATTTATAAGTGTTTGTTGTACCTGTTTCTGCCTGTTTTGTGAAAAAAAAAAAAATATCTCTTGTTTTTCCTGCTTTACTAGTTTAGTCCAGTTTCAGAGTTGCTGATTCCTGGGCTTTGGTTGTAGTTCCTGTGTACTGTTTCCTTGCCTTATTTGGGGAAGGGAAGCTACCTTGCTTACCAGTGGGAGTGGGAAGCATTGAGCTGCCTTTGTCCAGTTTTGTGAGGTTTCAGCCAGTAACTAGTAGTTTATTGGTCGTTTTGGGCCAGTTTCTAGCTTTTTCCAGCCCCTGGTATAAAACTTTCAGCTTGTACCTACTCAGCACAGACTCCACGTGGGCCAGCAGAGTAATCCAGGCTGCAGAGAGCTGAATAAGCGACTTTTCTTGATACTAAGTATATTTGTTGTTGCTTTCCACATCTGAATACCTACCAACTGTATTTCAACTGCCTTTCTGTTACATTGAAGCTGTTTATACTGCATTTAACTTAATATTGCACTTGGAATCCTTGTTTGTTACTATTTGACTGTATTTGTAGCAAATTCTTCTGTGTAAGCTGTAGTAGCTGATTCATAGCATTTATAAGTGTTTGCTGTACCTGTTTCTGCCTGTTTTGTGAAAAAAAAAAAAAAAAAAAAAAGAAAAAATATCTCTTGTTTTTCCTGCTTTACTAGTTTAGTCCAGTTTCAGAGTTGCTGATTCCTGGGCTTTGGTTGTAGTTCCTGTGTACTGTTTCCTTGCCTTATTTGGGGAAGGAAGCTACCTTGCTTACCAGTTGGAGTGGGAAGCATTGAGCTGCCTTTGTCCAGTTTTGTGAGGTTTCAGCCAGTAACTAGTAGTTTATTGGTCGTTTTGGGCCAGTTTCTAGCTTTTCCAGCCCCTGGTATAAAACTTTCAGCTTGTACCTACTCAGCACAGACTCCACGTGGGCCAGCAGAGTAATCCAGGCTGCAGAGAGCTGAATAAGCGACTTTTCTTGATACTAAGTATATTTTTGTTGCTTTCCACATCTGAATACCTAGCAACTGTATTTCTGCCTTTCTGTTACATTGAAGCTGCTTTTACTGCATTTAACTTAATATTGCACTTGGAATCCTTGTTTGTTACTATTTGACTGTATTTGTAGCAAATTCTTCTGTGTAAGCTGTAGTAGCTGATTCATAGCATTTATAAGTGTTTGCTGTACCTGTTTCTGCCTGTTTTGTGAAAAAAGAAAAAAGAAAAATTATCTCTTGTTTTTCCTGCTTTACTAGTTTAGTCCAGTTTCAGAGTTGCTGATTCCTGGGCTTTGGTTGTAGTTCCTGTGTACTGTTTCCTTGCCTTATTTGGGGAAGGAAGCTACCTTGCTTTCCTGCTTTACTAGTTTAGTCCAGTTTCAGAGTTGCTGATTCCTGGGCTTTGGTTGTAGTTCCTGTGTACTGTTTCCATGCCTTATTTGGGGAAGGGAAGCTACCTTGCTTACCAGTGGGAGTGGGAAGCATTGAGCTGCCTTTGTCCAGTTTTGTGAGGGTTCACCCACTAACTAGTAGTTTTTTGGGCGTTTTGGGCCAGTTTTTTGCTTTTTTCAGCCCCTGGTATAAAGAGCTGCCACTGTTGCACACTAGGGCAGTGCCGTTAAACAGGTTTAAACTATTCGGGCTACCTAAAGTCCACTCTTCAAATTTTCCCTTAAAACTACCTTCCTCGAACTATACTACTGATCAAATCAGCGTATCCTATAACTAAAAGATCAACTCTACTTGACTCCAAGTAGACTATTCTCTATCTATTAAACCTAGCACTTGCTCCTACAGTACTTATTACCTTGATACGGCACTCTTGTCATAGATAGTACCCCAAAAGGCAACCCCCATTTCTCGGTCACCCACGTCCCCGGAATCGTTTTTTAAACTTTTTCGCCTACCCTTCTAGCATGTCGAGGGATCAGTTGCTAGTGTCCTCTCCTGCTCAGCTGGTGAACCTGGGAATATTGAGGCAATGTTTCAATTGCCTCATGTACACAGACAACCCTTTCCTCCTCCCACAAAACACAAATACATGCGAGATGCAACTATACGGCCAAACTGGAGGCTGAGCTCTCTCAACATAGGACTGGCAAGACCAGTCAGGAGGAGAAGGTTACCACACACACTATAGACCCAGTCTCACATAGTACCATTACAACCTCAAATCATACACATAAACACACAAAGACATACTGAGGCTCTGATCAAAAATCTACCAAAACAGCAGAGGCCACCAAAGCAGACACCCAAACAACCACCACCTCAGAACACAACACCCACACATAGACCTCACAGTCAGAGTGTCAAACAGTCACAGCCCTTAAGGCCAAACACAATGCCAGACACACTAGTCATTGGTGACTCCATAGTCAGACACACTGATGTCCCGCTCACCAGACTGAGTAAGGAGAAGGTCACAGTAAGCTGCCTGTCGGGCGCTAGAATCCGCCACATAACGCAAGCACTCAGGTCTCTCAACAGCAGGTACAAATATGACTCAGTCATTGTCCACGCTGGTGTAAACGACCTGAGACGCACTCCTTGGACTACATGAAAAGAGACATTGAGGAGCTCTCTGATTATGTAGCCCAGGCAGGTATGACCCTGACCTTGAGCAGTATCCTACCTTCACCAAGAATGATGCCACAATACAGAGATAAGATGATCAGCTTTAACAATTGGCTTAAACACTGGTGTCATTCAAAGGGGATCCAGTATCTGTCTGCCTGGGATGACATGCTGGACAAGCCACGCTGGCTTGCACCTGTCACCCTGGGATTCGGATATTGGCAAAGGCTCTTGCCACCCCCATAGTGCCTTTTTAGGCAAGGCTCAAATTCTAAACCTACCACCCTAGAACACAAAAAGGAAAAAACTAAGGGTAATGCTGCTCAATGCCAGAAGTCTAAATCTCAAAATGCACGCACTGAGGCCCTTCTCAGTATGGAGAACATCGATGTCTGTGCTGTGACAGAAACCTGGTTCAAGGCTCCTGAGAGCACCCCAGCTATCAGGTTTTACCTCATATCATGCCCGGCCCCAAAATCCGGACAATACCAAGAAAGGAGGGGGTATCCATATTCATCAAGGACACCCACACCTCAAGACTGGTGGCAACATGCATCGGAGACCATCCAGGTGCAATTAACCATAGGCAAGACTGCTCTGCAAATTGTAGCATGTTACAGGCCACCCTCACAAACTCAGGAAACTCACATGGCCTTCCTGAAAACACTAGAGGGATAAATGTATCACCAAACACCATCATACTAGGTGACTTCAATTACCCTAATATAGACTGGGAACACTACTCAAGCCCAAACACCCTAGCCCAAAAGTTCCTGGAATTCATAAACTCAAATGCCATGGAACAACTAGTCACCATCCCCACAAGAGGAGATAACATACTTGATCTCATCATCACGAACATGGGAGCACAATGTTCAACACCGGAAGTATACCCCTCACTGGTGAGATCAGATCACAAACTAATCTCGCTGAAGGTCCTCATCCCACCCCCACCTGAAATAACACTGACCACTGTAAAGAACTTCTCAAAAGCCGACTTCACACTTCTAAAGACTAGTGTGGTCTCCTTTCAGGCCCCGAGCCGGAAAACAATACTCAAGCCGCTGAATCACTTACAAACGCCTTCTACCAGCACCTGCAGGACTGCATGGATAAGGCAATCCCAAGCAAAACAAAGACTCTTTGTACCAAAGGCAAGCGTCCAGTCTGGTGGACCCCAGCCATAAACAAACTCTACAACAAAAGGAGGAAGCTACTACAAGATAGAGCAAAATCCTTAAAAGGTAAGACACCCTTGAGCACTATAAGTAAAAACTAAGAGCTCTCATAAAATCATCCAAAGCAAATTTCGAGAGAAAAATAGCTAAAGACTCAAAAGACAATCATAAGGCCTTCTTTAGCTATGTTAGAAACCTAGGAGGAAACTCCCAGATATGCTCAGAACTAGTTCAAAATGATGTGAAGATTACTGATCCTACAGACATTGCCAACATACTGGCTGACAGGTTCAGTGCAAACTTCTCCCCTCCCCAAAAGGAGAGATATCTATACCAAATGAGTGCAGCCCCCAAACATCTCCAGCGCCCAAGTGAGAACTGCTCTCTCCAAAGCAAAAACACAGCATCCATGGGACCCGATGGTGTCCCCGGCTGTGTGCTCCACGAACTCAATGAGGAATTAAACCCACAGCTAGGACAGCTGTTTAATCAAAGTCTTACCTCTGGATTGCAACTGTGGTCCCACTTCACAAAGGCGGTGCCTCCACAGACCCTGGAAATTACCGCCCATTAGCTTGACAAGCCTTATCTGCAAAGCCATGGAGAGGATCATAATGGACCTCATAAATAAAGACATAGGGAATTTGCAGACTTTGGATCCAACCCAGTTTGGCTTTGTCAAAGGCAGATCATGCCTTTTAAACTTGGTTGACTTTTTGAAACAGTCACCAAAGCCATTGATGAGGGAAAGGCAGTCCATACAGCCTACCTCGATCTGGCTAAGGCCTTCGATACAATACCCCACTCGGGTATCATTGAAAAACTCATCAGCTTAAATGTTAACCCATACATCACAAGATGGGTTGCAAACTGGCTGAGTGACAGAACCCACAGGGTCAGAGTTGCTGGCGCCATGTCAGACTCAAAGCCTGTCACAAGTGGTGTCCCACAGGGCTCAGTCCTGGGCCCACTCTTGTTTGGCATCTACTTTTCAGTACAAGCAAACACAGGAGGGTTATGGCTGACAAAGTTTGCAGATGACTGCAAACTGGGAGCCATAGTAGAAAACACATCTGACACAGATATCCTTCAGAAGGGTCTCACAGAAACGGATAACTGGTGCCAGAGCCATGGCCTAAAGTTAAATGCCAAAAATGCATAGTCATACCCTTCGGGAAAAACAAGGTTACCCCTAGCTACCAAATAGGTGGCAATCCACTGAGCACAGAAGAAGTTATCAGGGACCTGGGGACCCAGGTTGATAGTAGTCTGTCATTCGACACCCATGTAGCTAAAGTAGTTAGGAAGTCCTTCTACATTGCCCACCTTATCATGAAGGGATTCTCATCTAGATCAAGGGAGGTCATAGTCTCCCTTTACTCATCACTCATCAGACCAATGATTGAGTACAATGCCCCATTCGGAATGTATCTGACCCGACACTTGCAGCAGCTGGAGAGGCCACAAAAGTTCCTCACCAAAAGGATAAAGGGTCTCAAAAATCTGTCCTATGCTGCCCGACTGAAAGAACTCCAGCTCTATTCAGTTGCTCAGAGGTGACCTTTGCCTAACATACAAGGCCATGTCAAACCCAGATTTGATGAATATGCTTCACCTCAAAAATCTAGATCCATCAGAGCCACAAGGGCGGAGACTTAAACCTCGACACGGCTATTAATAGGACGTGCTGGAGATAGATTCATCACCCAAAGACTCCCTATGCTGTGGAACAAAATCCCGGTACATGTGAGGCAGAGCACCTCGCTGGCCTTGTTCAAGAGAAATCTTGACCAATGGATGGGAGATCGCAGATATACCCCAGGAATTACCTCAGTGTCACTGCTCGACAGAGGCACAGCAAAATAATGGGTATAGTTCCCCATACTAAAGGGGTGGCGTAAGCCACAAAACAATGGGCTAGGCTTATAAATGCCCTCGGGCAGATAGCCTAGTATGAACCTATGAACCTATGAACCTATGATTAGTTGTAAATATATGGGGCCATACCTTTCAACCTCTTAGTGTAAGAAATCTGGCAAAGCCTGACAAAATGGGTAACAAAGGCCCATATATAGGGATAGATTTTAAATATTGCTCTTATAAACTTAGAAAGTTACTAAAGTAACAAGCTTTGTGTTACCATACATTTTCTGAAGGATTTAAGTCTGAAACTCAAATATATGTCATTATTTGGTGACTTCAATCCTTAGATCATCCTAGAGATTTGCCAGAAAACCACAAATTTTATGAGGAACAGATCAAACATATGAGGCAAAAATTTGGACAGTCTGTGAAAATCTGGACAGTTGAGAGGTAGGTTTGGTGCCTCATGACTATATCCAATAATATATCCTGTAGACTTTTACAGTATCAGGCTAATGTCGCATGTTCAAGGTTTAACAAATATGTGCCTATTACAGCTAAACTACAATATGCATATATTCATTTCTGAAGAAGGCCTGGAAAAGTATTTACTTTTATTGTTTGACATTTACTTAAAAAGCAGTTTGACCAAGTTCAGCATTATTAAGATGCCTGAGTCATGAAACACCATTTACAATCCAGTCACTGTTATGCACTATTTCCTATTCTGCATTTGATAACTTTTATTGCAGTTATGGATAAGTAGCTTAATGTGAATTTGTTGAATTGGGATGTATCTTTTCCATATGTGCCTTTTAAAGAAAAATCAGGAAAACACTTACCAGAGTTCTATAAAGCATTAGTCCTGATAACCTTATATAATCTTCTACGCTACCTCACTTAGACTTAGAACGTGTGGATTGTTTCTGAAAAATGCACCTCAGCAACCCTAGAACTAGGTAATGATCTACTCTGCCAACATTGTGCTGTTTGTCTTTAAATTAGCATAGAGGACTAAGGCTATGAGCTGTTGACAAGCTGCTTTCTGTAGTCCGTGGGAGGGCATTTAATTTCTTCCACTTCCATTCTCCTGCTGTGTGATTTTGAGTAAGTTATCTAACTAGCCAATGTTCCAGGTCACCCCTGAAATGGGATGCTTGCATCAAGTGGGCTTACCTGATTAACAAATGAATAAAAGAAAGACACAGTTCTCAGAAAGTACTTCCTCGTGTTCGGAGAGTTCTGGACAGTTAAGAGAATGTAATGTGCTTAGTTAACCTATATCACTAAAAGATGAAGGGAGAAGTTGTGAGGAATCTTGAGTTAGCCCATAGAAAAGCAGAAAAAAGAGGATTAAAGTGGGAAATACTGACATAGATATATCTTGAGATGCTGCAGGAGTACTTCCATATAAGATACAGCAATCTAGGATAAGTTTATATCCCAGGTGCCACAAAACATCCTGGAACAGAGTGGTCACTGGCTTGTTCTCTTCTGCTCAGGGAAAATCATAGTTTTTTTAAACTACCACATATTCTCCAGCAATGAAGTAGGGGTGTAACTAAGATACAACACTCTGGGAAGAGGAGACACTAACAGCAATCCATCATGCAAGTGTGTGGTAGCATGTTCAAAGCCTTGCACTTGTTTTATTAAGCATCAGATACATACATGTGGTTGAGTCTAAGGAAGGCTTTAAAAAATCTCTCTCGCCTGCAACTATTTGTACCAGGATTCTATTATGCAGCTATCATGCCCTCCACTTCACAAGAATCATAAGTAGAAATGAGTGGACTGTGATGATGGGTTATGAGCAGGAACTTGGACAGACTTACAGTCAACTGCAAGGGTAGGGGACACCAAACTATTTCACTTAAAATACATCAGTATTCATGTTTTTCTAAGTCATTCTACAAAGATCGCACTGAATAAAGCAGACAGACAAATAAGGAAGCAGGACAAGGTACCCGATATCTAAGTTATTACCTTACTCAAGCACCTGTGCTAACATCATAGTGCCAGTGGTGCCTTAGAAATAATAATGGGCAATATACCTGTCTTTAATTTCCCTGACAAATCCAGGACAGTAAGGATCACACTCTGGAGCTTATGAAGTTTAATTTGGTAATAGCCAGTCTGATTTGGAGGCAGAGAGTAAATCCTTTAAACTAGGCATTGCTGATATTTTGCTAGTAAAGTTTATAGAATTCGTACTATGCTGATAATTATTTGGATCCTATTGAAAGACCACAGGCATATAAACAGTAATGATTGTTATGGAGTATTAAACACTTCCATCAGCTATTCACTCACCCACTTTAAAATGCTCTCCTCATTGAGGATCATGGTAGTAGTAGGCTAAATAGATTTTATTACACTTGTCTGTTCCCAGTTCAGCCCCCCCACTTCATGATTTAGGTCACCTACGGATTACAAGACATACAATCCCTCTAGAATGACTGTGATCTGCCCTGGGACCTCCTTCCAATGGACTATGACTAATACACATCTCCTGGGAGGCATCTACCTTCATAAGATACCCATATCACCTATGCTAACTCTTCTGAACTTGCAAGAACAGTGGCTATACTCTGATGTCCTTGCAGGCTGCTGAGCTTCTCGCTCTTTTGCAGAGAGTGAGGCCAGCTATCTTGTGAGTGAATGTCATTTCTAATGCTTTGGAAGTCATAGATGATTTCAGCCTTTTAACTACTTCTTAAAGCTCATGACCAGTTGCAAGGATGATTACATGCACTAGCTGCTAAACCAAGGACTTCATTCTGTGGCAGAGTTCTTATGTCTACAATAGAGCCCAGGACAATGGCTCTAGTACTGCCCATCAACTGCTCAGTCTCCTAATCTGTTCTGCCTTCACACGTGACCAAGATCTGAACATAGTTAAAATCCTCCAGCTGAGGTAGCTGTTCATTTCTCCCTTACAAAGAGAGCAATCAAATTGTTTCTGGAAAAGAATCATGACCTCTGATCTGGAAGTGTTAATTTTCTTCCCAACTGTTTTTCTGTCAGCTGCAAACTATTTCTGTATTCCTGTATTTTTTTGGGGATCACAGTCACTTGAGATTTCCAGAACAATGTTATCTGGAAACTTCAAACAGGGAAAGGTAAAAGAGAAGGTTGAGGCCACACAGAAGTTTGGACTGCGCATAAGAGACTGCCTTTCCTATCAGAGAATGATAGCAGATTATAGGCAAAGAGAAAGAGACAAGGGAGTGCTAAATTAAAGACCATCTGTGGCAGAACTTTTAGTTGACCCTAGAACAGAAGTTTCTGTCAAAAAGAGATAGTTAGTAGGGCAAAATATTGCATGATAACTATAACAATAGATCAGAGGAGGTTAGAAAATATTGGGAAGAGAGAGAACGGAAAGACAATATAAAAAGAAACAATGGGAGGATATCTTTATGGCTCACAAGTATGCAACAACATCCAGAAGGTTTAGGATTTTTGCCTGGTAGTATTTACCTAGGAATTTGTATGCCCCAAGCAGGCTTCAGGGAATTTTTTTTTCATGTAGATACAAATACCGGAAGTGCAATGGGACAAAAGGAGATAACAGGAAAGTTGTTTTTTGGAATGTAATAAGTTGGCAGATTATAAAATCCATACTGAGTACTTTGTCAGAATTGTTGGGAGAACAAATGGTTGTAACTAAGGAGATAATTCTTTTGAGCTGGGATATACAGACAAAGCAAGGCCTGACTAAGTTTACTGCTAGGAATTAGCAAAAAATGGAAATCAAAATCTAAACCAGCCGTAATTCAAGCACTGAATATTGTGAAGGATATAAATGAAACAGACATGGGATCTTTAGAAAAAAGATGGAGCAAATTATATGGAAATAAAGTGAATCTTTAGGAGTAACTGAACTCGCAGAATAATGTTCAGGAGAAGCAAGTTTTAATGGAAGGCAGGAATTGGGCAAGTCATGTAATATTTTTGTGAGTGATAATTTTTCAAAAGAAAACATGCATGTATAATGCATGAAAATCATGAGAATGTTAATGTAGTTTATTTTCTTTTACATTAATATATGTGTACCCATGACACTGCTTAAATGTGAGAGTTTAATAAAGGTGTTAAAAAATAAGATGCAACATTTACAGACCCAAACTGGATATGCTCCAGACTTTGGTTGCAGCTGAAAAACCCAGTCCATGAAACTCACAATCAGGAGGGAGACAGTATGCAACCTTGGTGCAGTCCCACATTGATCTTGAAGCTATTTGATTTAATCCCAAGAATATAAACATAACCCTGTAGCTAGACAGATCGTACATAATCACCATCATTAGTTTCTTTGAAGGAATTCATGCTTTGCTTTTACACCAGGGACCTCCCCAGAAAATGTTCCTCATTACTTACCCTGGGACTGTGTCCTTTAATGCCACCACCTGTTCTAAGAAGGAATAGTTTCTCATATTACTGTTATTCTACTTCCTTCCAGCCTCAGGTCCTGTAACCTCATTAATGAGCATTTTCCAGTATTAAACCTATTAACATCCTCTATCATATTTATTTACTTAACAGATTTGGATACCTAAACTGTCACTTCTTTAGGATGGATATACGCTAAGATCTCTTGTATCTTTTCATATGATGTTTAGCTCAGTCTCCCAACTAATCTTTTATGTCAGTCTTTGAACAGCTTCTGCTGTACCTGTGTCTTTACAGAGATGCTTGACCTCCATAACAGTACAGCGTACGTTAGCATTTACTTTTAGATTTATTGTATAAACAGCTTTCATCAAACAGATGATACCAGCATGATAATCATGCATGATACAGCTTGCATTTGCTGAGAGCAGCTGACATAAATCATAGGGTGAGATAGTCATCAACTTTCCTCAATGCAGTAGACAGGAAGTAAGTTTATGAATCATTGGTGGTTGCATCTACTGACTAGCCTTGCTTCTATAAGTAGGAAGTAAATTTATGAATTATTGATATTTGCATCTACTTACTAGCCTTTTTTCTTTGTGTGATATCTAAATCTTACTGCCAATATGTATTTTGCATATCAACGGTGACAGCAAATTTAAGCTAATAAGTTTTGTCTATTTTTATCACTTCCCACTTCTATTATTTTC
This sequence comes from Protopterus annectens, assembly GCF_019279795.1. Lineage (NCBI taxonomy): Eukaryota > Metazoa > Chordata > Ceratodontiformes > Protopteridae > Protopterus > Protopterus annectens. Next base: position 1,110,825,341 of record NC_056731.1, read on the forward strand.
TTATTTTTCTGAGAGATACAATAATGTTTTTTTGGTGAGTATCAATACTTAGTTGCATGTTATTTAAAAAAACTTGTATGCACACATTAAATATATATTTTTATATTTCAACATGGTATTAGTTACTTTAAATTTTCACTTTTGATTCATTTCAGTTCTGGAGTACCTGATCTGAATGAGAACATTGTGTGCCTATAAAGAGACAATGGAAGGCTAGGGACAACATTTATTAAAAAAAAAAAAAACATATTGAATATTTGCTGTAAAACAGAAGCAGTTGCACAATGTTAATCCTATATATATATATATATATATATATATATATATATATATATATATATATATATATATATATATATATATATATATGCTTGACTGCAGGCTTTCAATGTATATTCATGTTTCCCCTGGAACTTGAAATGATTTTTTTGGAAACTAAATCGGATGATGTCTGCCCACAGTGTTAACAACATTGTTAACACTGCTGCAGTCTTGTTGAACAACCTTGAATGACTTCCAAAGTGAAACTCCACAGGTCACCTGGATTATCTGTCTACAATGATTTAGTGTACAAAGTTAACATCAGATGCCTGTTGTATTTATATTCATTATTATTTACTTCAGTTTGTAGACTAAGACATTCTGTGCAGGCATGGCACATTTTTAGAAAAAATGAAGAGGAAAAAAACTCCACAGTCAGACACAATCACATTGTAAGCAGATCATAAGACAACATTAAGAATAACAAAATGCAGTGAGAATGCAGAAATGGTAGATTAAGTAAACTTGTTATAATTTCTATAAGTTGCACACAGGCATGTTTCCTAACCAGAAACAATGACACATGGCGGTTAGAGACAGATAAATATGTTAAGACAGTTAAAGGAATGTATTACGAATGAATTAAACTGCAGCTGTTGTTACATTATAATATTGTTTGATAGCTGTTTTGAAGGATAGTATGTTTTGATCACTTACGATGTATGGCATATCCTTAAAAGTTAAAAAAAAGTTAATAGAAAAAACACAGAGTGAAACCTACTTCCAAAATGAAACTGACCAGCTCCAAATAGTTAACTGTTTATTCGATAAGGCAAAGGTATAAAATCCACTAAGCATTTTCACCCACTCTCTATCCTGGGCATCATCAGAGTGGAAAAAATATTCTGTGTTCCCGTAGCTTCATAGAAGTACAATTAATAAAAACACCCCCTTGTGGCCATTAAAAATTCATCAATCAAATATTTGCATTAATTGTTTACACAAATAACTAAATATTGTTAAAAGCAACCTAAAACAGCCAAAAAACACCTAAATACATATAACAATAAAAAAAATGAATACTTCCTCTAAATAGTTTACATAATTAAAATGTTAATAAGCTGTGTAAAAAGGGAACTTGATGTTCAACAAATAACCATAAAAATACATAGAAAATATGAGGCCTACCAACATTTAAACCAAGTGTGATTTATGTTTTAATATACTAGATATGGAAATGTGTTCATTTATTCCAGGAGTGCTGGAAGCATTAAGTCTTAATTGCCACAAACACTCCTTAACCTCTAAAAGATTTTTATCATCGCCACCCTTCACATTGTAGGGAACTCTGTCAATGATAAAAAATATAAATCTTTTAAAGTCATTACAGTTTTGACTGTGTATAAAAAGGGGACTAGTGGCTTTTTTGTTCCTAATGTCCCTGACATGCTCCAAAATATGTGTCCTTAATTTCCTTATAGTTTTTCCTACATAAAATGTTATACAGTTGAGACAAGTAGCAATGTAAACAACAATCTTAGTGTTGCAGTTACCAAAACTGGGACATCGAATGGTTCTCTTGTAATTTTGTACTGCAACATAAGGTCCATCATTAATATATTTACACGTGGAATATAAGCCACATTTACTCATCCTAGACATTTTATATAAATTCTTATCAACGTAAATTTCCATTAATTCCTTTAGGTTCATACCTCTACTGTAAGCAAACACTGGACCACTAGCTAAAATAGGTAAAAACCCTCTGTTAAACACACTATTTCAGGTTTCCTGTATAATAATTTTCAATTTTACCGCCTCATCATTAAAAGGGAGTATCATTGCTTGTCTTTTGGTTTCACCTTCCACATGACCATCATCTATACCATTTGTCACAGTGGTATTTGTTACATCTTTTAAAAGGCCTCCTTTTAGAATGGGCCTGAAAACAGTATTTATTTTGGTTTTCACCTCATTACTAATGTTGAATAAGGTGTCTTGGGGATATCCTCTTTCAATAAACATATTTATCAGTGTTGACAGTTCGATTAAAAAACAATCATCATCACTCACAAGCCTAGATAGTCTCACCATTTGTCCTTTCATCACATTTTTCTTTTGAAAGTAAGGGTGACAACTGTCGAAGTGTAAAAATGAATTTGAATATGTCTTCTTCCGATAAATGTTAGATTTCAAGATACCATTATCTTTATACAATAAGATGTCTAAATATTCACATTTTTCTTGTATTTTACTAGTGAATTTTAAAAATGATGTAGTTGCATTTATATAATCTACGAATTCAAGAACCTCATCAGTTGCCCCCTTCCAAAAAATCAAGATGTCATCCAAAAAGCGCAAATATAGCACTATTTTGGACATGTATTTTGAGGTGAAGACCCATTGCTTTTCCCATCCTGCCAGCACCAAGTTGGCGTATACGGGTGTACATCTAGCTCCCATAGCCATGCCAGTACTCTGTTTAAAATATTCCCCATCAAATATAATGAAATTGTTGTGGAGAACCATCTCCATTAAATCCACCATCAATTTACGTTTTACAGTATGAAAATTGCTGTATCTCAAAAGACAACTGTCAAACATTTGAAAACAAAAAGAGAGCGGATTTGTAGAACTAAACTCCTTTATTGGTGACAACTGTCAAATATTGACAATCCTTCATCATGCAGTATAGTGGAGAAAAGGTTCACCACATCCACTGTAACCATAACAAAGCCATCATTGAAATCTGTTTCTCTAATGACGTCTAGACCGTGCCAGGAATCCTTAACTATGTGGGGCAAGTTTTTTAAAAACTCTACAAGTAAAGTCAACAAAGGCTGCCATAGCTTCAGTTTTGGATCCTCTTGCTGACACAATAGGTCGAAGGAGAGGGTCATCTGTGCTCTTATGGATCTTTGGGATCCCATATATGGATGGAATGGTTGGTAATTCGACCATCAAATAGTCGTATTCATCCTTATCAAGTACACCATCCATTAACCATTCATGTAGTTGCTAATCAATTTTAGTATAGGCCCTATTGACTTCATATCTAGAAACCCTCTCATAAGTGTCAGCGTCATTGAGTAATTCCATCATCCTGGCTGAATAGTCAGAGTTTGTCATTATCACCACCCCTCCACCTTTATCGGGTTTCATAACCCAATACAAATTAGTTGTTGTCAATTCCTTTAAACAAAATCTTTCATTAATAGTCAAGTTGTCATTGAAAGTATCCCTAGTCTTCAACTGTCTTCATATTTGTGACTCACACAACTGTTCAAAAATGTGCACAGTGGGGTTGTTGGGCGGAATGAAACAACTAGCTCTTTTTAATGTAAACTTAGTTCCATCCCAAGAAGAGAGGTTGTTAAAAAAAAAAATGTCAAATTCAGAAGTCTAGTATAAAGTTTGAGTTAATTAAAACCTTCCCAATATCATGCTTAAAGGAAGGGACAAAGGAAAAACCCTTTTCAAATAACGTACAATAATCACACGATAAAACAAGAGGGGTGAAACTGTAAATACATATATTCCCATCTTTAACAATTTTACAAGTTCCTTTCCTGTTAGCCCTCTCGTTGTCGTTGTTTAATTCATTGTCATTACTTAATGCTAAAATACCATTCTCATACAATGTATCATCAGTTCCAGTATCAAATACAAATTCATTTATACCATTAGAAAATAAGTAATGGTTCATATCTACTGGTATCATATTAGTGTGGTTAAAATAACCATTGTCCTGATCCCATACTTGGATGTCTTCATCAGCCACTAACGACCTGTCTGTGTCAAGTCCAAAAAAACAAGTAGGCGATTTTAATACTGTCTGTTGTTCGCCTGTCCCATCCGGTTCAAATGATAATTCCTCTGTCCTTTCTCTCTCCCCCTGTAGTGAACTGGCTGCTGTTGACCCTGATAATGTTCCCTTAACCTGTCGGAACATCTTAGGGGCTGTTGTTTTAAAAAATGCTCATTACTGTCATCATCTACACCACTCTCCCCAGCAACCAAGTCATCTGTGTTTACAACATCAGCATACAATCTAAAATTGTTAAAACCCTGTCTGGTGTTAACATTGTTAGTATTACTCTTCTTGTTAGCACTAAAATGAGCATATGCCTTGTTTTCAGCATAGTCTGTGCTGTCCCTCATCAGTTTATTATGTTTTGTTTCTAGCCCCGTTTTAACAAAAATGCCCATGTCCTTAAAAACTTTTTCAAACCGTAACTTGTTTGACTCAAACAATAGGTTACTTGTAATACTGTTGTTTAGGGCAGCAATTTGTTCTTCTAAATTAGCAAGTTTGGTAATGTTGTTACGCAAAATTAAATACATCATATCCATACCTGTGTGATCAAATAGAGCCACTAAATCCTGGTGAATCTCGGAGCCTACTTCAATACCCATCGGCAGTTTGTAGATCCTCAGCCCCTTGGGGACTTGGTTAAGCTCAAAGGACCTTTCCAAAAAAAGTTATCCATCTGTAGGGATTTGAAACGCTTTAGCGTTTTCTCAAAATCTTGTAGCTGCGTGTTAAGAGAACCAAAACCTGCATTGTTCAACATAGTCGGTCTAGCATTCAAAGTAGGAGGGGCCAACTATGCATCCATGTTCCTCCGTCTCTGATTAGGTGAAATATTTGAAATGTTATCTCCAGTATTCATAGCATTGCCTCCATCCGAACAATTGCTGGCAGATTTCCTTGCATTGCTAGTACCAGGGGGTGTGTGCAAGGTAAAAAGCTCCAACTGTGTGCTAGTCAAGGAAGAACTAGCCCCATTGTTAACTTTGTCCTGCATACATTTAACTATTTTTTGCTTGATGTCCATGTACTATGCTATTAATAGTTCCATGTAGCCCCACCACAAAAACGGAACCAGTTGAAACTAAATCGATCTGAACACAGTGACCAAATGTACCAAACAACTGGTAAAACAAAATGAAACCAACCAGCTCCAAATAGTTAACCATTTATTAGATAAGGCAAAAGTATAAAATCCACTAAGTGCTTTCACCCACTCTCTATCCTCAGAATGGAAAAAACATTCTATGAACACATTTCCATATCTAGTATATTAAAACATACATCACACTTGGTTTAAATGTTGGTTGGCCTCTTATATTTTCTATGTATTTTTATGGTTATTTGTTGAACATCAAGTTCCCTTTTTACACAGTTTATTAACATTTTAATTATGTAAACTATTTAGAGGACATATTAATTTTTATTTATTGTTATATGTATTTAGGTGTTTTTTGGCTGTTTTAGGTTGCTTTTAACAATAGTTAGTTATTTATGTAAACAATTAATGCAAATATTTGATTGATGAATTTTTAATGGCTACAAGGGGGTGTTTTTATTCATTGTATTTCTATAAAGCTACGGGAACATAGAATGTTTTTTCCACTCTGATGATGCCCAGGATAGAGAGTGGGTGAAAGCGCTTAGTGGATTTTATACTTTTGCCTTATCCAATAAACGGTTAACTATTTGGAGCTGGTTGGTTTCATTTTGTTTTTCCAGTTGATTGGTACATTTGGTCACTGAAACCTACTTCCATTCTCAGTCTCTGCTTCAGAAGGACTCTACTGGACTTGCTAGCACTTACATGGCCTACTGCAGGCTGTTGTACTACAGTACTGACATTATCTTTCAACCTCTTCACACAAGAAATCTGGACAGAGCTTAAAATAAAGGGGGGGGGGGTTAAATGCCTGAAATCAGGGACAGATTTGAAATACTGCTCTTATGAACTTTGAAAGTTGCTAGAATAACAGGTTTTGCATTAGCATGCATTTTTTCTGAAGGATATGAAGTCTGAAATACAAATGTCTGCAATTATTGACTTCAGTATTCAATAAGTTGCTGGAAAATCACATATTTTATGAGAAGATCAAACAGTAACACATTTAGTAGCCACAAATTCAACAATTACCTTAAAATACACAACAAACCACCAATGATGTCCAAACAATTTAATATCCATCAGCTCATACACTTAGATGAAAAGGGGTTAGAACGGAAAGATGATAAATCAGCAAGCAAAGGAGAGTAGTATTGCTGGAATTGAGTTCAACCTCAAGTCTTGGTGAGTACCTTCATGAAGCAGATGCCTTTTTTCACAAACTCTTACCAAGATGACACTGATATATAGACTGTGTTTTATATAGCACATATCATGGACAGCAGTAGGTTAAAAAATAAAAAATATAGCTGGGTGCACAAGATCCAGGGTAAAAAAGTGCCCAATACTGGTAGACTTACTGGTGGTAGGAATGGAAAAATGGCAGTGTAGAATCCTCACAGCACAGTAACATCCCTACAATGGGGCCAGGCCCAGGTGGAGTATGCCCCCCTATTGTAGAAGGAAGTAGTAGTCCACAAAAAAATCACAAAAAAATTGATAGGCCAAAAAAGAGCCATAAAGACAATAGACTGAACTATTGAAAATAAGAAAGAAATCATGTATTGTTACTATTATGCAAGAAGCCCGGAATTTCCAGACAGAAGTTACACAAAAAGATTAATTGAGAAATTAGAGGAAAGAAAAATATGTGCACAAGAAAAACTGTCAGAAGCTTCAAATAAAAATTGTGTTCAATAATACAACATATTTATGAAAAATATTATATAGACAAAGAGACCTTGAGCTGTTTGGAAAAAGAAGTGACTGAGGAAGTGTGAAAATATAAAGAACAAAATCTAGAGATTTTTGAAGGATATAAAAAAGAAATATGGTCATGGGTAAGAAAGAGTGATCTGATATGGTACAATATTTATACAAAGGAAAAACCCAAATTAATCAATAGAAAAAAAAGCAGCCCCAAAGATATTCCAACAGAAATACAGGCAAAGGCATCCAGGTATGGAAAATTTCCCAATACAAAAAATAAGATCACAAAGAGGGAATATAGAATAGAAAATTAGTGAAGTAGAAGTTAAAAAAATAGAAGCTGAAGTTATGGAATACCTGCAAAGTGAAGGATTTAGTGTAGAAAATCTAACACAGGTTATATCACAGCATGATGGAACAATGAGTACCCCAATTAAGGAGAAATAGGAGGGGAAGGGACATCTGAAGAAGAAACATATACATGGGAAAGAGTAAGAGATTTAATATGGTGCAGTATTTATGCAAAGAAGAAAGACAAACTAATCTATGCAAAACGAACTGCACCAAAGATATTTGAACATAAATACAGGCAAAGGCATCTGGATATGGAAAAAATTACAATACAAAAAAAATAAGAAAGCAAAGAGGAAAAGTAGAAAAAAAGGATTAGTAATGGAGAAGTTAAAGAAATAGAAACTGAGGTTATGGATTCCCTGTAAATTGAGGGATTTCGTGTAGAAAATAATATCATAGTAGGATAGAGCAATGGATCTCCAAATTAAGGAGAAAAAAGTGGAGCAGGAAACATCTGATCAGCTGCCATATGAAGATATTTTGGAGCCTCCCACAGGAAACCAGTACAATGTTCAGTTGGAGCTACACAGCAAGGGAGGGAACAGGAAACTGTGGCAACTCAGTTTTGTGGACTGAAAGGCCAGAGAGTTCCCATATGAAAAAGCAGTGGATGACACAGAATGAAACTGAAGAGAATGTGACAGAGGGAGATGGTTTGGAACTTTCTGTAGAATGCCTACAAGAAGTGGAGAACCTCAGCCTAGAAGAAAATGATCTAAGAGAAGAGTTGCTTGATTTAATAGAGATGGGCAGACATATTAAGATCAATGAAAGAAATAGACCACAGAAAGTCAACAAAACCCAAAAAGTTAGAAATTTGATAAAACAAATGAACACAATAAATAGGACTGTCCATAAAGATGTATGCAATATAACAGAAGTAAATAGGATGTGCTACTGTGCAGCTAAATTAACAACAGATAACATTTTACCACAAAAACACAGGGCAATAAGGGAAAGGAAGGGGAAAAATCAAATGTCATCATGGAAATATCGAATACAGAAAACTGTAAAGCAATTAAAGCAAGAGGTGTTATTGTTAGAAGAGTATAGACGAGGGAACAGATCAACAGAAATGCTCAGAAAGATAGACGTAATAAAAGCAATGCACAGTATCAGAACAGGTTAGGATCTATCATGCACTATTAGAACTATAGGAAAACTTAGATCTGATCTGCAGATAAATATAAAGGAAAAGTTCAAAATAAGCAATTTGTAGATGACCCAAAAAAGTTTTGTAGAGAATTGGGAAAAAAGTTAAAAGGAGTTGAAACACCACCAAAAAAAGAAGAAATAGCTATCTTTTGGATAAATATCTATGAAGAACCTGTGGAATACAATAAAGATGTTAAATGTATAGAAGTAAAAGAAAGAATAAGAAGCTCAAATGTACAGGATATGAAATAGGATGAAGTAACAGCCAGAGAGATAGAAAAAAAGTTAAGAAAAGCTCCAAATTGGAAAACCCCAGGCTCAGATGCAATACCTAACTTCTGGCTAAAAGTATTACCATCTTTACAAGAGGATTTAGCCATGAGTAAGAACTATTTGTATGCTTGCCCGGACAGACACCAACCTGGTTATCAACAGAAAAAAACAATGCTGCTACTTAAGAGCCAACCTGCAAACTATCCTAAAAACTATAGACCAATAACTTGTCTTCTGATGACCTATATACTATACACTGAATTGATGCTGATAGAGTTTATAGTAATTTAGAAGAAAACTCAATCATGGCAATAGAACAAAAGCGTAATAAAAGAAAGGCATATGGAACAAAGAATCATTTGATGTTAAAGTCATAATGAAGAACTCAAAATGATTACATGTATAGATCTGCAGTTATAAGACTGCATATATATCTGCTGATCTCACAAGACCCAAATGTAGTGAAAGTTTTAAAATATGAGGAGAATAAGTCTAAGATGACTTTATTGATTTCTTTAGCAGAAGCATATTGGTGTCAAGTGGGAATGGAAATCAAACCAGAAGTAGATAAAACTCAGGCAGCAACTGAGTGTTACAAAAACAAAAGAAAGAATATAAAGTGAAGGATCAAATGAGAAGGTAAGAAATGTGGAAAATGCATAAACGTAGTTGCAAGTATAGAAAACTCTTGAAACAACCTCATGTTGATCAGGATCGAATGCAGGAATGGTTAAGGAGAGGTGAATTTAAACCAAAAGTTGAAAGGTTAATATTGGCAGCCCAAGACAGTGGGCTATGCACACATTGGTTTACAAAGTCCATTGAACATGTGGGAGAAACAGACAAATGTAGGTTTTATAACACAGAATTAGCAATAGTTGCACATCTTGTTGCTGGTTTTGATATACTAATGGCAAAAGGACTGTATACTGAAAGACATAATAATGTGGCAAAACTGTTGCATTGGTGATTATGCAAACATTAAAATAATGAAATAGCTGAAAAACACTGGAAACATGAGCTACAAAGCATTATAAAAAATGATGAGGTTTATATCAGACGGGATTACCCATTACCAGCAGTTCTAAAACTAGATGCGAGAAAAGCAGATATAGTAGTCCATGAAAAGAAGACAAAAGTAGCCTTGATCATCAAAATTGCTACACCCAGTGACATTAGTGTCTTATGTACAGAGAGGCGCAAAGTCATAAAATACCAGGATTTGCAGGAAGAAATGAGGGAAATGTGGAAGAAGGATACTCAGATAGTTCCAACAGTAGTAGGAACAACGAGTCTTATAAAAAATAATTTACAATTATACTTAAATATGCTACTGATATGAAAAGAAGACAAAAGTAGCACTGATTATCGAAATTGCTACACCCAGTGTCTATAGTGTCTTATGTATAGAGAGGTGCAAATTCATAAAATACAAGGATTTACAGGCAGAAAATAGGGCAATGTGGATGAAGGATACCAAGATAGTTCCAACAGTAGTAGGAGCAACGAGTCTTAGAAAAAAGAATTTACAGTCATACTTAGATATGCTACTGATACATGTAACATAGTACGAATTGCAGACGGAGTCATTACTGGGCATATTGTGGGTTACTGTAAAGAATACTTTTGGCTAACATCAAAGATTCAAAGAATACTAATTTCATGATCTTTGACTTAGGAATGGGGTCCATTCCCATCATGGTATTAGAAACCCAAAAGTCTTGGAGAAAATAAAAAAAAAAAAATGAAAGTATATAAAACAATATATGTGACATATAATGTTAGTGACATATTTAGACCTGGGCACAAGGGCATGTGCCAACACCTTTTTAAATCAGTGGTTCAGCCTTGATAAAAAATGCACTGCTTTTATTGAAGTTGGAAAATGTACCTCAAAAAATGGCACATTTTCCATTCAATCTTCCCTTGTTCTTTTTTTCCATATGGTGTATAGGAATGAATGCATTCTAGCAATCAGGGATTGTTGAGAGGCAGGTGTGAGATTCAAGCTGCAGTATCCAGTTGTCTTCAGAATATTTTTTCCTGGAGGATCAAAGTCATTTTCTGATGCAGAACAGGCTAAGGAAGAAATGCAAAAGTTTGTCCATAAAAAGTAAGTCATCAAGCAGAATGGTCTATATCGAATGATCAAACTTTCAAAAGTTTGACTGTCATATGGTTGACACCATATGATAGAATTTTTGAAAGTTTGAATGTTTTAATGGAGATCTCCATACAGCATGGAATGGGAAGATTTCCCTTTTCTGCACTGTTGGAGTTGGTATATTTAAAGAGCGGATAGTGTGGGGGTGCAGCCCCTATGTGGGGGCTGCATGGGGGCTTGCCCCTCTGCTTAAAAGGTTCAGGTAGCTTATTTGGGTAGTTTATTTTTTTATTAGGTTTTTGAACTTTTAAAAGTTCGATCATATGGTGTCAACCATATGACACTTGAACTTTTGAAAGTTTGATTATCTAATATAGACCCAAGCAGAAGGGGGCACAGCTTCTCATTCTTCTGAAAATAAAGCACACATAGACACTTTCTCAGTGAATCCTTTTCCATTGTTCCAAAAGAAAATGCTTGAAAGTTAGAGTAAAGCACAGGGAGGACTAGAAGAATTGGGAGTACCTTGAAATTGAACAAAAGTCTGGAGTTGGGAGACTGAGGTAAACAGAAAGAAGAACATGGAAATTAGTGAACAAATGTGAGACTGCAAAGCATGAATTGCATTTGTGAAATATGGCTGGGTAAGAAAAAGTAGATAGAGTGGACTTTTGTTAACTTTGCTAAACTTGCGAGGAACTAAAGGGATTTGCCTCACTTCATGCCATTAATGTTTGGAAGGATACTGAGTGGAGAAGAAGAGGAAGGAAAAAGATAAGTGTAAGTAAAACCATTTATGTTCCTAACAGTATCTCTGTGAAACTTTTCATGATATAAATGGCATGTTTTGTAGTAAAGCACTTTTAATTGCTCTTGTATATGATAATAATATTTAAGTAAAGACATGCTTTTGTCTTTATTTTTTCTTTCTTTCTTAACTTCCTTCTTTTTTCTTATGAAGAAATGTAGGCATTATAATGCAAAAATAGAAAAAAAGCTAGACAAAAGCATGTTTAAGTTAATAGGTTGTAATATTGGGTTGTTGAGGTGGGGGAAATGGTGCAAAAGTACACAGATCATGAAATACGTAGAGCTGATATGTCTTTCTGTTTCTTTTACATAGGTGAATGTCTGGTTTAAAACCCTTGACTTAATTTAATAACATGTTTTAAGTGGAGACAAGTAAATAAGAGAACACTGAATATAATTATTTTTTTTCCTTTAACAATAAATGTTTCAGCTTGTCTTTTAAAGTCTACAGCTTTGGTCTACATGTTTTATTCTCTTACATTTCCATGAAGGCAAGGTGATTATAGAGTAATAAAAAAGCCAACACACTATTTCTTCAAGGCTAAAAGTTAATGTTTTCTGAAAGCAGACAAATTGCTTTTCACATCTGGGAGGGGAATAAAGATAAAAAAGAACATTAATGCAAGTAGAGGCACAGGCAAGTAGCATGCATCTTAACACGGATAACCTCAATTTTATGTTAATTAAGTCTTGTGTTTGCAGATGTCTATTAGGGGCAATTGCTCCTATTAGGAGGATTAAACTTCATTATTTGAAGAGGTACATTGATTTTTTTGTGTTGGTATCAAGTTAATAGGCTATGGGGTACTCTGGGGTGTGTTTGAGAGTTTTCTTTAAAGCAAAATGTGACATAGGTTCCAGTGTTGATGACAAAAAATGTACAAAGGATCAACCAGCCAAATATTAGTGGGTGCATGTATCACAAAAGCTGGAAATAGACATTTAAAAAAATTGTCATATATAATAGTTGAGAATAATGGCTTTTTTATTCATAATGGATACACGTTCTATATTATCTTGGAATGTGAATTGCCTCACAGGTATAGGAAAAAAAATGAAATAATATTTAATTATGTTATGCAGAGTGCAAGTAGAAATGCTACAGGAGATACATTTGGAAAGGAATAAGCATGTTAATTTGATAAAGAAAGGATTTCAGGATGGAGATTCACTAGAATATCAGAGACAAAGGAAAAGAGTACATATATTAATTGCTAGATGCATTCCAATAGTGGCAGAAGAGGAAAAAAGATAATAATGGCAGATTTATGGTAGTATGGGGCTAGTGGCAAGGGATGAAGATGAAGCTAGCATGTTTTATATAACATGTAAAACTGCTATTATGGAGCTTAAAAATATTTTGGGAATAAAAAAAACAGCTTTCAGCAGGGAATAAAACAGATGGAGATTTGAGTTTGATTTGGAACAATGAGGATGAATTTAAGAGGCCTAGAATTGAAACTATAACAAAAGAGAGTAGATTTCTGAAGTGATTTATGAAAATATTTGGTATGGAAGAGATGAATTCAGTGCTTGGAATTTGGAGAGAATTTACATATTATTCACCAGGGTACAATAACTGGGTTAGACTACACAGAAATTATATTTCTCAGGAACATGTCCATTTAATTGAGAACACATCTAATAACTATTTCAGATCATGCACCAAAAAGTGCTAATATAAAAATGCAGGGTAATGAAATAAAGATGAGATGCTGAGACTTCCCAACCTATCTGTTATAAAGAGAAGAATTTAAGAAATGGGTAGTGGAAATTGTATGGGAGTTATTGGGGAAGATAAAGTACTGCAGACGTTATAGCTAGTGAGTGGGATAAAATTAAAGTAGAGTTTAAAATAGAGTAGGAAATAAAAGAAAAAGAGATGTGGTTAAGAATTAACAAGAGTTGTTTAGAGGTGTGACAAAGGTTATAGTATTACAGAATAAGGGGAATCTCACAGAACAAGAATCTGAGCAATTTCAGAGTGCTAAAGAGAAAATAAGGGAGTACCTGCATAATATGCATGAGTTTAGAAAGACTGCTGTTAAGCAACTGTTGTTTGATTATAACTCCGTAGCGGAAACAATTTTGGCACAGCGACATAGGCAAGAGAAAGTAGAAAAGGTTGTTGCCAAACTTAGGGAGAACAAGAAAAATAACCAGAGATCCTTTAGAAATATTAAATATAGTTTGGAAATTTTATGAAAATTTGTATAAAACACAGAGAAGTGAGGAAATCAAGAAAAAGTATGTATGGAAATATTTGTGGTAAACTTAAATATGCCAAGGTAGATGAGGCTCAACAACTAACAATTAAGACAGAAGGAGATGATATAAAAATTATCATGTATTGCCAATTTGCAGGAAAGTCTTCAGAAATAAATGGTATTCTGGTGGAAGTTTGGAAACCAGGAGGGAAGGAAGTGATAAAGACCTGTAAGGCTCTGTTTAACAGTAATTTAAAAGGAAGGGAAACATTGCCAAAATTGCTAACTATGCATCAGTGTGGTATTTGTGGACGGAAACAAACATTTGACAACATTTATAGAGCAATGATTATTAAGAGGGAAGCAGAATGTAAAAAAATGCTGCTGTTGTTGGTGGGTCTTGATCCAGAGAAAGCTTTTGACAGAATAAGTTGAGATTTTATGAGTAGGGCAATGGAAACATTTGCATTACCAGAGGTAAAAAGCAAAGTGGGATAGTTTCTCTCTAATAAGTTGTATCTGAACAGAGGAGCCAGGCAGGGGTCTCTTGTTTCCCCTTTATTATTCTTATTATATTTAAAACCATTGGCAATGAAAATTAGGGACTCAAAAATTGAAGGATATAATCAGTATGGTATTCAAGAAAAGATGGATTTATTTACAGATGATATTATTTTGTATATGATAAAACCAGAAAAGGACATCTCAGTGTTGTGGAACATTCTGAGGCAGTTCTGTTGTTTTTTTTTTTAGATATAAAATAAAAGAAGATAAAACAAAGGCTATAAGCTATGTACCCACACATGAATTGGTTCAGCAATACCCATGTTTATGGGGAATTGATAAAATTAAGTATTAAGGAGTATGCGTCTAAAAGGACACTGTTCTGGCAGCTAAGTACGTGTGGGAAGAGACTAAAGAAAAGATAATACAAAACCTGAGAAATTGGAAGCTCTTGCTTATGGATATGGATAGAAAGCTACAAGCAGTAAAATGTTAGTTTTATCTACAGATCAGGCATATTTTTATCAACCAGAGATGTTGTGGATAGTAATTAATAAAAAGTTGAAGGATTTTATTTGGGAAGGAGAATAGGGCAAGAGTAAAATGGGATAAGTAGACCGTTCCAATAGAACAAGGTGGTTTAGGATTACCTGATTTAAAGTTAAGGCTCTCATACATATCACAAGCAGAAGGCTGAAATTCAAAGGGATGATGATGAAGTATGGGAAGATTAAAGAAATAAGGAATAGTTAGGTTTTGGATGCAGACCTTTAAGGAGAATAACAGTCAGATAAAATATTATATTCATAAAGTAGCAGAAAGTATACTAAGAAGTAAGCCAACATGGGAGTGGAGAAAGGAGATCCTGCCAGTAATGATAACTGCAATTAGGGGTACATAGAGTAGGCAAGAGGGGGGCTGGAATTTACTGGAGGAAGCTAGCAAAGGAAAGAAAGTTCAGAGAGTAAATAATTAGAAAGGAGAAGGTAACAGAATGGGAAGAGGCCAAGAGGATATTTGGACTGCAGGCTAGATGCTGCCTTCCCTATCAGGGATTGATATCACAGTACAGGTAAAGAGAAAGGGATAAGGGAATCCTAAGTGAAATAACTGCACTGGTTGTGTTTTTAGTTGAATCTAGAACAGAAGCTGCTGGTAAAAAGGGATAATTAGAAAGGTATATGAAATAACGTATGATAACTCTAGGAATCAATCAGTGGAGGTCAGAAAAGACTGGGAAGACAGATTAGATAAGCAATGTACAAAGAAAGAATGAGAATACATATCTATGGCTCCCATATATGCAACAAACTGCTGCAGAAAGTTTAGGATTTTTTGCCTGGAAGTGTTTGCATAGATACTTTTATACCCCAAGCAGACTGAAAAGAACTTTTCCTCAGGTAGGTGGCAAACGTTGGAGGTGCAATCAGGAAGAAACAGATACCTGGGAGCATATGTTTTTAGTGTGTAATGAGTTGGCAGACTTTAAAAATTACCTACAGAGTACACTTTCAGAAATACTGGGTGAGTAAATGAGTGTAACTATGGAAATTATTTTTTTAAGTGGAATACAGAATCTGAATTGTCTAGTCATAGTAAGGCCTCATTAAGTTTAATTCTAGTGGCAGCTAAAATAAAACAATTACTAGAAGATGAAAATCAAAGTCTAAGCCAACCATACTTGAAGCAGTGAATGTTGTAACAGGGATAAAAGAACAGAAAGTGTGATCTTTAGAAAAGGCCAGAAGTAAATTACATATTAAAAAATGGACATTATGGGAACAGTACATGCAGAAAAATGTTTTCGTGGAGAAATTAAGTTTAAGAGAAGGCAGAAACTGAACAATGTGTATGATGTCGGATTGATTATATTGTATTCAGCAATATATGTGATGTATAATTTTTGTAAATGTTAACTTGTTAAACGGCTTGATAACTTTTATATAAATGTAAGTTTGCCTATGTCACAAGTGATAATTTAATAAAGGTGTTTTTTATTAAATACTGAAGACTGTTTTTTTCCCCTAACTTCTTATTGTATCTGCATGGTGCCTTCGGTTTACAAGATTTTTTCATGCTTTTGTGTAATACTTTTAACCAAGCATTTCTGTACTGCATTATCTATTCTTGATTGTATGCTTTATTATATCTAACATATAGTATATTTTTGTACCCTATGTTATTCTCCTCCCATATTTCTATCCACTGGACAGAAGTACACTACTAAAACAGAGTAGTGAGAAATTAATTTACATTGAGAAGCTTTATTAAGTTTTGTAAAGAAGATACATTTACATAACTGATGCCAATTCAGATCTGGAAGAGTGTATTTAATCATATGTGCCACATACAATGAAAAATACTCTTCCAGACCATATAATGAATTAGGGAACATAATGTATTATGCATTGTAGTAAGTATACCACATATATCGTCTCTCAAAGTGACCCTTTGACTATGGAGCAAATATGAATTTGAGAGGAATTGCGAAGAAAACTAAATAAGTAGATCATAGGCCTAGATGGTTAAAGGAGGTTATTAGCTCTCTGCACTCCTCCCTCATTAGGCCATCAATTGAATATATGGGTATATACCTCTCCAAACACTTGTACCAACTGGAAAGGCCACAGAAATACCTCACAAAAAAGAATCCATGGCCTTCAACACCTATGCAGAACAGCTCAAATCACTATCACTCTACTCAGTATCATACAGATTGCTCAGAGGTGATTTGTGTCTCGCCTACAAGGCAATATTGGACCCTGCCCTATTAGAGATGCTCTATATCCGTAAGACTAACTCCTCGCGCATTACCCACTCGAAAGGCTTAAATCTAATATGCAACATCAACAAAACCTGCTGCAGAGACAGGTATGTCTCCCAGAGGCTGCCCCATCTCTGGAATGGACTCACATGTCAAACAGAGTACCTCGCTGAACCTTTTCAAGAGGAACATTGCTGAGTGGATGGGAAACCACAAATTTGTCCCAAGGGTTCCACCTGGGTCCCTCATTGATAGGGGTGACAGGTGCTAACTAAGGTTTCTTATTTGGGGATAAACTTTTGGATAGGCTTGTAAGGGCCCCAGGGCCATTAGACTAGTAAGCTCCTATGATCCTATGATAAATGACTGTATAAATTAATATTGTCACCTAAACGTCTGTGTCTGCTTCCACAAAATCAGTTTATTTTTCAGTAGCACAATATGCAGTGCTGAATTATTAATCTGAAAAACAGAAGGGCTTCTCCTATGAGACATGATCAAAGGAAATTAATATAAAACAAATAATTATAAATTTATATTTATAATTATTAATAATTAATAATGTAATGTTACTTGTTATCGCTTATAGCACCAGATATTTGTATTCTATAAAAGCAAGCATAAACTGACTAGTTATACTACTGCTTGTATTCATAATCAGGTTTTTTATTTTATTTTATTTCATTTTATTTGATTTTGAATTCATTAAGCAGGGTAGAGCACTGATCCCAATGGACCTATTTCAGTCTCAGCCTGGGACTTTAAATGTTTATGGCGACTTTATAATTATCCTTCACCGGGATTTGGGTTGCTGTGGATTTTCCCTTTAAAGCAAAGTTTGGCCATCCAGGCATACGTCTTAACTTTCTCTGGTATCAAAGACTAAATGTTAAGGCTTATTACTTATTGTTCAGAAAAATGCACATTGATGCAAAGTCTGTTGTATTATTAACATTTTAAGTGAATTAGACTGATATTCAAAATTGTCCTGATTTTGGCACTTGGTCACCCCATTATTTTGAGTTTTCCAGAATTCTTCAGCAAAGAATTTATGGGGTATACCCTGAAGGGATGAACCACTGGGACAGGTGGTGGTGGTGGTGGTGGTGATTATATAAATCAGGACTTTCCCAATTACCACAAATTGCTGCTGTTGTACTACAGCCTTTCTGTATTTTTTGTGTTATTTGGTTGTTTGTGCTTTCACTCGAAATTTATAATAAGTTTTTTTTGAGAACTGGGATTTTTTTCAAATAATATGAAAGCAGTGACATATGTTTTCAAAACTTTTAGTGTTAGAAAGTTATTTTGGCTTTTTGGGTATTTTAAGAATGATCCTTAATCTTTACTAATATTACTGGCTTTCAGCAGTGTATTACTGTTAACATCCACGTGTGGGATGTGCTGATAGTGCAGTCAGTAGGCAGTGGTAGATATTCATTCATAGTGTAATTGCTCACTTAATCCATTTTGGGGGGAGCTGCAGTCTATCCTGGTACTCACTGGGGATGACACACAGAAACTAGCAGTGGGTTGCCACCCCTCTGTATGTATGCATGCATGTATGATTGTTAAGCGAGATAAACTGACTAAACACGACTGCTCCTTTTCAGTGGAGGCTGTAGGAGAACAGTACTAGACAATGATTTTACACATCAGAGAATGCACATAGAGCACATGTAATATGCAAAACAGAAGGGGCACTTCTATTTGTGGGCAGATTAGAGGATTGCTAGTTCACCTAGGGCACATGTCTGGAATGTGGAGCACTGGTTAAAACCACATGTAGACTCAGAGGATGGGCAGACTCTGCAAAGAAGGCAGCCCAGCTGAGAACTGAACTGATGAGCCTCGTGGTACAGATTTCCTTTTCATTTAAGGTTTTTACAATTGTATTGGTTATTGTCTTCTCTGATGTCCTGCATCAGTCTGGATGTTTTCATGACTAGCAAGCTTCTTAGTCATGGCTGACAGTGTTGATGATAACCCCCCCCAAAAGCTGTATAGTACTATGCAATGGAATTTGTGCAGCTTTTGTTGGTTCCATTTCTAAGGTAAGAATTGTGTCCTCCCATCCAAAAAAGTGGTGCCCTAAACCTGTTTTCCACCAACACGTTATGTCTCAATTTAATAATGTTTCACTGTATTTTAAAAAAAATAATTAACTGCATTGACATTTTGATATAAGTGCACTCATAGACAGTGCATCTTAAAGTGCAAGCAGACTTGCTGGTACGGAATTTTGAAATTAATCGGGACAGTAAAATTCTGCCACGATTGTTCACTAGTTATAGCAAACAGTCTCTAGCAACTGCCTAAGGGATGGCTTTACATATGGATATCACAAGATGGACAGTACTGAAATCAGATCAACTGCATCCTTTGCAGTCAGACATGAAAGAGTTCTGTACAGTCAGCAAAAGCAAGATCTGGCGCTGACTGTGATTGAGACCATCAGCTTCTTACTGCAACATTTAGAATTGAAGAAAATTAGAAAAGTGGCAGGCTAGTGAGATATAAGCTCAACAATATTACAAATGAATACCTTTTGGAAGTGAAGAACAGTTTTAAGGGATTATATATGGTGGCTGGAGTACCTGAAAAACTACGGACAGAAGTTCAGGATTTGTCATTTAAAGGAAATGTTAAACCAAAACCTCATCTACCTGAGAAGGTGGTAGCTTAGGTGGATGTAAAACAACCCATGTTGCCTATCGAAAAGAGTAGGGGAAAGTTTTCTGATGTCCTGGCCAAATTTCTACTAGTAGTATAAATATCACCTTGGGTCTTCCCTGAAAAGTTGCTACTAGCCTAGTGGGACTACCCCGGTTAACAAAAGATAAATAAATACATAAATAAATAAATATTATCCGTGACATGGCAAAAATAATTCAAATAGAAAGAGGATTAAGAAGGAAAATTACTGTATTTGAAGGCTTTAGAAGTGGCTGAGGAAAGAGGATCAAAAGACAATGGAAATGAGGTAAAATATGTAAAACAGAATACAGAGTTTGAGAGAACAGCAAAAAGAAATAAGAATGGATATTTAAATAAACAGTGCAAAGAACTGGATGAAGACAACAGAATGGGAAAGAAGAGATATTTTCAAGAAACTTGGTGATATTAACTAAAACTGTCCATTAAAAATGGACATGACAAAATACAAAGATGGGAGGGAACTCACATAAGCAAAAGATATTAAGAAAAAGTGGCTGGACTATACAGAATATCTATATAAGAAGGACCCCAATATCACTGACACACAATATAAATTGTTGCCTGCACTAGAGCCAAACATCCTGGGGAGTGAAGTTAAATGGACTCTAGACAGCCTTGCTAATAACAAGACTGCAAGAAGTGTTGTAATATTAGCTGAATTGTTTAAAATCTTGCAAAATGATGATATTACATGGCTGCATGTAATTTGTCAGAAAATGTATAAAAAAAAAAAAACAGGACAGTAGCCATTGGATTGGAAATATTCCAGTCCCCAAAAGGGCAATGCTACAGACTGCTACCTTGACTCCAGTAATGTATGGACAGAGAATTGCCAAATGTGCAAGCTGGTTTTAAAAGGGGCAGAGGTACAAGAGATGAACTTGTCAACATCTGGTGGAAAATGGAGAAACTAAAGGAGTACAAGAAAACAATTCTCTTTTGCTACACTGTCTACTCTAAGGGCTTTGACTGTGTTGACAACAGCAAACTGTGGAAAGTTCTTGGAGAAATGGGGATATCAGCTGACATTATTTGTATCCTGAGGAATCAGTATGCAGAACAAGAAGCAAATGTTTTATGGAACAACTGACTGACACATGATTGGAAGAGGAGTATAACACGGCTGTATATTGTCACTCTAGTTATTCGGTGTACATGCTGAATATATCTTGGGGAATGTTGGGTTAGATGAATCATCTGCTGGATTGAAAATTGCTGGGATAAATATTATCAACCTTGGGTATGCCTGTGGTACCACTCTGGTGGCTGAAAATGAGCAAGAGTTGAAGAACCTGTTCACGAAGATACAAAGTGCAAAAAATCTGGTTTGTTGCTCAAAATAAAAAAATGACTAAATTTATGTCATCTAGGCCTATCAGTTCTTTGAAAATAGATGAGGAAGAAGAAGAAGCAGAGACAGATTTTGTTTTACTGGGCTCAGAGATCTCTTTTGGATAGACAGATATGGCAAATCTGTACAAGAATTTAAACAGCAAAGACATCACATTGTCAACAAAGGTCTGTATAGTCAATGCTATGTTTTTTTTCAAGTAATATAATATGTCTGCACTGTAAGTGAGGCTATGCACTGGAAAATGAATGCTTTTGTGCTGTGGTGCTGGAGAAAACATTTGAGAATCCCTTGGACTGCAAGAATATCGAATCAGTCAATACTTAAGGAAATAAACTCAGACTGTTCATTGTAAAGCCTGGTAGTAAAACTGAAACTCACATAATTTGGCAACATAGCACAAAATTCAAGGTTCACTAGAGAAAACAATGGTGCTGGGAAGGCTCAAAGTAGAAGCAAAAGAAGAGACGACAGACACTAAGATGGTTACACAGCATTACTGAAGTAATGAATCTGAATCTGCAAGAACTAAAAGAAACAGTTTTTGACAGACAGACCTGGCTTTCTAAGGTCCTTGGGTTCATAGATTGTTGGGCTTGAGTAAATGACTAAACAATTTCAGAAATCTTTGTTGAAGACAAAATGAAATATCATTCCTAGCAACTTAATAAAAGTGGTATTCCAGAGTTATCTTAACTCTTTGGAATACTTAGTTCCAGAGTTATCTTAACTCTTTGGAATACTTAGTTGCTGTAGTAGAACAGGAACATTTTTCATCTGAACTTGCAAACTTTAAGTCAAACTATAATACTGGGATAACATGAAACCTTCGCATAAGTTTGCTTTTGCTTGAAAGCAGGGCAACACACTGAACTCATTTGTTTAAATGTTGTAAAGAATTGCATATAGCTAAATACTGCACAGATAACAGAACTGTATATGTAAAATTAATACCAGCCAGCAAGCAGTTAAACAAACTGTGCTGAAAGCTTGACCATGGAAGATGACATTCAGCACATAGCTAAAATGATGTAGTAAATAATATATTCCCAAAATAAGGAAAACCATTTCCCCAGAGCTGAAACTGGGGTGACTGCAGTCCCAGCACAAGTGAGAGGAAGCAGTTGTATACTTCAACAACAAATTCCTTGAGATCCTTGTCTCTCATGCACCTATTCACTCAATAAGAATAATGGCAAAAAACCACGCCATGGCTTTACATCAAAAATCACCCTTAGAAACAAAGCATGGGCATTATGGTGTACTACAAAATACCCCCAAGATCACATTAAATATAGGCAACCAAGGAATGAGACTAAAAAATCCAAGAGAAAAAAAACTACTATAATCTACAGCAAATAAATCAAAACAACCATCAGAAGTTTTGGGCAGGTTTAAATAAACTATTACATTCTTGGCAAACTTCCACCCCGACCCATGCAGCCACCATTGATAAACCACCTGAGGAAGTCTCAGACAGTTTTAACCAATTCTTTACGGAGACAATCCAAGCCCTAGCTAGCCAACTACCTCCAAACTCCCCTGGCCCTGAGGACACCACCCCTAGTAATCAACTCTCATTCAGATTCCAACCAGTTGCCACTTCACTTATCTGTAACTTGATCAAAAAATTAAAACCAACAACTCTCTCTGCTGACCTACTCCCTGCCGAGTATCTACAAAAAGCAGCTGATGCCATTACTTACCCCATCTCTATACTAATCAGTCGAACCATAGCAGAAGCCAAAATCCCCATCATCTGGAAAATATCCTATGTAATCCCACTTCACAAAGGAGGTAGCTCTAGTGAACTATCTAATTATAGGCCAATAGCTATATTATCTCCACTTGCAAAGATTATGGAAAAATGTATTCTTGGACAACTGCTGCACCACCTGATTCAGAATAACCTTATGGGAGACTCCCAGCACGGCTTTCAACCTCACCACAGCACTACTTCAGCCTTCCTAGCCTTCTCCACACCATAAACCATAATCGCAACAATAACAACATATCCTCTGTCCTCTTCTTGAATCTCTCCAAGGCATTTGATATGGTTGATCACCAACTTCTAATCCACATCCTGAAAACATTCTGTCTAGATAATAAAGCCCTTCAGTGGTTCCAGTCTTATCTGAGTGGCAGACAGCAGGCTGTCCTTTGGCAAAACAAACTATCTAACCTCCTACCCAACTCCCTTGGTGTACCCCAGGGTTCTATACTAGGGCCCCTTCTGTTCTTCATTTTCATCAATGACCTTTATACTGTTTTCCCAAAAGTCAGCTGTATCCAATAAGTTGACGACTCCACTCTGATCTGCTCGGCCACATCTCAGACAGAACTATGGTCAGCTACCCAGAACACCTTCAACATAATAGAAAACTGGCTTTCTGGTCGTTGTCTGATCTTAAATCCAAAAAAAACAAAACTGTTACTTTTCTCACCAACTCATAGGTCTACTGCATTTACCTTTACCATAAAATCCAATAATGGCACTATAATCTCCCCAGACACCTCTACAAAACTACTAGGTGTTATCATAGGTAACAATCTTAAATTTGACCTGCATGTTAGTCAAACCATCAAAACCATCAATAAAAAACTAGGGTCACTTTACAGGATAAAAGCCTTTTTAACACCACCTGCTAGAATTGCCATAGCTCACTCTCACCTACTTTCAACTCTTCTGTACACATCCCCTTTACTTTCTAATTTAAACAAGTCTGTCCTCAACATACTCTCTATCTGCTACAACCACATTGCTAGATTTGCCACTGGTCTGCCTTATAGGACACACCACTGTATCAATCTAAACCAGCTTGGGTGGCTAGAACTGCCCTGTTTGATCCAGTATAACCAACTGATTATGGCACATAAACTCCTTTACAATCTGGACAATACTCCTGCACTAAAAAACATTATCACCCCCTATAACAATCCCAGACATCTTCGATCTTCTAACAGACTGCTAGTTCAGACTATCAAAACTAATATCTCAGCTGGTGACTCTCTCTTTGCCAACTCTGCAGGTAGATCCTGGAACTCATTCCCAGATGATATCATTTTACTTACCACCCTGAGTCAATTTAAGATAAGACTCAAACAATATTTGATACTAAACTGGCTATGTCAATGTATCAAACCGGACTAACTCTCCTCTACTATGAGTTAATAACTATAATTTAGCTTAGCTGTGTTACTTAATCTTGATTTACACCCGGGATTATCTCTAACCTTGGAATTTGTATAACTTGCTAAGTATGTAACCACTGTATATATTGTATCTGTAATCTTAAGTGCTTATCTTGGAGCTTTTCTCCCCAGGCCTCCGCTGAAAATGGACATGAATCCAGTCGGACTATCCTGGTCAACAAATGTAAAATAAAATAAATAAATAAGTTAGGCATGGATAAAGTTTACTCTCCAATCAGCTGTGTGTTGAAGGAAAGAAAGCTGTTTGAAATTTAGATGACCAAAAATTTGGAAAAATATTTTGATGTTAAAGAAATCAATTTTCAGTTTCTATGGACTTTAACTAGGGAAAGAAGCGAACCAACCTAAATTGTCAGTTGTGAACTCCTGGAGACAAACAACATTTCCCTCCAATTTCAGGACTTGGTGGAAGGAGAAATAAGGTACAGTAAGACTTTTTGTTATTAAAATACATCTAACAGAAAGTGAATTGTGCAAGTGAAATAATAGGTCTGACCAAAATCATTACTGAAATCTGGTTAGGAAAGATTTGAGTTGTTGTACAAATTAAATGAAATCTTTGCTGATTCATCCAAAACTCTGTGCCTGTGATTTATATTTGATGTTGCATGACACTAAAGTAGATCTTTAGTTACAGCCCCCAGTGAATTGCTAAAATTATTACATTTTTATACAATTCACATAAATAAAGTGAATGTTTGCTTTTTGCGATTTTTCGTAACATTATCTAGATCCTTAACATTCTATGTTGATTTTTTAGTATATTGGTCACTTTCAGAAGATCCTTTGCTTTACAACTAATTTCTTTCCTGTTGTATCCCTCATCTTACTGTTACAAGAGGATTTGCAAAAAATTAAGGTTATAGTGTGCTGCTTGATTTTTTTTAGTTTCACAGTTTGCTTATATTTTCTATAACCCCACCCACAAAAATGATGTCATGGTAGGTACTGGGCTGTAATTTACATATGACAGTAAAGCATTACAAGAAAGCAGAAGTAACTTATTTATTTAGAAGAGATACTTATTCATATTGTGGTTTGGCTAGAAAATAATCATGTGTTACTTTTCACTGTAAGGTGTTTTACATGCAAGAACTAGTTGATGACTTTTCTTTCTTGAAACTAAGAAAGTTCAAAAAAACGAAGAGGTAACTGCAACTTAAGGAGACCAGTATTCACATAAAAACAATCCAGAATATTTCAAGGCAGAGGCCGCTCACACAGCAGAGGACCGAGGAAGCGGAAAATGTCCGGGGAGAGGTATGGAACCTCAAGAAAGCAGAGAATGTGACTGACTTGTTTGTTAATTTGTCTTCTTACAATATGGATCAATCTGATATAAGCCTAATTAACAAGGGTTTAAATTTTATTCCTGCACAATGCAGTAATTTAACTGATACTTTATGTGATTTACGACTTTTCTGCAGGAATGTTGCTTTGAAGTTGTTTTTTAAAAGCCCTATTGTTACATCTAATAACAATTTTATGGAAAGTGATCCTATGTCTTTGAAACATAAAAGCAACTTTTCACCTGTACTATCATTTAATTTAGAATGTTTTTTAAAAGCCTGTGAAAAAGACTTTTACTATTTATTTTCTAGTCATACTAAGAGGATAGCTTATGTGAATCTAACATCTGATGAAGTTAAATCTTTAAATAAAATGAAAAAGCTAACTGATTTGACTTTCAGACCTGCAGATAAAGGTGGGGGAACAATCATCTTGAACACCTCTGATTATACCTCGCTTATGTTAAATATGTTATCAGATCCAGCTACTTATAAAATTATTCCTGTGAATGTGGTATATAAAATCATTACAGTTGTGCATGAAACACTGTATGATTTACTTATGTGCAGGCAAATTTCTCCTGAACTATATGACTACTTATTCATAGAATTTCCAACTATTCCAGTGATAAAAGGGTTACCGAAAATTCATAAAAATGTAACCCCTATACCCTTACGGCCTATAGTGTCAGGTAGTAATTGGGTCACTGCAACGGTATCCACTCTTATTGAACTGCTTCTTAGACCGGTAGTTAATGCTGTTCCTTCCATTTTAAAAGATACCTACCAACTTTTGGAGAGTTTGGTTGACCTAACCTTTGATGTTACGAACAATAAATATTTTTTAGTAACACTTGACGTAAAAAATGTATTCACTTCTATTCCCAATGATATAGGGTTGGAAGCCATTAGAGAACTATTAGTTAGAGACACTACATTTAATGGGGATAAGATAATTTTAATTTGCCAACTATTAGATTTGGTACTGAATAATAACTTGTTCATTTTCAATGATAAAACGTATTTACAGACATGGGGGGTAGCGATGGGCACCCCCTGTGCGAATACGTACGCAAATCTAGTGGTTCTGAACTGGGAAAAGAAGTTCTTGTTTAATCATCCCACGTTTAAATATGTAAAATTCTATAAACGATTCGTGGATGATGTTCTCCTGATATGGCAAGGTACCCTAATAGATTTTCAACAATTTCTGGAATTTCTAGAATCTACAACATCCTATTTGAGTTTTACAATGGAAGCTTCGAATAAATGTGTTCATTTTCTTGATGTTACTTTGATGCTTACTAAACAAGGTACTGTCATTTCATCTTTGTTTAGGAAACCTACCTGGGCTAATACCTTACTTAAATACGATAGTATGCATCCCATGCATACGTTCCCTGGCATCATCAAAAGTCAGTTTATTAGGTTAACTAGGCTGTGTCAAACTGAAGAATCAATGATGCTAGAAGTAGAAAGATTGGAAACACTTTTTTTGAATAGAGGCTATAATAGTGACTTAATTAAAACCATTAAGGACAGTGTTCTGAACTCTTTAGTAACTAATACTCATGCAGCCAAGATGCCTAATTCAATTATTTCAACAATAAACAAGAAAGTCATTGCTCCTAATAAAGTTACGAAACTTCCTTATATCATTAAATATACAAGTGATGTGAAATGTTTAGAACAAATTATACGCAAAAATTGGAATATACTTATGACTGATGCATCAGTAGCATGTTTAGTAGGGAACTATCCTAGTTTCCTTTATAAAAACTGTCCGAACTTGAAACAAATTTTATGTAAGGATCACTTTATAGTGTCTAAAAATTCTAATGAGAAAGTTGGGACTGTTCCTTGTGGAAAATGTAATAGATGTACATATATTTGCTCTACTCCATTTTATATTCATCCTACATTAAATTTTACATTCAAATTTAGCAGTTTCGCTACTTGTTCCACTAAAAACTTAATATACCTGGCTACCTGTGTTAAATGTACTGTTTTTTACATAGGCCTTACTAAAAGGAAATTATCAGATCGAATATATGATCATCTATATGAAATAAGGAAAATTTCAGATACTAATGCTCTAGCTCAGCATATAAAAGAGCATGAAGATCATGCGTTCTGTTTTAGAGTGTTAGAAGTAATAGCATTAAATCCTAGAGGAAGTGATGCCAGTAATAGTTTAGCATTAGCTGAACTAAAATGGATTCTAAGGTTTAATGCACATAACTACCCTGGCTTAAATACTTCAGTGTCCATTAAGCCCATTTTGAATAGTAGGAAACGTTAATAAAATGTCTTTGAATGTTACAAAATTATTATTTCAGTTTTTACATTTGAATATTCATATAATAATCACATATTTATAGGTTATTTATAATCTTCTATACATTACTTTTTATTAATCCAGTAGACTTTTTACCTCTTATTTAATTTGTAGTAACTATTAAATTATCAAATATTACATAAATAATTTAACTAAATAAATTAATTAATAACCAAATATAAAGAGATATTCTTAATTAATTAGCTTCTTGTGTTATTTATTTATGCAATTGAAAAATCTGTTACTTAGTTTTAGAATTATATATATTTTTTATATACTTCATACATTTTTTAAACTTATATCATAATAATAATTTACATTTATATAGTATATTTTATACACATTTATTTATACATATTTATTTCTAGATAAATATATTCACGCATAGCTTAATTAACAGTTGTTTGTATAATTAACAGTTGTTTGTATGGTTACTCTATACACATTTACTTTTAATATATATAATATACATTTAAATACATTCGGAATATCTATCTATCACTTACTAAGTAAAGAAATTCTGTTTATTAGAGACAAACAATGAATTTTGTGTTTTTTATCCTTATGAAGAAAGTCTCTTATACTTAGTTTCTGAATGTTATTGAGCTTGCGTTGAACAGTAATGTTTTTGCTATATTATTACATTATACTAGAATTGTTTTATTAGACATCAACACATTTTCAAGATATGCATTTTTAATATACGCTCACATTTAATATCTAGGAAATATTTAATATCTAGGAATTGCTGCACTTTGTTTTACTTCTAATTTTATGTTTAAGTTGAAATTATGCCTGAGACTCTCCGAACTCTATTAAATATATGCAAGGTCTTTTTATATTATGGCTTAATATATTTAGTAAAAAGTATTTACTACTTCTTATAGTTATGGCTTTATATAACTAGCCCATGTTTTAATTACTTGTTCACTTGTTTCTATACATTACAGAAATGTTCGTTGTTTTTAAGCATGACTCTTTTAAATGTTTATTGAATTAATTAATTAGTTTAATGTCTTAGCTAATTGCTCTGTTATTTAAAGCAAGTCAGTGGGTGTAATAGTTATCTGAAGAAGCGTGGTTGTATCCACGCGAAAGCGCTTATCAACCCACTTGTTAAATAAAAGATTTACTTTATTTTATCGCTACTAGTTCTACTGGATTATTACTTGGTTGGTGAATTTGTCACTTGTTGTTTCGTGGAGAGCTCAGTTTCTGTTTCTACACATACACATCTTGAAACTAAGAAACTCGTATGAATGTATTTTACATGAAAATGCAGTAGTCTATACATTAATTTAGTAAGTGAGGCATTGTGAGTTTGATATTTTATGATTTCATGGCAGGGACTTTCAGCTGTGAGAGAAAATCCAGTTGGCTCTCCATGTCAACAAAAATAAAATGCAAAAATAGCATACTTTCTGTATAAAAAACAGTGCAATTTTATATTGCATTTAGTAAGGAGGTCATAGCCAATTCCAAAGCCTTGCTACTTGCACTTCCTTCAGAACATGACCAATACACTTTATTTAACTAACTTATACTCTTTCTACAGAAATGATTATTTACTTACCAAAAATGTATTTACATTTATCATAATGCTCACCATGGTAATGTCACCTTCACTGGGACTCTTTGCTAGGTTATCATAATGCATATGGAATGGGGCTGTGTCTTGGCATGAGCAAACTAACATCTCTTCCAGATATGCCTTGAAACATCTGATAGTGATTGTAAATTTGCTGTACATGTGACTGGAATTTCATAATTCCATTACCACAGTCACACCACAATCTTGTGCAACTGAATATATATTGCTGTTTTTTTCACATATGATATCAGACCATCTTAACATGACCTTTCCACATCCCCCAAACCAATGTTCTGCTTTCTCACTCCCCCACCTTGGTAGTCACCTTTTCAGACTTCACCCCCCCCCCCCCACACACACACAGATTTCTGGAGCCATCCCTGCAAAAATCTGGAAATTCTGAATAAATCTGGAAAGTTGATAGGTACTGTGCTGACATCAGGGAAAACTTATAAAGATATGTCTGATGCAAGGAGGATCCTCAAGGATGTCTATTTGTTTTTTTAGTTTATCTACATCAATAAATGTAGCCTTTCACTCCTATTTGGTGCTGGACCCCTTTTTGTTTTCTTGATATTTTTGGTTTGGTCCGTGGATTATTCTGATGTAAGGAGTACATTGTAAATGTAATTGTGATACTGGCCATTTTCTATATGTAACTGATCTGCCTTATATTACAACTCCATAATACATGGGAAAATGAAAGCTGTGTCTATCAGTACCACAGATGGAAGTTGTTTATCACGTTGTGAAGTAGTTCCATATACTTGAGAGTTGTTGAGGACAGCTTGGACTGTTGATCTGCATGGATATAAAGAAACAATTGATAACAGTGTCCTGAGTTTCTCTAATAATTTACTGTACTCTTTCAGTTTCTGTTTTTTTAATATATGAGTTGCCCAGCCATGCATTATATACAACAATGCCTGGATCAACAAAGACATGTAGTTTATGTTCTGCCTTCAGAGTTCTAATTCATATAGGCCAGAGAGGCCACTATAAATCAAACCCTTCTGTATGAGATAACTCTGTTTATCATAGCTGAATGATCACTATTTTATATGTGCTGGCCAATTATAACAGACTATCACAGTTAATAACTCAACAATTATACTGTCTTAGCTGCTTCATAAATGTACTGTAGGTTATGCTCTTTAAAAAAAAAAAAAAAAAAGCGAGAGAGATAAATAACTAGCTGAATGAATGTCCAGCAAGAAGTTACCCTGCAATAGTTCCAGGTGGAGTGATCATCTCAATAAATGCCACTTCAGTTTAAAATAAAATCTGAGTTTTCAAAAAAGTCATTCTGGTACCTTCATACACAGAGACTGCTAGCAATCCAAAGTCAGAGCAACTATAATTTCTTTTCTACAAATAATAATAATTATAAGTATACAAAAAATGACATGTACCTGTTGACAGATGACTCACATAAACTGTACTATTGGTATAGCTTATAGCCTAGCTGAATTAAAACAAATCTTGACAGGTAAGGCTATCAAGGATACTTACAGGTACATTCAAATGTGACTACAGTTACAGTTTATATCTTCACTTATCATACAAAAAGGAAAGATATATGTATTCAGAAAAAAATACTTAAAAATATCATATCCATGTCACATAGGAGAGGGACTGTAACTGAATCATAAAAAGGCAAACCTTAACTTCTTTGTGTTCTTCTAATCAATACTGCATTATAGATAGGCATTCATCAATAATGGATTGGTTAGTAGTTGCTTTTGAATTTACTAAGTAACCTGACCTTAACAACAAGGTCTTCAAGGTCATGTTATTAAGAAATATTGTAAGTAACCTCTAAGCATGTTATTATCAACAACGTCCTACTCATTATGCCTTATATTAGTGATGCTTTAATTTAGATCCCTTAAACCAGCATCTATAGATATGAGATAACGGACTCTTTTGAAGACAACACTGAATTTATTTAAAATATGTTATGAAATATTGATTAGCTGATTGTATCTGGTAAATTTTTTCTTTACTATAAAGATGTCTTGAAATCGTAACTCTAATGAATGCAATATTACATTTAAAATGTCCACATTTTCTACACAGATCTCTTGGAGTGTGGAATAATATCCTTATCACAGTGAAATTTTCAGTTTTGAAATGTATCCTTTGTGTAGCCTGAATATGGCGCCAGCACCGTCATCACACAAAACAGTACACTTTGTTAGGACTTGGATGGCAAATATTCCCAACTCCTTTAGTTTCTTTTACATTAAGTCCAGGTTATAAAATCTGTGGGATAATTCTGGTTATTATAGGCCTGACCCTTCTTATTGCTATGATGGCCACATCAATGCTCTAATCTACTTCTGGCACAATAGCTATCAAAGTGCTTAATGATCTGCCATTGTGTGAATCACTTCTAAGGAATGCCTGCCCATTGTCTCAGTCAGCGGTTAAGATGTAAGCAGTGCCTTTTCAGCAGTTCAGTCATTGATGTACTCAAGTCCATTAAACTGGTAGGAGTTATTACTGATGACCAGGAAAACTCAGACCCCCATAAAAAGTCTTTCCTGACTGAAAACAAGCAAAACCTAGGTTGTCTTTACGGGGTTAAACCATTCCCTTTTCTTAGTACAACTCAAATCCCTGCAGAATGCAGTTCCTTTACTCTGTTACTCCACATACATTCTCACTTTCGAACAGTTACTATCAGTATGCAAACTGAAATTAGGATACAGCAGCATTTCCACATTTACTGCAACTTATCATGAAAACAGTACTATTAAATCTCAGTACATGGAAAAGACTGGCTTGAATGTGAATGTCACCCAATCTCAATGCAAGTAAAATTTACCTAAAGTATTGGCCAACACGCTAACCTGCCAATAATCTCAATGTGTGTTAGATTCTTCCACTAGTTGTCTGGTGCATATCCCCAAATCCTCAAATAATTTTGAAAATGTGAAAAGGCTGAGTGTTGGTATAATAGTTAATGTGTTTACCTTCCAGGAGCAAGGTTTGATTCTCACCTTTGAAGGAAAATTAGATAAATGACCCAGTAGGTCAGCTGGCCTAGCACTTAACTATGAACCATATTAATTAAAAATGTACGTATGTTTTGGAACAAGATTCACTTTGATTTATTCATTATTTCAATGAGTTGTGACATTTAAGCATACATTAAGGAAGCAGTTCACAAGGCAACAGGGGTACTAATATGGTGCAGTTTAAAATGTACAATGTTGCGCTTGTTCACAAGCTTGAAACTTGACCTTAACCAAATCAGATTTTGTCACTGAATGTTAAACCCAAATATGTATCAAGAAATCAATTTGAACTGTATTAGTTTAGCTAGATCTTGCACCACATCTGTATATATGCTGCAATTTGTTCTACTTTTTCTCATTTAATCTGAACAGGCGGTTAAAATTTCTGATATAGATGTGGCAATTTATGCCACATTTTAATAAATGTCAGAGCTTTTCTCCATGAGAGTTCACTGAATCTTTCCAGATGGATATTCCCATTCAACAAATACAATTAATTACATAAACCTAAATACTTCTTCTACCTCTTAGTCTCTGTAGAGTATGATTTTATTACAATTTATAGCTTAGAAAAATGACATAATCACTCTGTTAAAATGTGCTTGAATTGATATATGCCAGTTCTACTTATTAATATACCACCTGACAGTGATAACTTCTAAGGCAAATGCCATCACATCCAATAAAAAGAAAGCATTATTTCTTAGGTGGCAGGTAATTGATATGTATGGAGTTCTGCGTTCTAGTTTTTACATTTTCGGCATCTACTCTGCTGCCATCTTTCCTTTCTGCTGTTTGTCCTGGTTTCTTACCACTTTGTTTCCTCCACCCAGATGCTTCCCATTTAGTAAATGTGACATTTATCTGGCGATGTCCAAACTTGCTGATCCTCATGATCGACATTTCTACTGCTTATGAGTTATATGGCCACCTTGCTAACATCCCTTGTAGATTAGTAGCTGAAAAATGTCTACAAAAACACATTCATCCTTCATATTCAAGCCACCTGTTTCACCCAGTAGGCTTCACAGGCAAAAAAAATGAAAACTTGACTGATTTATCCATATCACTTTACACTTGAACAGTGAGCCTTGTGAACGTATGCAACCGTGTGTGTGTGTGTGTGTGTGTGTGTGTGTGTGTGTGTGTGTGTGTGTGTGTGTGTGTGTGGGTAGTGGGGGCAGAACTGCACCTAATTTTTGGATGGTGCCGCATCTTTGTTCCATTTTTAAGTGAACACTGCTGCTTGGCCAGGTTCTGCAATCATCATACCTCCGCGGGGTCGTATATGATTAGAACCCACATTCCTCAGGTTCAGTCTATATGTTTGTACTGGTCAACTCCAATGTACAATTCTTATGTCTCAGATTAGTTATCTGCAACATGTCAGAAATTCATATAATTGTTTTCAGTATTAAATTATCTGGTACAACAATGATATCATTGTTGCAATGGGTTCTGTTCATTAGTTTGCAAAGAACAGGCCATGCAACTGTGAAAATGGAAGATCTTCCTATGCCTACAAAAGATTCTTAGCCAGCTTCTTATAACATGTCATATACATTTTACTGTGTTTGCTATAGCCATGGTGAACTAACTTTTCTAAGACGAGAGACTAAGGAGAACAATTAACCTTTTGTAAAAGGAGGTCTGGAATAGAGAATGATGTGTGTACTTGAATAGAGTTGTTTATTGTATAGCAATCATATTACATGACTAAGTGTTATTTATTTAATTAGCGCAGGTAAGTAGATCATGCACATATATATGTATGGGTAAGGTCAATTCTGAGTTACATTTGACATGCTTAATGCTGACAAAGTAACAATGAATCACAAAAGGTTGACACACTTTTGTGCATGCTCTGAGATTACCTCTTGGGACATGCAATGCATCAAACATTCTTTGTGCAGGGAGGCAATCCCCCCTACACCACCACATGTCCTCCTAATTATACATGCTAACACCAAGATGGCATGATCCCTGGGGAGGGGTGTATTCCCTGTCTCTAGAGATCATTCTCGCTCATAAAACTGTTGACGTTATGCAATGCCAACCAATATGGGTTGATCTTAGCCATAATCAACCACTCTAATGGCAGCCAAATGTCTGTGTAGGTATATATATATATATATATATATATATATATATATATATATATATATACATGTATATATATTATCTGTATTTATATATATATCATATATATATATATATATATATATATATATATATATATATATATGTATGGGTCTGCTTTGTTTCATTGAATCTCATTTCAGTGAATTTCATTTCACCCCTACCACATCGCTGAAAACACATTTCACTGAATCGCATTTCACTGAACTGAACTTAGTATATATGGCACTGTGTGGAGTACTGTAAGGCAAGTAAAAGGTATATGCCCTTTTCCCCACTGTAGTGCAATCCAGGAGTTAGTATATATAGTTAAGGGGTGGTGTGGGGTGCACAGCCCCTGACACTGGGGGGTGTGGGTGGGCATAGCCCCCCACCTTGTTTGTTTTATATTGTACTTTACCAAAAATTTCAAAACAATGCATTTTAAACAATAGACATGCATAGTTGCAACACCAATGGTTAACTCTCTCCAGAAGACAATATGTACTCAAACTAAGTGATGGGCTACACCTCCCACACCTCCCAATGTGGGGGGGGGCTGTGCCCCCCACCCCCACTAACTATATATTCTAACTACAGGATCGCTCTACAGTGGGGAAAAGGGATTATACCTTTTACTTGCCTTACAGTACTCTACACAGTGCCATATATACTAACTACAGTTCAGTGAAATGAGATTCAGTGAAATGAGTTTTCAGTAATTTGAGTTTTCAGCAAAGTGGTCGGGGTGAAATGAAATTCAGTGAAATGAAATTCAATGAAACAAAATAGACTTGAAAACACAGACACACCAAAACACTTATGACAAGAACACCGAGACCGGAAGATCGACAACTGAGATGACTGACAGTTTAAAAGCCCGACGCTGAGAACACCGACATGCTAAGGTAAGTGTGCGATAGTGACAGACTTTAGGGTTAGGGGCGGGTTAAGTGAGTTAGGGTTAGGGCACGGGTAAGGTAAGTGTGCGATAGTGACAGACTTTAGGGTTAAGGGCAGGTTAAGTGAGTTAGGGTTAGGGCATGGGTTAGGTGAGTGTGCGATAGTGACGGACCTTTGGGTTAGGGTTTGGGTTAAAGTTAGTGCATAGATAGTTGTGTATGTAAGGTTTAGTGTAGGTTTGTAAGGTTTTTGGTGTGCTTTCTTTTGTGTGTGTTTTTCGGAAAAGGTATTTGTTTTGTTTTGTTGATTGTCGGGATTGTGGTTTGTCGGGCATGTGAAGTTTCATGCTTTTAAACTGTTGGTCATCTCAGTTGTCGATCTTCCGGTCTCGGTGTTTTCAAGTAGACCCATATATATATATATATATATATATATATATATATATATATATATATATGGGTACCTATCACTTCACCAACAAGTCAAAACAGCGACACTCACATGTTCGACTCCACATCATCGACACTTCATAACATCGACGTTTCAGGTAAACGATCTTCCCCCTCACAGGACCCATGGTAGCACTCGTTTCACTATTTAGGAAGGTAAGGACAACGCTGTCAGGGTAAATTTTGAAGAATGACGTAAACCTTACGAGTTAAAAGACAGAAACGAGTTCTACCATGGGTCCTGTGAGGGGGAAGATCGCTTACCTGAAACGTCGATGTTATGAAGTGTCGATGATGTGGAGTAGAACATGTGAGTGTCGCTGTTTTGACTTGTCGGTGAAGTGATAGGTACCCATATAGATATATATATGAGTGTGTGTGTGTGTGTGTGTGTGTGTGTGTGTGTGTGTGTGTGTGTATATATATATATATATATATATATATATATATATATATATTTTTTTTTTTTTTTCATCTCAACCCTGGTGGTCCTCAAATGCAATCCTGCTCTATCCTAACCATCATAATTAACTCCACATAATCCCTTTCCACTCACATGTACAACTTTAAACTGATAGGTCTCAATATTCATAACAATATACCAAAATATCATCCTTATATGCCTGAATACTTAGAAATTCTCCTCACATTTTCATACTAATAGAAACCTACTTAAAACCATCCACCCCCTTAAGAAGAAATCTTACCCGCAGGTTACAATTTTCTTCAATTAGACTGCCCATCTAAGCATGCTGGTGAAGTGGCTATACGATTAGCAAACCACCTTCAAATCCAGCCCTCTCTATGGTAATCTAAAGTTTAATAACTTGGGAATTATAGTATCCATCCTGAACCTCAAAAACCACTTAACCATTTGCATTATCATCCTGTACATACCATACAACCAGACTAGCAACATTTTAGTCATTCAGGATAGTCATTCCTGGGCTTCCTCAAAATTTACCTATGAAACCATCATATTAGGAGACACAAATATTAACTGGGCCACCTCCGGCTAATATTTCTCAGCTATTACACCAAATGTCTTTGCTACTTCCTGCAATCTCTATAACTTTACTTAAGTCATAAACACCCAATCAGATTTTAGAAATTCTAAGACACAGAAACCATCGTAGACTGAATTCTAACAAACAGCCCCAAAATAGAACCCAATCATGCATTTTATCTGACTGTGTAAGCAGCCACTACCCTACCTTCACCATTCATGCCAATCTCCAACACTTAAATTTATACCATTCAGCATTGTAAGAAACCACTCATACTTCAACAGAACAATTCTGTGACATCTTGTGCCTATCCAAATGGAATATTTGAAAAATGATTTATCTCAATGATACTGTATTACATTTCAACTAAACTTTTCAAACATTTTAAATGCACTAGCCTCACTCTGGTAGTAAAGTGTCATATCCAACCCCTGCCTTCCTGGCTGTCTCCATGTACCAAACAACTCATGAAACAAACAACATGATAATGTCTTGGTTTCCTGGAATACCAACAAATCTTTTTTTTTTCCTCTCCAAACCTACAGAACCCAAGTAATCCTTGAGAAGACAATATATTTCACTAACCACTAACATCTTCACTCTAGCTTACATATCAAATTCTGGTGTGGCCTATCACAGCTTTTTAAACTGGCAAAGCATTCTAACCCAACTCACATCCAAATCAACCTGCTTACCACACTACCTGCACATTCAGCTCCCACTTTATCAACTCTGCCATCTCTTTATTTAATTCTGACCTTACTTCTATTCATCCTAACATTCAAGTTCCCACTCACCAAAATCACTTACTTCACCTGCCCTATTACTACCTCCAAAATACATTCATATCAATCCAGACTGATGCCAGTCTCACTAGCCTCTAACCATCTCCTCCCTGAGTACCTTAAAATGCAGTTGATGTCATTGCCTACTCTGTACCCATCCTCATCAGCAGATCCATACAAGAATGTCATTTACCTCAATAATGCGAACACTCTTACATCCTTCCATTCCACAAAGATGGCTCATCTACAGAAATTAATAATTTCAAGGCTATTGTTATTGTTTTTCCATTATTCAAGATGCTGGAAAAAAGTATTTACATCCAGATTTCTCCTCTACTTCCTCTTTCATCCTTCCCACAGTACTGACGCAGCTCTTCTATCCTTTTTGCAGTACAGTTCAACTCCATAGAAAGAACAACTAGTTGGTATCTGCAGTCTTTCTTGAGCTATAAGGCTTTCAGCACAGTCTCTTACTATAAATGTCTCTGGAAGCTTCCGCATCTACAGCTCTCACATTCTTCTCTCTTATGGTTTAGCTCCTACCTCTACAACATAATTCAAAGTGTTAAATGGTTACATACCATCTCCTATCCTCTTGGTACTCCTGTAGGAGTTCCACAATGGTCCGTATCAGGTCCTATCCTATTCAACATTTTTATCAATGTTTAGAACCAAAGAAGAAGGCGGCAAGTCTCCAGCACACAAGGACCACTTTATTCAAGCACTTTCATCTTCAAAAACACTTCATTAGAACTGTTGAAAATAATAATTAATGCCATTAAATAGCTCATGACATCAAGCCATATGATAAATCCAACCAATAAAAAACATGAACCGATTAAATTAAAAAAATTCCATAAAAAACATATAAAATGTTTTAAATAGCTAGTATACTTCAAGAACAAATTCAAGAGATATACATCTTATTAAACATACACAAATTACATTTGTCTAAAAATATTATATTAATATCATATTACGCACCACAAGCCCCTGGTCCTCCCGTTACCCTTCAAGAC
Organism: Protopterus annectens; assembly: GCF_019279795.1. Taxonomy (NCBI): domain Eukaryota; kingdom Metazoa; phylum Chordata; order Ceratodontiformes; family Protopteridae; genus Protopterus; species Protopterus annectens. The sequence continues at coordinate 1,110,864,200 of NC_056731.1, forward strand.
TTTTAAGTGTGAGCAATGGAGAAATAGAGCAACAGTCATTACGCCCCGGGAATTGTAATGCATTTAAACTTAAAATCCATATTAACTCTTTCCTACTTAAATGCTCATCTATCAAAAAAACTCTTGGGTCCCTTACAACATAATCCAACACTATAAATTTAAAATTGTGCCCTGGTTTCTCACTAACATGTCGATATAATGCATTTGATAATTTTGCTTTGGCTACATCATTAATATGCTCATATATTCTTTCTTTAATTCTACGCAAAGTTTTTCCAATGTAAAACACATTACACTGTTGACATAAAGCACAATAAACCACCCCTTTAGAGCCATAATTAAAATGCCGCAAAAACATTCACAGACAAGTATATGTTGACAGTGAAAACAGTGGTTACACTTAAACATGCCACTAGGTCTCGTATCACCCCCTCCCATGCCTCATTTCTAATAAATTATTAAAACATCTCCCCTTTCGGAACACCACCTTAAAATGTTCACCCAAGCTCATTTTAATGCTGTCAATACTGGACAGAATCATCCCATGTTTTTTAACTACATCCAAAATCTCATAAACTTGAGGGGAAAAGGTAACTAAAAAATGGTCAAAATTACCACTAACCACATCCTCAACTTCCTCAACTCCCTGCCGATTAGGGACACCCCTCTCCTGGGATACACAAGGTTCTGGGAGTAAAAGTTAACAAAAAAAAATCCGCCTTTTATTACACACTTCCTCCTTCACTTTACCAAGATGTTCTCCCGGATAACCCCTTTAGAGAACATGCCCAATAGGATATCACTCTCCTGATAGAACATACTGTCATTCGTTATCATGCTAGCCAACCTCACAAGCTGGCCCTTAACTACAGCCCTCTTCTGAGAGGTAGGATGACAACTATCATAATGGAGATAAGAGTTGGAGAAGGTACTTTTCCGGTGGATAGTGGAGGTGTAGCAATTATTGGCATAATCCTTAGTAAGCTGAACATCTAAGTAAGGAAGACTGTCTTTTCTGGATGAATGAGTGAACTTAAGAAAAATGTACTAGACTTTATATAAGCCTCACCTAGTTTAACCTCTGAGTCAACCCAAATCAAAAAAATATCATCCAAAAATCTAATATAAAAGTCCCAGCAAAGATTGAAGGGACTATTAAAGACAAAATGTTGCTCCCAATATGCCATAATCAAGTTTGCAAAACTAGGGACGCATGCTGCCCCCATTGCTACACCAGTCAACTGTTTGAATTTTTATCAATGTTCTTCCTCTTCAGCCCATTAACTTTATGATTATTCAATATACAGATGACTACATTATCTGCTCTGCAAAATCCATGCACGAACTATAATCAGTAACTCAACAATCCTTCTCTTCTGTAAATTGCTGGCTCAATGACTTCAACCTTGTTCTTAAACCCCCCCCCCCAAAAAAAAAAACAAAAACTGATGCTGTTCAGCCCAAAGCCCACCAAAATTCTGCAACTACCATTCCCCTCATCTCTTCAAACAGGCTTTCTACTGAAAAGGTTAATCACAGTAAACTGCTAAGACTAATCATTGATCAAAACATGAAATCTGTTTGAAACAAATCACTAAAAAACTGGGCTTACTCTGTTGAACCAAAACCTGTCTCACTGAATACACCAGAGAACATATTGCAACTGCTTTACTTCTCCCCACCCTCCTTTATGTTGCCTTCACTTTCACCATCTTTTAAGCTTTCCTAGTCTCTACACTGGAACAAACTTATAATAAAATAGCTAAGTTCACATCCTACTCACACACATACACCCAATCACTGCACAGCTGTCATTCAGTTAAAAGAGCTAGAAATCCTTAATATCCTTCAGCTCTATCAACTAAAATGATCTCATAAAGTACAACACTTTTCCTTATGTTGTGGTATTACCCTAAGTGAGCCCTTAGATTGTCTTATAAAATTTTCTCTAGCATCAGTTTCTTCAATAACTCAAACAGGAGCACCCTCAGTTCCTCCCAAGTAGCCAAACTCTGGAACTCCCTTCCATTGTCTCTACTGGAATCTACAAACACTCATCAAATTCAAATTACAACTAAACATCACTTTCTCACCAAATAGACTTGTAAATGTGCATCTTCACCTGCGTGATCTCTTAATTCTAAAGCTCCTCTCCTCATCTTCTCTCTACTTCACCCTATCATATACAAATAATCCCACAATCTCCAGAAGTTTATTTTTGCAATTATCTCTTTAGTTCTGTTCTGTCCTGCATCTCATACATCTTCTTTACTCAGCTTTCTTTTTCTTTTTCACCAGAATCCTTTCAAACTCAACTACTTCCTCCTTTATTTCCTACCCCTACTATCACCACCTTCTCACTCTTCCCAAATATATCCATCAGAAATACTAATTAACATGTTTTTATTACCTCAGTTGCTAGCACACAAGGTTGTTACTGCTCATGTCATATGCATCTATCACTTTTAAATGTACCATGTTTTCTCTGTTAAATTCTCTCATGCAATACTTTCATGTTAGTTTGTGATTGTTTTTTTTGTCTTATATTCAGTGGTATTCAAAATTGTTGTTAATCTGTACTTGTATTCTCTGTTGAAGTTTTCTTTCTGCGCCTCCACTAGAAAGGAACTTTGGCCAGTTGGGCTTTCTCAGTAAATGAAGGCAAACAAGTAAACAGATAAATTCAAAAACAAACTGCCAGTCCACCATCATATACAGACTATAAAACAAAATGAAAGAAATTTCTTAAATTATTTAGTTGATCCAAAACTCATCTTCTCAAGGATAATATCAAAAGCAAGTACCACATTCCGGTGAAGCAATAAAGCCACGGATAAATTGAGGATACCAGTCTGTACATCCATCATTTCAACATCCATGCATTTATATTATTAATTGGTTAGTTTATTTGTGATGTCATCACTTTTTTGTTGTATAAAGTGTGTTAATTAAATATGGCCCACATTTGATGAAGTATTTTAAATTAAAACATAGTGCTTGAAACATTTATGTGATTGCTGTGTTACTGTATTTTTCTGCTTGGAGCTTTTTCATTAAACGGACTAGTATCTTGAATTCATCCGTGGATTTATTGCTTCACCAGACAGTTGTACTTGATTTTGTTCGCAGTTTTTTGTTGGTACTTATTTGCAACTTTTTTGGAAAATATCAAAAGCATTACAAAACTGCACCCTGAAAACAGTATCAGCTCTACTAATGGAGCTCATAAACTTCGGCTGGTGTCTAAAGTCAAATATAATTATATATCCCTCTTTAGCTATGTTAGAAAACTAAAAAAAAAAAAATCCTACATTGCTCAGTACTTATTCATAATGGGGCCTCCTATTCTGATCTAACTGACATTTCCGATATCCTTGCGAACAAATTAATTTACTCCATGAATGAATGGTAAAGCCCTTCTGAAGAGCAGAGCTACAGGTAGAGAGAGGGCACTGGCAAGGCAAGAATGGTCATGTGACTTAATGGTCACAGAATATCTATGAATCTACAAATCTATAAGCAAAGGCAGAAATTTGGATTTATATAGCTTATAGTTTTTTGATATTCATAGCTGGCAGTCTACTTTACTTTGTTTACTTTTTAAATATTTATAGACCACATATAATTTACCTTGTAAAAAAAGAACATTTACACTGCCCGCCACATGATATTTTTTGTATATTGCTGCTAGTATACCTATTAGACATTTGACAGCACTGCGATAAGCATTTCTAATGACTGTTTGTATTCACCCAATGTATAGTAACTTTTCTGAGACTGCATATACTGAGTTAAGGCATTATATCACACTTACTAGCTACTGTGAGACTGAGGCTTTACCCCTACAGGAATACATTGCTAAATTAGGTAGGGAACACAGACCAATCCAGATAAGTGACAGGATTGCTGCAGTGTGGCTCAAAGTATCTACTTATTTTATTATTGGTTTAGGATGCATTATGCTGCAGTGAATTCAGGACAAAATATCAATGGTGAAGTGTCTTTCAGCAGAATTAACAGAAAGGATGTGTAGTTTTGCAAACTACCTGAGCTCCAGTGTAAAATCTTTAATCCCATCCAAATATGCATAGATATAGTACATGACCAGGAAAAAAGTTAACAAAATATATGATTTGCAATTGAAAAAGCAGCAGAATTACTTGTTTGCAAACAATCATTCTAATATTCTGTGACTAATACTCTTGCAGATGATTATTTTCCTAACCACACACAAACGCAGGCACATATGCAGTAAATACTAATTTGGGTGTGCTCATATACACATGCATGCATGTGCTAATGTGCGCCTCCCCTAAATATACTTCTGCACTTGCTATCTCTGAACGTTAACATTTCCATGCTATTCTTGTTTTTTAATACAGGTTCTTCATACTGCTTACCCTAACAGGAAGTAAAAAATTCAGTTAGTTGAAATAGGTAATTTTTCTGTCAACACCCAACATGGTCTGATAGTTATCAGTATGTTTTAGAGACATTTGCTTTGTTTGCATGTCTTATGCACTGACTTACAAAAAGTTAGTGTAATGTGATATGTTGTCAGGTTTATATCTAGACCAAGCAAAGTTCAAAGGGTGTTCAACTTCTTGTGCTGTAATCAGGCTCTTCTCTACAGCCATGCGTATAAATGTGTCTCATTTTGTGAAACTCTAGATGATAAAAATACTGACTTACATATCGAAGCTGATAATGCATAATCAAGCAGGGATTTCATTCTTCTCGGTACTACTTTTTCTGTTTTTTTAAACAGCTAACTGAGGCTATAACTATTCACAAGGCACATTTTTGTTTCACTTGAATGGACTGGGAGAAGCTGGGTACTACAGAAGGTTAGTTAAAGCTTGAAACATGAATAGATGAAGGAGGTATAGATGTGCGTGCGGCAGCAGTATGGTAGGGAGCATAGGACAGCACAGTTTAGTTATACAAAGCTTGCATGAGCTCCATTTCCATAAAAAATTAATAAAGCAATTTGCAGGCATGTGCATCAGTTGCCATTTTTCCACAATCTTCTAAATCTCTGAATGTAATGGAGATTTTTTAATCATACATTGCCCACAAAACTTAGTAGAATGCAACTTCCTTGACCATTTTGAACCATCTAATTCTTCTTGCTTTGGAATACATGGGAAGCAGAAATATTTCTTAATGGCAGCATAAACTGTTAAGAAAGACAAAGAGGCAAACTGTCATCTTATCTCTTTCTGTCAATACCTTTTCTCATGGCTTTCCTGGCAGTATTAGTGTATACAGTTTAGTAAATAATCCAACAACTGAGACTGTGTACACTAAAAAGCATCAAATATTGGCCCAAAATAAGAAAATGTTTATTAATACTGTGCAGTAAGTAGTACTCTATCAGCTATGAAGATTGGTGTGGATCATGATCCTTAGAAGCAGAAATAGACAGTGAAGATGTTTTTACAGTAGATACTATAGGATGTTTCTACAGCAGCCACATAGCTCAAATATTGTGGCACACAGTGGACATGTAATATGTCTAGTCACTTAGAGTGAGCTCAGAATGGCAATCTGTTTCTTTAGTTCCTGAAGTAAACCTAGGATAACTGTTCTCATGTTTCTAGTTCTAAAACATATTGTTAATATTATTGGGAAAGTTAGGAAGAGTTTGGTAATAAGCATGATGCTGTGGGGCCACATGATGGCACATGGTGATATAGGCATGGTGCTGTCTGGCCGCATAATGGCACATGGTAGTATAGGCATGGTGTTGTGAAGCCACATAATAGCACATGGTGGTATAGACATGGTGCTCTGGGGCCATGTAATGTCACATGGTTGTATAGGCATGGTGCTGTGGGGCCACATAATGGCCCATAGTGGTATAGGCCTGGTGCTGTGGGGCCACATGATGATGCATGGTGGTACAGGCATGCTAGGGTGGTGCCACTTGATGGTACATGGTAGTATGATCATCAGGAAGTAATTATGTTGCCATCATGATCCATGATGGCACATGGTGGTATGATCACCAGGCAGTAGTTATGTTGTTATGATGATTTCATACTGCTGATGCAGCTTCACTGGCAACCATTTGCAGTAGACAGGCCAGAGTGTGAGCACCAGAGAATCTAGGTAGGATGCTGGATGTCAGATGCTGTCCCAGGATCAAAGTTTGTCAAGGTCCTGCATGCTTTGATGATTTAAAGACACTTTGAGGAGACATTTAAAGATAGTATCTATTATCAGGGTGGTACATCAAGCACATGTTAAAGATCTTTAGGGGATTAAGGATCTGCAAAATTAGAGGTACTCACAGGCATGAAGCGCTAGTAACATAAGTACAATCAAAATGCTAGCTGACCTTTAAGATTATCAGAAGAGATTGAAGCAGACAACCACATCTGATTATGTGTTCATTTAGTATAAATGTTCCTAAATATTCATTTGAAGGCTAGTGAATGAAAATCTAAACTAATGCTGAAATACAAGGAGTACATCATATAGGTAGTAATAATACGGATAAGAAATGTTGGCAATTTATGGCTTCAGCTGCAGAAATGGAATTAGGCGTTCAGATGTAGATTATATCAAAATGTTTAGGCTGGGGGTGGAGCCTAGATGGCCAACTGAGAGTAGTAAATTTTGAGAGCTCCATAAACTAGTATAATAATACAGGAAATTTTTATTATTTTCAAGTTTAAAACATCAGAAATCTATAGATAAACTACTAAACTACATAAATATCAATTTTGATGGAGATATACAAAAATTTTCCTGTCAAGTAACTTGGAGATATATTGAGTCACTGAATATGAACAACTCAAGGAATTCTCATCCAGATGCTGCTTTTAAAAAAGAACTGCAATTGATGACATCTACCTTACAGGAACTATCTTTGAAGATGGATGGCTTTAAAAATGACTCAGAAAACCTCAAATTAAATTCTCAAAAACAGACTGATACTCTTAAGAAACTATTACAGCAACACCATACAAAAATAACAAATATAGAGACTTCTCTAAATGACATTGAAGGGGACTCAAAGAGGAAGAATTCCAAAAACAATTTCTGCTTAAACAGAATACATGGCTGCTTAACAAAATAGATGACTTAGAAAACAGGGAAAGGAGAAACAACATAAGGATCTTTGGTCTGCCTGAAAACACTGAAGGAGAAGACATTATTTCATTCTTAACAACCTGGATTCCTGAATTTTCAGACTTGAAAGAGGGACTTTCATTGGGAATTGAAAGGGTGCATAGAGCACTGGGGAAACCTGCTTCTAACTCAACAAATACTCCACCTAGATCCATAGTTATACAATTTCTTTCATTTCTGGACAAGGAACTAATATTAAAAGCTGCTTGGAGAAAATCACTCTTAAAATACAATCAAAGCCTGATAAGGTTTGACAATGATTATTCTTCCAGAATACTAGAACAAAGGAAAAAAGTCTGGCCAATAATAAAACTGTTGAAACAAAACAACATTAAACCACAGCTGGCCTTTCCAGCCAAGCTAAAAATACTTTTTGCCAATGAGATGAGAACCTTTAAAGACTTAGAAGAAGCTACTATATTCATCAAAAACAACAACATAGTGTCTATCCCAGAAGAAATGGAATGGATGGCCCCTACTCTTAAAAGAATAAAAGAAACAAATCTTTGGACTGATGCTAGAAAGAGGAAATGAAAATCTGATTCCAAGATAGCTGTCCCAAAAAAAAAAAAAAAAAGAAATAAATAACTCTTACAACTACATCTCTCAAAGTATCAACTGATATGGTACATCACTTGTCATCTGTTTTTATTTAAAAAAAAGGAGGGATTCTTAAACAACCGAGAAACAGTAATGATTTATTCACTCTGTGGAAAGTATCACATATAATTCCCCTCCACAAAGGCGGACCTTCCACAGAACTAACCAATTACCGCCCCATAGCTATTCTCTCTCCATTCTCCAAAATATTAGAGAGATACATACACTCTCAGGTCTCGGACTACCTCCTTACTAACAACCTCCTTTCCAATACTCAGCATGGTTTCCGACCAAACCATAGCACCACCACTGCCTTTCTCTCCTTTACTAACACTATCCTTTAGCATAAAAACAATGGCTATCTCTCTTCTGATACTTTCCTAGACCTACCTAAAGCATTTGACATGGTCCCACACAAACAACTTATCTCTGTCCTCAATAACCTATCCTTCTCTCAATCAGTCACCAACTGGTTTCAGAGTTACCTGTCTGACCGCCAACAATCTGTTGTATGGCAGAATGACATATCTCCCCAACTACCTGTCTCCATAGGGGTTCCCCAAGGATCCATCTTTGGGCCCCTACTCTTCTCTGTTTACACCAATAATCTAGCCTCTGCCACCAAACATGACACACTCATACAATACGCAGATGACTCAACCATCATCTGCTCAGCCCGGTCCCTACCCAAACTGCAAAAAGTCACACAGGAAGCCTTTTTCTCTGTTGAAACTTGGTTATCCGATGCCCAATTAATACTCAACCCAAACAAAACTAAACTACTCATCTTCCAACCCACCAAACATACTCAAAACAACTTTCACTTTAGTATCACAGCAAAAGACAACACCACTATATACCCAACTGAACACACCAAATTGCTAGGAGTGGAAATAGACAATAAACTAAAATTTGACATTCACATATCCATGACCATAAAAAAAGTCCACAGAAAACTAGGAGTGTTATACAGAAATAAGCAACTTCTCACCAAAGCAGCAAAGATTTCAGTAGCAAATTCCCACCTTATCTCCAGCCTACTTTATGCCTCTCCAATATATACCAACCTAAAGCAATGTGATCTAAACAAGCAAGAGACCTGCTACAACAAAATCACCAAATTCGCCACAGGGGCATCCTACCATAGTCACCACTGCCTCTCACTTGCTGAACTGGGCTGGCTTGAATTCCCTCACCTCCTTCAGTGGTATCAACTCTCACTCGACCACAAACTAGTAAACCATCCACTAAATGTTCCATCCCTCCAGAATCTACTCCAACCCTATCGCACCACCAGACCACTAAGATCCAGCAACAAAAATCACTTGCAGATCACTAAAGCCAATAACTCTGCTAGTGAAGCACTATTCTCTTGCATCATAGCCAAATTATGGAACTCCCTTCCACCCCCAATTACCTCCATATCATCATGCACCCACTTCAAAACTTTACTAAAAGCGCACCTAAAAACATGCTGGCTATGCCCTTGCAACTCCCACTCTAATATTACCCACCCCATCCAACCACTACCTTTCTTTCCACTCCACTAACTACCTTGATTATAGCAAGCTCAGATGCTCATAAGCCTAGTACTTATTATACAGCAGGAACCTCTTATTGTAACATTTGTTAATGTCTGTTATGTACTTCACAGATAACGATTCTAATTGTCTACTGATGTACTATGTTCTTCATCTGTAAATATGTTGTAAGTAATTGCTATGTTAAATTGTTAATCACTATGTAATCCAATGTAACTACTGTCGGTTTATTTTAACTGTTGAGCTTTTCTCCCTGGTCCTCTGCTGAAAATGGACCTACGTCCAGTCGGACACTCCCAGTCAACAAATGTAAATAAATAAATAAATAAATAAAATTTATTCAGAATGTTCAAAGAGTCCAGTAATCCTTCACAAACAAAGGTAGGTCAAGATGGGTTATTATTTACATTATATATAAGCCAAACAAAGCAACATATAATACAAACATACAAGTTTCTATTCCCCTACTTGAACTCAATGAATACATATCTTGTTCATTTTTCATGGTTTTTACTTATAATAATTTAAGTAATTAATTAACTAATTCAACAAGGTACCTCAGAGTTCAGACTCAAATGTAACAAATTAACATCATATATAATAGCAGTAACAGTAGAGTGTTTTGAAAAAAAAATGCTGTCATGGAGACTAATGCCTTCTTCAGTTAAAGTATGATTAGAAATGTAATATATATCCTGGTTGAATAATAGTATCAAGCGCTTAGTACAAATGTCATTATTATTCTGTCTAAACATAGTTAATATCAATTATGGCAGGTATCATAGCTTCGAGTGCTGTTTGATTAAGCCTGACATGGTGTGTGTGGATGCAGCTGTGTCTCTGGGAAGCTGTGGGTTGCGGCTTGTGATCGAGGTTTACTGATGCTTGTGTATTAGGAAGAGACATTTGATATTTTAGCCTGGATCCAGGGGAAGGGGGGTGGATAAAACTGTGATTTGGAATATTTTGGCAAGGAATAATTTGTTTATACATCTGCTGAGTGAAAGGTGGTAAGGCTGAAAGAAGGTGTTATTGCTTGTTGTGATGGCTTGCTGGGAGGGTTTTTTTTTTATCTGTTTGCTCTCCATTCTTTTCTTGGCTGCTGCCTCACTGAAAGGGAGGGAATTTAGGCTTGAAGTTGCAGTGAAGTGAAGCTTTGCTTCAGGTGCATCGCGAGCCTCTGGAATGCAGTACACAGACACACTAATAGAAATAGATGCTCCCAGGTTGCTATGGTAATGGAGACAGAGTGACAATAATGCTAAATGTCTCTGAGGAGCCTCCAAGATGATTATTGGCAATGTTTTTAGCTTAAAAAATATATATAATAAAAGGGCTGTTTTAAACCACATGTACACATATTGATGGTCTCCCAACACTTTGTTTAGCTCATTAGTTTGATTCTTGCTAAAAAAAAAAAAATAAATAAATAATAAGGGCAATTTTTATATTTAAAATGTATTTTGGCCCAAACACATTAAGGACTTACATAAGAGTGGACGTCTGAGTTATTGTGAAAGACTAAGAGCACTTGGTCTTGTGCAGAACCCTTTGCAGTGGTCTGGGAGGTGAGCTTGCTCAGATGTGTTGGGCATATGGGGACAGCTGATTCTAGGGTTTTTTGGGGTTGCCGGGAAGTGCTAGAGAGTCATCAGATTTCCTTTGTGGAAATATCTGTGGGAATGGAAGGTGCATTGAGTGGTTCACTGGCAGATTGGCCACTGCATGGAACAGGCTGGTAAAATGGAACAGGACAGATATTGGTTTGAATATTTCAAGAACAGCCTGGAAACACACCACATGAACTAGTGAGTGGTATTCTGGCAAAACTGGATGGGTATAGTTGCCTGTGCTTGAAGTACTGATATGTGTATGCAAGGATGGAAATATACTTATAACAAGAAACTAGAAGGGTCTCATAATTTAAAGTCTATGGACTGCATAAACATGCTTGGAAAGAGCTAATAATAAGAATAAGCATTACAGCTTGTGGTCTCTCAAATAACTAAGCAACAGCCAAAAAAAAAAAACAAAAAAACTCACATACTCAATATGTAATGTTATGTAATGTATGATTTTGGTATATCTAGACATAAAATATATAATCATCATATAAGATGAAGTAGTCTGCTGAATTTAGATATTACAGACAGGAATTAATAACATGGGCTTGTGTATAATAACACCACTGTCTTAACTTGTCATAAATGACATACAGTATATTGAACATCAAGGGGAAGCATGATGAATATCTTATATAAGTAAATGTGCATAACAAGTCATATAATTGCTTTAACTTGAATTGTAGTTTTTGTAACCCATCTTGACCATATATAATACTTAAGCGGTTACCAAGGTAACTAATGTTTATGCATGACATCAAACTGACAAAGTTGTTCAAGAGAAACAATAGAAGTCTGAAGTCGAAATGTTACAGAATGTAACAATCATATTCTGAACAAATAGCATTAAATTGACAATAGACACTCAGTTTAATAACATCGGCTTGTGTGTAATAACACTACTATTTTAACTTGTCATAAATGACATACACTATATTGAACATCAAGGGGAAGCATGATGAATTTCTCATGTAAGTAAATGTGCATAACAGGTCATATAATTGCTTTAACTTGAATCATGGCTTTGTAACCCATCTTGACCATACATAATACTTAAGCTGTTACCAAGATAACTATTGTTTATACATGACATCAAACTGACAAAGTTGCTCAAGAGAAACAATAGAAGTCTGAACTTGAAATGTCACAGAATGTAACAATCATATTCTGAACAAATAGTATTAAATTGACAAGAGACACTCAGTTTAATAACATCGGCTTGTGTATAATAACACTACTGTTTTAACTTGTCATAAATGACATACAGTATATTGAACATCAAGAGAAATCATGATGAATGTCTCATATAAGTAAATGTGCGTAACAAGTCATATAATTGCTTTAACTTGAATCGTGGTTTTGTAACCCATCTTGACCATACATAATACTTAAGCTGTTACTAAGGTAACTAATGTTTTATACATTACATCAAACTGACAAAGTTGTTTAAGGGAAATAATAGAAGCCTGAACCAGGAATGTCACAGAATGTAACAATCACATTCTGAACAAATAGTATTAAATTGACAATAATCACTCAGTTTAACCTTTGCTGATTATACAAAATAGAATGTTGCCATTTAAATCTAAAAACATATGCCATAAAATGGCAATTTATGAATATGGAAATGGAATTGTAATAATTAATCACAATAAGTTAATTTGTTGTTTTTAATCTATAATTTCACTCATTTTATAAGAAATGAGAGATATGAAAATCCTTATGTGTAGAAAATGGGGGAAGAGGGATGCACTGATAATTAAAATGCACTAACTTTCATCAATGTTCACATAAAACAATCTTGATGCTTTAAGTAAGGTAGCAATGAACAAAGTGATTACTTAAACGCTGGCAAACAATGAAATATAACTTTTGATATATCCAGTAAAATACATTGTATTATAAATATTAAGTATAAATATTATTACCATCTATTTATATTAAGTAATAAGTTTTGAAAGACTTTGTCAATAAGGGTGAATATGTTAAATAACTATGTGCTATAATCTTTTACTGAAGTTTTATATATGATACTTTACTATGATTGAATTGCTTGTCATCTAGCTTTCATGTAAATATTAATTGCTTATACAATAAGTAGACCTTTATATTTTATTAGAATTCTGTCTAATCTACAATAGTACTATATCTGTTCAAAATAATATAAATATTGCTTATTCCTATTACGAATATTCTCCATATGATAATTCAAATGTTTGGAGCTCAGATGTTCTGGATTATCAAGGTATGAGTGATTATCTGATGGACTTAGGTTTATCCATCAGATTAGGAATGGTTTTTATTCCATGGCTAGTGCGGATCTTAGTTTTGTTAACATTTATTAATTTAAATTTGTTATTTCACAAAAACATTTTTAGTATGCCTGACCAAAACATTACTTTATTGGTAAACACTCAAAGTATAAAACTGATAATTTCCTTTAAAAGCTCAAACATATGCCTTATAGTTATCAGAGGAAAATGTTTAATAGTCACAATAAAACAAAAAATACATAGTCTAAATAACCTAAGATGGATTTAACTTTATTATCTTTAAATACCAATGGCTTAAACAATCTTAGCAAGAGATCACATCTACTGAAATATTTAAAATTGAACAAAGCACAAATTGTCTTCCTTCAAGAAACTCATTTCAAAACAAATGACAATTACAAATAGAATTTTAAGGAATATATGATAATGGTACAATCAACGTATAAGACAAAAACAAAAGGGGCTAACAATTTTTTGGAAAACAAATGTGATTAACCCAAAAATCATTTATAAGTATGAAAATAAAGAAGGCCTTATGGCATTAGTAATAGTTAAATATAATAACAGAATATCGACTCTAGACAATCCATACTGGTTCCCAGACATTGGAACAGGAACTGTTAAAAAACACTTGGATTTCATTTCCAATAATTATAAAGGCAACTTAATATTAGGAGGAGATTTTAACTGTATATTTGATATTTCTGAAACTACAAATAAAAGACCATTGTGTACATCTGCTGTATCAAAAGCTTTAAACAAGTGGGTAGAATCATTTCATCTTGTAGATACTTTCAAAATTTAAAGAAGGTAAATATTTGTTGTTTTCCCATCAAGATCACAGATTTGGTACCCAAACTAGAATAGATAAAATATTTGCTGCCCTTGACTTACACTCTAAAATCATTAATTTCTCAATCACTCTCTGCCCCTTTTCAGACCAGAGTTATTTAATACTAAAACTTCAAAATGGGTACAAACCATTAATCTTTAACTCCAGCATTCCAGCATATATAACTAAAATTAAATAGTTCAAACCCTGGTTATTATCTGAATTACAGTTCTTCTTAGATATTAATTACACCACAGAGATAAATAAATTAATAATATGGGAGTCATTAAAAGCTTACATATATGGTAAAACCCTAACCTGGTATAAAAAAATCAGATAATGGGATTCTGAATTATTAGATCTACAATCCAAACTTTTGTCAGTAAAAGCTGAAAAAAATCAAAATCATTTGGAGATAAAAATAAGGTAGAAGTATTAAACAATAAATACAATGAAATTCTAACACATAAAACTAATTTACCTTTAGAAAAATAAAAAATTAATACCTTGGCCATTTCTCCCAAATATCTACATAATTTATCCACAAGAATCAAAATACAATCAAAAGCTAATAACATTAACAGTATCTTCCATGAAAAGAAAGGGAAAAATGTCTTGGATATAGGTGACATTCTTGATGCCTATAGAAATCACTATATGGAACATTTCCAAGAAGAAAATATACATATCGATCAATTAAATCTAGACAAAAAATGTTTTAATATGAAAAAAAAACAGAAGAATTAAAACTAGATCTGTAAGTGCCCATATTCTACAAAGAAATTACAGATACAATAAAAGAGGGTAAAAATAATAAAGCTCCAGGTATAGATGGCATAATTATGGAAATATATAAACTTTTTCCTTCAAAGATACTATCCCTCTTCCATAAAACTTTATTAGAAATTCAGTCACAAGCATTAAAGCAAAGCAAACTTTATTGTCATTCAACCATACGGAGTACAGCTGAATGAAATTACGTTCCTCCAAGCTCATGCACAATAATATAACAGCACAACATATCACAATTACATGTAACAGTAAACAAAAAAATGACACAACAACAGTTAAGGGCCAACTGAAGACCATCATTATAAAAAATAATCCTTTTCCATCAGTGTAATCACTGCTACCTGCAGTCAACCGACCATCTATAGCAACTTCCAGTCCAACATTCCTCCTTCCGACCCTCTCTGACCACAGTCTATCACCTCTACCTGCAGGCCTGACCAGCCTCACTGACCACACAATCACCAGCAACCACCAAGTCTTTCCTCTCTACTGACACCACAGACTGCCATCCAGACCATCTCATTCTCCATATTCCATCACTCCAACCTCCACTGCCTTTGAGGAGGCCATTCCAAAAGAAAAACAAGCAAAATGTTATTTTCCACACTCGGCATCAGCTCGATCACTGTTGCAGGCCCCAACTTACACCGCACCAAGCCACCCTGTTAGAAAACAGACAAAACAGACAATACCACCCTCTTGGAGATATTCCTTAATCACCAATCTTAAAGGAAAACAAATCCTCAAACCTCTGTACCTCATATAGACCTGTACCATTATTAAATAATGACTATAAGATATTTATGACAATATTAACTAACAGAATGAAAATACCAATATCCAAAACAAACTGGATTTATATATCATAGACACACATGACAATATTAAAAGGATAATTGCTCTTATAGATTATGTTAATAAAGAAAATAAAGAAACACTAATAATTGTCTTAGATATAGAGAAAGCCATTGATTCCCTAAATTGGGACTATTTATTCAAAATACTAATGCTATTTGAATTTCCTGCATCCTTTGTTCATCTCCTAAAGAATATATATATATATATATATATATATATATATATATATATATATATATATATATATATACACAAATAATTTCATGTATGTCAAGTTAGGTCCTTTTACCTCTGAATCTATACATACAACAAAAGCACTAAACAAGGATGCCCCATGTCACCCATTCTATTTGCTCTGGCTATTAAAATATTGGCAGATTCAATTTGTAACAATATAAAAATCAAAGGAATAGATGTTTATGAACAATACAATTCTAAAGTAATGCTATTTGCTAATGACATATTACTAACATTAATACAAAAGAGACATTAGAAGAATTAGATATATTAATTGACAAATTTCACATGACTTCAGGACTCCATTTCAATACATCAAAATCAAAATGTTTATTTTTAAATAAAAAAACAGAACTGCAGACTAAGGGGGGGTTACATCACAGGGGAATGAGAATCTTCCTTAAAATATCTAGGAATTGAGTTATGTAAGGATAATAATGAATTAGTCTCAAAAAACTACAAAAATATCATAAATACAATTAAAATCTCCGTGGAAAAATGGAACAAAATAATATTAACATTTGAAGATAGACTACAGTTAATAAAAATGATTTTACTGCCCAAGATCCTATATATAGCCTTGGCATTACAACTGTTACCAGAAAGGAATATACTTAAAGAAATAAATTCATGCCTAATAAAATTTTATGGTTTCCCAAAAGAAACAGAATAGCTTTAATATATCATATCAGACCATGGAAACAGGGAGGATTAAACTTTCCTGCTACAGAAACATATATAAAAGCATCAATATCTAAAACGATCTCAGATTGGATAAGTCCAAATTACTCTGCAAATTGGAAAGAATTACTAACTGTAATATCAATAAATGAATTTTATTTACAAAAAATTTTCAAATAACAGATAAAAACAATTTGTCATGGCACATATGTATTAGTATGCAATATAACATAACTAAACCCATTTAAACTTGTATGATTAATTATTACATTGACTCATTTAGGAAAATTATTAATGCAAATATAGATTTAAAAATCTGGTTTGATCTTTTAACACCATTTATAGTCACAAAGAACTTTCCACATAAAATATATAGAAAAATTATTAATTCTTGGGAACATAAAGGATTTGTTTGTTGGCTGCAATGTATCAAAGAGCTAAAAGTTTTAGATATGCAAGTAATAAAAACAACATACAAAATTCGACAACAGGACTGGCCAACTTTACAGAGTATTCTGTCATATTTGCAAGATTTAAGTAGAATAATTAACAATTTTTCATTTAAATAAATACCTAAATTTACAAAATACATATATGAAATCATATATAATGACTGTGACATGGGAAACAGTATTTCAAAATTTTACAAAATATTGATAAACTATAAAACAACATCCAAAACCTCATAATGAAAATATATAACAAAAGGACACTCAATACAGTTAACTGAAGATATTAAAACAAATATCTTATTATCGATAAAATATACACCCTTTACACAATATTGAAAAGTTTTTAATTGGAAATGCTTGGGCACAGCATTCTTAACCCCACAGAGAATCAGTAAAATTAGTTCTTCCATAAAAGGAATATGTTGGAGATGTGAGCAAGTACACAGTGCAGATTGTAACCACATTTTCTTTGATTGTGTTAAAATTAAACCATGTTTGAATGGTGTTAATAACTTTCTACTGGCTTTATTTAATGAATCATTTTATTTAACTAAAGCTCTTGCATTATTAAATATGAATGAAGGTCCTCATTTGAATAGGTCAAACATGTATCTAGTATGGACTATACTTGCAATTTCAAGGAAGTGTATAACAAGAAGATGGAATACAAACACAATACCAACTTTGGAAGACTTATACAGCCTATTGAATACCACAGCAGTATTGGAAATTAAAAATTAAAGAACTAAGAATTTATCCAAAGCCATTTATCAACAATCCTTGAGGGAAAGTCTTATTGTTGATTGACACTATACAATAATTTATCAGACACTCTGATAATGGATTGGACATACTTATAAAGTAACTGTATACATTAAGATGTGTTATAGTGTCAGTCTAATGTAAATAGTGCACATAGTTATTTAAGATGTTATGTATAAATATTATGGAATTCATTCAAATGTATTTGAAAAATTGAAAACATTTTGAGAAAAAAATGTTTAGGCTATATAGGTTCATAGATAAGTACTAGGATAGCTGCCCTTGTGGACCATTTTAAGTCTAGTGAATTTCACTTTTTGTGCTCAAATAAGCTATCCCATTTGGCTATAGATTGGTCTTACCTGTTCCCTCGTCAAAATTTATATATCGCCTCAATGAGAATAACTGGGATAATACCACAGATAACTTGAGGGGACCCATGAATGGCAGAAAGCATTTATGAGCTGCCTCTGTCATAATGGACTAGTACAGGGGACAGTCCTGGGGAAAATTTTCTATTTTTTATCCATAGATCTAAGTTGTGCTTGAATATGGACAGGGATGAACTTTATTTTCTGTGGATGGGGAGTCTGATTCATAGCAGTGGCATCCTCTACATGATATACTTTTCCCTCCAAACTATCCTGTTGATGCTGCAGAACAGGTTTAGATCCTTTGACTGAATAATTCTAATTCCATTTCACTTACTGATGTGCAATAAATCCATCAGTATTGGGTTGGAAGCTGTTTTATATGTCAGCCACAAGTCACCCCTTAGCAGCCTGTAGGATACAGAGAATAGTGATAGAGCTTTGAGTCTGTTCATGTAGGACATTTTGTTTAGGCCTTGTATCCTTTTAGTAAGGTATCTCTCTGGGTGTTACAGTTGTTGGATATGTTAGGACAGATACATGCCTATGGGGGCATTATACTCAATGATTGCTCTAATGAGGGCTGAGTAAGGGGGGACAATGACATCCCTAGATTCAGACATAATCCTTTTGTTTATAAGCTCTGCCATATAGAAGGACTTTTCTTACAGCAATGGACACGTGTTGGTAAAAAGTTAGGTCACTGTCCACATAAGTTTCCAAATCCCAAACAAATGGGTCAACTCTTAGGGGTGTATTGTCAGTGTGGTAGTTCCCTGGGGTAGATGACTTCCCAAGGATAAAATTATGCATTTTTGTCATTTAGATTCTGTCCATGATTTTGGCACCAGTTTTTATCTTGATACAAACTTTCCTGCAGGAAAAGTAAGTCATTTGGGCGTTCAATGATTACTCCTAGCTGTAGCCATCTGCTAAGTTAATCAGCCAGAGCCCTTTAGTATTGTTTTTTACTTCAGGAAAGTAGATGCCAAACAGGAGAGGTCCCAGCACAGAACCCTTAGGGACTCCATTTGTGACTGGTCTCTTTGAGGAGGTAACTTCCCCGATATTGATTTCCTGCATCTTATCTGTGAGCCAGTTGGCAACCCAGCAGGTGACATGGAGGGTATTTACAATTTATTTTTCTTGTCTACTATGCATGAGTGGGGAATTGTGCCAAAAGCTTTGGCCAGGTTGAGGTGTGCAGTGTGTACCATTTTACCTTTATCCATTGCTTTGGTGAACTTTTCAAAAAAAGTCCACCAGGTTGAGTAGGCATGAGCTGCCCTTGACAAATCCAAACTGAGATGGGTCCAGTGTTTGGGGGTACCCTATGTCCTGAATGTCCTGTTTGACTAGTTCCATTATAAGTCTTTCAATGGCATTGCATACGAGGCTGGTCAGACTAAAATAATTGTATAAGCTAAAAGTACTGTAAACCAAGCAAATCGCTATATGTGCCCTAGCAGGAACTTTGATTACAGGAACAACTGTTGTCACTATAGTTCTTAATGAGTCCCTATGCAGAGTAATGTGGACACTTCGGGAGCTCTGACATCAGCAGTGGACATCCAAAGGTCTCTCAAACCATAACGTGACCGCGAGTGAGAAAAAAAAAACAGTACTGGGATAGAAGAGACTTTACTGAGCCATAAAACAAATGGCCAAAGCACGGGTAGGTGTATAATGTTTGTGATACTGTACATGCCAAAGAAACAAGCAAAGTAATAACCTGATAACAATATGGAATAGGGACGCCACTTGCAGAGTTATCTCACTTTATGTGTACACCTGTGCATCTGTGCAAGCTCCACCATTTTTTTTACAGTTTGGCTATCAAGAAACTTGAGAGATCTGTCTGCCTCCCAAGAGACAACTGACTCCTACATAGTACAGGGGCTGATTTTTGTTCGGTTTAATAACAAAGAAAAAATCAGTTAATTTAACAAACTTGATTATGCATATATGCAGAGGATATGGACAGTCATCAATGTTAAAATGGCAGTTCCTACTCTTACTTAAGATGATTTTATTATTTTGCATCATGTAGAAATTTCTGGTTATTTGGGAGCAGGTATCCCTCAGTGCATAGGAAGAAATAGTTTTAGGAAACGTTTTGTATGTAGTTCAGAAATGGAATAAATACCTTTTCTGAGATGTCAAAAAACAAAACAAAAAAACAAGGCAGAACAGAGAATACTATAAATGCACAGACACACACACACACACACACACACACACACACACACACACACACACACACACACACACACACACACACACAAAGAAAGAGAAAGGTTTGAGTAGAGGTCTTTGCATGAATAACATAGTTTTCTGATTATGATTATATTTATTTACTTTGAACTTAAGTACTGTTTGGAGTCTGCATGTCCTCCTGGGATTTATGTGGGTTTCCTCTGTGTGTTCCATTTTCTTCCCACTTTCCAAACACTTGCAATAGATGGATTGGACACTCTAAACTGGCAATAGGCATGAGTGTGTGGTATTGAATAGCAGACATGACAAGGCTTACCACCTGGCGGTGTGAACCTTGGCTCTAGATGATTGTCATTGTTAAAGTGATACCCCAACCTGATGTGCAAAAATGGGAAAATGGGTTGTGGATGTATGGCTTAAGATAAATCATATTTAACTATAGCCAGTTCCATAGGTTTGCAAGACCATTTTATAGCAAACTGAGATAATGAGCTCTATTTAGTAAGAGCTGTGAAGACAGCATTAAGAGGGAAGTTGTTGATGAAAGGTGAAAACCGGATTGGGCTCAGTACAAAGTCTTAGGCTACTCCTATTTGTCAGAGAGCAATGTTAGTATATTAAGAGATAAAGCAATGATAAAGGTATTGCTATTTAGAATGCTTCATTTGTAAATGTGCATGTTTGTAATTGTTTGATTAGGATGCCATGGTCATTACATTCTAAAGTTCTTTAGAAGACAGTGAAAATAGCTCCAGTATGTTTGCTATTCTCCATATTTGTTATGTGTATTAGGTTTGAGACATAATAAATATAGACTAGTAATAATGCTATATTGGATCAAATCAAGTGACTTTCTCATATATAGTAAAGTATTGTATGATTTGATTATATACAAGTTTCTTAGGGACTTTTACAAGGGTCTCCATATTTGCTAAGAGACCAGCTGAAAGGTAAGGGATTATGGTTAGTCACTGAGTTTGGAAATTATTTTTATGTATTGTAGATTGTAGCTTATCTGGAAAGTTTGTTATTAGTATATCTAAAGTATTATTTTTGAAAATGGTTTAATGGAAGATATGCTAAAGTAGTAAATAGTGTCAAACCTTGGTCAATGACATTTTACTTCTGATTCTGTATTTCTTTTTCCTTATGAGCAACCTTTTCTTAAATGTATAGTTGCAGGGGAATTATTTATTTATTATTTATTTATCTATTTATTTAACATTTATTGACCAGGAAAGTCCGACTAGGAT
The DNA here is from genome assembly GCF_019279795.1 of Protopterus annectens. NCBI lineage: Eukaryota > Metazoa > Chordata > Ceratodontiformes > Protopteridae > Protopterus > Protopterus annectens. Next base: position 1,110,885,831 of record NC_056731.1, read on the forward strand.
AGAGCCTTTTTTCAGTGTAGGCCTGGGGACAAACGCTCCAGATGCATGTCTTTGGAAATGTACTTTAAAATGAACTGGCATGCTTTTGAAATGTTCTGGGTCATCCAGGTAGTATTCATATTTGTTAAAGCATGAATAGGTTTACAGTAATGAAGAAATCATGGAGACAATAAAGGGACAAACTATCATATTATTAAGTAAGGCACAACTGGCTAACAAAATCAATATCTCTATTTCAGATTTTTTTTTTTCCCATGGAAATCTTTCTCCTGATACCCTGTGTAGAAAATGTCTCCTCCACATATTTTACAAAAAAGACTAATCCTATAGTCATGGCACCTCAGGGTATGTAACAGTCTTGATATCTGGTTATGTGCTAAATGGCTGATTGATGTGTGATATCATCTGTAATTGATTAACTTTTATTTCATGGTACTGATCTTTTGGTTGTTTTAATCTTGATGAACCACTGTGTTCACTTTCAGATTTTTTCAACCTGATAAGGAATAGGTTTATTGATTAAGTCAGCAGAGTCTGTTGCCTGTCACTGTTAAAACTGCTGAAATGTTTTCTCCAGCCTTATCTTTTTTTTTGTGACTGCTAGCCCTCCGAAATGGCTGGACACACAGACCTGGATTTGTAAATGTATGCACACATATGCTTTTCAGTGGATGATCTATCTGCTGAGGTTTGCTTTTGATCAACTCCTGAAGAGGATTACCTTTAATAAATTGATTAGTACAGTTGATACAATAACAAGAGACTGGAATACAGTTTTTCTGTTTGCTTATATTCATGTATTTGATACTGTTTTCTGCATCGGGGCTGTTTAGTGCCATTTATTTGCAGTCTTCAATGTGCAGAACTGTAAAATGCCCAGTTGTCTGAGCATTTGGATAAGAAATATCTCAATTTCTGTTTTTCAGTTTTGTATAATTCCTGAACAAAAATATCTGACATATAATTTAACCTCTTATTTGTATAGTTCATTCTCTGATTTCTTCTAAGTATAAACCTATTGAATGCTGATTCTCCATCCCACCCTACATGGTATCCTTGGCTTTTATTGGGAACTCATGAAAAGCATGCTGTCATCATTATAATGTGTTCTTCAAAATATTTATTACAGGAAAGTAGCCCTTGTGTTAGAATCACTATACATCTGTTTAAGGAATACCTTTAGTTCATTTTGGTGAGGTATGAATAGAAATCAATTTTATTTGGAGGTCGTTGCAACTTGATTGTATTAATAAACCCTGAGAATTTTTCCTCAGGTAGCAGCACATTTATTTATTTAACATTTGTTTACCAGGAAAGTCTGATTCAGAACAAAGCCAATTTTCAGAGGAGGGCCAGGGAGAAATGCTTCAAATGTTGGATGTGTGAAGGGGATGAAAGAGGTAATTGGGGACATATTTTCTGGGAGTGCGGTGACTTGGCGGACTTTAGTTATTCCCTGTGGAATGCATTGTCAGAGATGCTGGGTGGGCAGATTGGTGTTATGAGGGAGATGAATTTTCTGAGCTATGATACAGAATCTGAATTGCATAGACATGGTAAAGTGTTGCTGAGTCTAATTATGGTGGCTGCCAAAAAGCAATCACTAGAAAATGGAAATCAAAATGTAAACCAACTATACTAGAAGTATTGGATATAGTAACAAAGATGAAACAACTGGAATTGAGATCTTTGGAATAGGGCAGGAGCAAACTACATAGGAAAAAAATGGAAATTGTGGAAACAATACATACAGGGGAGGAACAAGGTTTAAAATAAGTCAGGACTTAAATGAGCTATATATTGTTTGACTGAAAATTATTGGATAGATAAGTGATGAATAATGTTTGCAATCGGGAGTGTGTCAGTATGGTTTGTGACGTAAAATGCTTGCAACTAGGATTGGTGTGGTTTGTTTTCATTTCTATGATTGTATGATTGCTTATGTCATAAGTGTTGGTTTAATAAAGATGTTTCTTGTTTAAAAAAAATAAACCTTGATAGGAAATCATTTAGATTTAATTTTGGATTTTTGTGTCCCTTTTGCACCCTTCTCTGAGATCATATTTAAAGCCTTGAAAAAATCCAATTATTAACACGATTCTAAACTTTTGTCATATTTATCTTGAACCCATGTTTTAGCTGTAGTATGACTGTATCTTTTCAGACTTTAGAGGTTGCTTCTTTTTTTCTTCTGGTTAGCAGGCTGTGTAACAGAATTTTCCTTTTTATGTCAAGTAACATGTCTAGCTACTTCTTGCTCATCAAGTGTCTTTCATTTAATTTACATTCTTTTTCAGAGAAGCCTCTGAATAAATACTTGTGAATGGCAGGTAACTGACAACATTTTTCCTTGCTGGGGCTGTTCTAACTTGCAGTGATCTGTGCAGCAGATGTGATTGTGTTCCATTGTGTTGAAGCAGGCCAGGTATGCAGTTTGTTTCATTAATTACATGGATCTCACCTGTTTATCTAGCAGGATGACATGGAATTTTCTATATGTTGTAAATTAAATTTAGAAACCTCTTAGAAGATTTTCAGACAAATATGACTTGAAAGTTATTAAATATAACTGAACAAAGTTCTTATCTATGCAAAGCAACACTATCCTTCATTTAATAGTAATCAAATTTGCATAAGCAAGCCTGTTATGTCATCAAAGTGCTAGGTCTAGTGATTTATTAGCTTCCCTGTTTGCTGTGCACAGCATATCCTAATTAATGTAAAATATAATTTCACCTTGATATGTGCCTTTGTCAGATCATTCCTGATAAGGAAACAACAGGGATGCAAATGAAAACCCTTGTGGAATGTTTATCCTCTAACTTTGTTTAATTTGCAATTCAAATACTTTGTTGTTCCATTTGATATAAGGTCATTCTGACCATTTCTTCCAAACTTCAGTTGAGAACTTTGGGACTGTAGTGGCAACTGTACACCTGCTTGTACAAGTTGTACTGCATTTGTAACTGATGTGTTTATGAATTGACTTTTGCTCATCTTATAAGAGAAAAAAAGGTACACTGGGTCAATTCACTTACCTAGTTATTATAAGAATGAATAAATGACAAATTAATGTATACTGCCAATAAACTATGAGGGACATGAAATCCATAAAATAAGGACTGATGAAATAAGCAGTGACCAATAGCAGAGGCACTGTCACTATAATCTAAATAAGGAGCTTAGCATTTGCCATGCACTGTGTGTGTGTGTGTGTGTGTGTGTGTGTGTGTGTGTGTGTGTGTGTGTGTGTGTGTATCTGTGTGCATGTGGACATACCAGAATGCAGCTGATCTTAAGATAAGAATAAAGATACAGGGACTGAATGCTGAATAGTTGTATCTCAGCAATGGGGGTAATACTTTATCATCATAGATGAGATCAATTAATTTGACTGTATGCTAGATACTGGTAATTTGGGTGATCTAATTAGAGGATGCGTACAGTATTTAATCTTATAGGATTCACAGCTTGTTGAATGGTTCTACTTACTCCTTCTTCTTTCTGGGTTGGTGAGGTGATGTCATGAATTTTGGCATCTTAGATCAAGAAGGTGTGCAATTTGAATGTTTACACTAACTATACTTGCACTGCTTTATTGTTTAGTTGAGGTGTTCATAATTGTGATATGTTGAAAATGATAATTTAAGGACTATGTTGAATCTCCTTTACCCTGCTGCTGATGCTGACAGGTGATAGAAGTGATGCTGTGCTTAAAACAGTTACATGATACATATGGGTGGGACGTCTAAGTGCATAAAACTAAATATGAACAGTGATGGGATGACTGGAATGGATACAGATCTTTAATTAAATACCAAATACTGGACAGAGTTGCAAATTGGTAACAAGAATGAGTGAATGATTCAACAACTACACAAACTCTTATATGAGTTGTTACTAGGGAATTGAGAACAGGTTACAAGGTAAGGAGTCATCTGAGAAGATCAAGTAAGATGCATAGCACATATTGTCTTATTGCAATGTTCTAGGCATTTTTTTCTGTTTCACTGATAGAGTGGTTTTGATGAGTAAGGTTTGGATAGCACTGCATTTATATATAGACTTAAGAGCTAATGTCGTACCTAGAAGAAAGTCACCTCTTGTTTATTTCCTTTGTTAAACAGATACCTTAACTGGTACTAAACACTGAACCATTTTCAGTTATGACCTAGACCAAATGGCAATAACAAACATGCAGCAGTATATACGCAAACAGTAAATGATACAAATAGCAGTCGTGAACTAGATTCATACATACATCATCATTATCAACGTCCTTCTTCCCATTTGTACTACATGGGGTTGGGGTGTCATGTTAATTGTTGCCATATCTCTCAGTTCAGTGCCACACTCCTGCCTTCTTTGACACTCATTCCGGACTGCTGCAGATCTTCTGTCACACAATCTATTCACCTTTTAGCAGGATGCCCTCATTTCCTCTTACCTTCTTCCTGTCTGTCCCAAATCTTCTTTATCAGATTGTCTTCCCCTTTTCTGCACATGTGCCTGAACCACTGTAATCTGTTCTCTTTGATATTGTCTTCAGTTGGAGCTGCTTTGGCTTCTGCTCTTATGTCCTCATTTCTTCATCTGTTCCACAGTGTGCATCCTACCACCCTTCTCAGGCACTTCATTTCCATCACCTCTAGCTTTCTCTTCTGCTCTGCCTTTACTGCCTAGATTTTTGTATCATACAGTAGTACTGGTCACACCACCAT
>NC_056731.1:1110895551-1110920551 GCF_019279795.1 Protopterus annectens
AAAGTTAAAGGTTGCCCAGATATTCTTGGTTCACTCTTGCAACTAGGATGTTAGTGGTCTTTCAATAACTCTGTCTCTGCTCAACAAACTCTTATTTCAAAAGCAAAGCAGAGTTCAGTATCTAAATGTCAAGTCCCTGGTGTCATCCTGAAGATTTTCTGACTAATTCCAAATAAATATCTAGTTTCTTCATTTTTTTCTCTGTTAACAACAGCTAAATGATTAAAATCCTGTAATATCCTGCTGCTCCAGTAGCCTAGAGGAATACACCCTGATTACAGCCCACTCAACCCAAATTTGAGTAGCAGCTCAGGTGACTGATGGAGGGATGGGCATGCCAGTTCTGGGTGGGACGGTGTTTGCCAATGATGCTCCCTTAGAGGAGGCATGGCCCAAAGAAGTAGTTTCTTTTGATGAGTGTTGGAGGCTGAGCACTGAATATATAGACATATAAAGAAAAAAGAAGAACAGGACATTTGCTGAGATGGTTGAACCTCCAGGATGTCATTAGGATTGACAATTGGCCACAACAATACTAGAGTAAGTCCGCAAGGTAGGGGATAAGCTTGTAGACTTGGCATGGATGTAGGGCATTGGGGGCCAGGCTAATATATGCTGTCTCCGGGGGGAACCAAAAAATAATCCTGTAATATCATACTTCACTAAATGGACCAGATTTTCTCACTGTTGTGGTAACAAAGGTTTGGATCTTACTGGCTGCTCAGTTCCTTAAGTCTTACAATACATAACATTTTCTTGCAATATGTTCATGGCCTTCTTACCCATCAGTGTGCATGTCTATACTATTTCTGTCTGTATGACTAGTTCTGTAGCTGTAACTATCCAGCTCAATGTAAATCAGTATCTGAAGGGGATTCTGAACCTTATGTCTCAAAGGTAACTAGTAGAACCTGGTTAAGACTAAAACTTTGCATCTGTAAAGCTAACACACTGAAAGTATCAGGTCTTCAAATTTCAAATGCCTTTCCTAAAAAAAAATCAGTTAAATTTAAAACTTCAAACAACCCTCCCTTCTATTTTAATAAAGTGTAAATGTGTGCTTCTATTTTTAAAATATTAGCTAAGAAATTTGAAAAAGAGATATAGTGAACATTCCAATATGTAGTGCATGCAGCTCTACAGTTATGCTCTGTACTGGGAAAAAGGCAAGCTTGTTAAGCACCCCTAAGCACTGTTAAGACTGGGTTGTGAGCTCAGGATGAATAGGGACTGTAATGGCTGGCAAAGAAAATCAGAAGAAAGTAAAACAGTTTTTAAAAGCTGTTAGAAGTTCACTCTGTCATACTACATGCAAAATGTCTGGCAAATAAAGTGTCTAAGAGTGGCCAATAGCTTTTAATGCTCTTCATTTTTTTCAGAAGAGCATATAGTTTATGCCTGCTGTCTTTTTGTCAGAGCTAAAGAGTTTTATTGGATTCCAAATGCTTTAAAAAGCAGTAAAACACTTAGCTCTCCTATACTTTTTCTGTAATTGGTAATACCTGGAACAGTTAAAGTGCAATGCACTTTAAAGAATTATGATCATGTGTCACTGATCATAACATCTTCTTATGCTTAAGAAGTGAATTTCTTGGCATCCATGTCTCAAGCACATAATATAAAGGACTGTGATCAGATCAGTAGATGAGCAATCCATGCTACCTGCACCAGTGGCGTAAAGGGATAAAGCCCTGACTATGGCCCAGGTGACCCAAGTTCAAGTATCGATTTGTGTGCTTGATGGCGCAGGCAGGGAGGATGGGCTTGTCCATCTTTGGGGGAGGTGAGTGGTGCACACACACACACACACACACACACATACACACACACACACACACACACACACACACACACACACACACACACACACACACACACACACACACACACACACACACACACAGCACTAATGCTCTAATGTCCAGCTCGGAGAGTGGAGAAAGAACAGCATGAGTGCAGCCTGGGGGGATATGGGGTATCCTGCTGTTGTCAAGCCACTTGCAGAAGTAATGGGCCACACAGCACTGTTAACCTTTGCACACCCCACCTCTGAGGCATTAATAACATGCACAAGGGGTGAAGAACAAAGAAAAATATTTCCAAGCGGCATTTTGACACTGACCAAGGTACCTTGATTTCCCATTCAGTCCAAAACAGAAGCAGATAGTCTGAGGAAGTAACTGAAGACTTGGTATACTCTGTAAAGAAGAAGACCTGGGGGTCAGCTGTGGGTCAGCTGTGGGGAGCAAAAATAGAGAAAAGAAGATTAACACTCAAGGTCCCTGGGAGATGGGGTGTAATGTGTTGTATTCCTATTCTGTAAAAACATCTTAGCCATCATTGACATTATCAGCCATCTGTCTGATGTAGTCTGATTCACTTACACAAAATTCTCAGTAGGGGTCTAATATAATAACAAACTGAAAAACTCCACTACAAATAAAAATAAAAAACAAAGGTCACGTTTTCAAAAAAAACTGTTTAATTGTTGTAAGCACTTTCATTCATCCACATTCAATGACCTTCTTCAGACAACTTCAACACACACACATCCTCATTAAATACTCATCAATGATCACATGCTGCATTTTCCATTTAACTATTAAAATATCAGATCTATTAAAATTCCTATGTGTATATATATATATATATATATATATATATATATATATATATATATATATATATATTCACTATCTAAAAATATTATATTACAATAAATTTATGAGAATTAATCACAACAAAGCCATTATTCTTTCATTATTCAAGGTATACTATTAAAAAGTATAAACAGTATAAACATGCATTCATTAAAAACTTTTTCAGTTTATCTAGCCAAGTTTTTAAGTTTCAGCAAGCAGGCTATAGAGCATTGGTCATTCAATCCTGGATAGACATATGCATTTAATGTAATTTGCCACTACAGTTCTTGCCTTTCCAAGATTAAACCTAAAGGCCCACCCCTCAGTCCCATTTTAACTTTTTAATTACTCTAAATCTGAAGTGGTGCCCTGGGTTACCTTGAATGTGTTTTACTAAGGCATTTGTCTCTTTCCCTTTATTTATGCTATATCTATATCTATCTATATATATATATATATATATATATATATATATATATATATATATATATACTCATAAATTTGTTCTCTTAGTCTTTCCAACATAAAACCCACTGCATTATTTGCATTTTCCTAAATAAATAACACATCTTGAGTTACAATCAAATTTGTTGGTGTTTTAAATTGTTTATTCCTAACTATATAATCTCGGCCAACATCTATAAATCTACACTATGAGCAGGCTTCACATTTGTACATGCCAGGATTCCTGATGAACCCCTTCTGTTCTCCAATATTGTTTTCAAATTGTCCCTTTTTTTATATACTATTCTAGGGAGGAGACCAATTTTATCTCTAAAGTTAATATTTTCCAATAGTACACGCCAAATTTTCACCAAAATAGCTCCAATAATACCAGCATGAACAGCATAAGTGGTTATAAAACTCACTTCAAGTGTATTCACTACTTTATTGTCAATTTCCTGTGTTTGTAATTCCTCTAACCTAGTCTCTATGGGGTAAGATCCCCTTAAAATAGGTACAAAAGAGCCTTCCTCCCTCTTTGTATGTTCTTCATTAATTCTTGAATAAATTGTGGGGGAAAGCCTCTTTTTATGAACATTTGTTTCAAATTAGTGCATTCTAATAAAAAAATCAGAATCCATAGTAATCATCCTGGCAGCCGACAGTAACTGTCTCTTTACTACGGATTTCTTCTGATACAAGGGATGACTATTTGTAAAATGTAAGAATGAATTAGAATAAATTTTCTTCCTAAAAATTTTAGCTACATAAAATGAATTTACTCTATCTTTGGATAATTCAATATCCAAGTAACCAACTTTATCGATATCAAAGCTGGAGGTAAATTCTAGGAAATTAATGCTTCTATTCATCCCTTCCACTAAGTTAGTTGCTACCTCAATATCCCCTATAATAATCATAAAAATATAATCCAAAATTTGAGTATAATAAGCTATTCTCTCCATCATTCCCAACATTATTAAACAACAATTCATTGTCCCAAAATGCCATAACAAGATTTGCAAAACTGGCTCCGCAAAGGGGGTCCATTGCTACGTCTTTCTTCTGAACATAGTAGCTTCATTCAAATATAAAAAAATGTTTTTTAATATGATATCAAGTAATTTCTCTATTAGATTTAAATCATTTACTGGTGCTCCTTTCTTTAATAAGAAATCTACTACCCATTTGATCCCTAGATCATGTTGTATTACTGTATACAAATCTTTAACATCTATGGTTAGGAAATTATAATTATCATTATACCATAGCTGGTTCATGGCTTCTAAAAAGGTCTATGAATTCTTACAAATTTGTGGTTCTTTTGCCACATACGTTTTCAAAGATATTATCTACTACCTTAACAGAAGTGTACATAATAGAATTCCTAGCATCAATAATCGGACGCAAGGAGGGATCAAATAGGTTTTTATGAATTTTAGGAGTACCAAAAATAATTGGTGTAATCAGTGCTGGCATTATTAAGTAATGATACAATTCAATATCTATTTGTCTACAGATAAATAAATCATTAATAAACTCTTTAATTTTCTGATAAGCTCTATTAAGTTCATTTAGTGATATCAGTTCGTAATTATCTGTATCCAAAAATGTCGTCATTCTGTTTTATAATCTTCCTTTGTCAGAAACACTAACCCCCACCCTTGTCCGGTTTCATCACTCTAATATTTGCTACCCTTAAAGCATTCAGTTCTTCATTCTCTTTTATAGTTATATTTCTATTACAACTTCTTAAGGTCTTTTCATTCAATTGATTTCTAAAATCTTTTTCACATGTGTTCAAAGAGCAGCAAAAGCAGGGTGCAGGGGTGGGTTATATGTACTTGAAATAGTTAACTCTTTCTTTTTCTGTTCAACATTATTAAATAGAAAACTTAAATTCAGTTTCCGCACAAAAATTTTAAAATCCATCATAATTTGTGCTACATTAGCAGTCTGAGTAGGTACAAATGTAAGCCCCTTTGCCAAAATATCAACAACACTTTGATCTACATTTAAAGCTGTGTAATTAAAAATATTAAAGTACCTTGCGTATTATGTATAATACAGTCCATTTGTTTCATTTTCTGAAATCCAATGCTGATGTTCCTCATATACTTCAAGGGGTTGTTGTCTAATAACATCCAAAGGGAAAGAATTTACTATCTCCGTCGTTTGTTCTTGCACATTCTGCTCCTCTGCTGGTATGCTGTTTGATTTCTCTGGTTTGTCACTGTTGTTGGAAGCCGAAAATTTTGTTGGCCTCCGACGGTAGCATTTTCCTTCACTTCCTGTATGCTTAAACTTTCGCTGAGCCTAATTTGGTTATCTGAATCCTGACTAGTTCCATCACTATCATCCACTCCTTGATTAGTTGGGCCAGGTTCTACAATATTATTGGAGACTTCGTATAAAATGGGAGTGGTATTGGGAGTAGTATTACTATTATCCCGCATATACACAAGTGGAGGTTGAGGAAAGGTTTATATGTTCATATAATCTCTTTCGTCTCTTTCTAATTTCTAAGTTTTGTGGCTTTTAGTTTAGCCAGTAATTGATCTATACTGTCCAACACTCTAGTGTACTCAAATTTATATCTTAGAAAATTCCCATTAGTCTGTATTTTATTTCCAAGCCCTATCACTTCTTCCTTTAAGGCTTCATTTACCTTCTTGTAATTCGCCACCATTAGTTTTAACAAGTCCAGTCCTTGCTGGTTAAATAAACGTACCGAATCAAGATGAAATTGGGAATTAGTATCACTCCCGTAGGGTAACACTATTGTCTTAAGCCCTTGGGTACCTGTCATCTCCATAAGCATTCTTCTAAGTAAACTACCTCAAGCTGGAGTTTGCAGAATTTTAGTAGTTTACTATCAAACATTTTTAAATCATTAATAATCATATTCCTACCAGCCGGTTGATCCGGTACATTCCTCGTGCTGTCATCTTTTAATTCAAAAGGTTGATGTAGCCAGTCCGAGAATACCAGAACTCCAATAAGCTTCAGTGGTATCCCATCTGATTGTGTCACATCAGATTGTAGTATATTTTGTTGTGTCACAACGTTACCAATATTATTTCTTACTTGTTGTCCTTCAGTATGGAAAACGGAAGCAAAATATGGATGTTTTTCCAAACTACTACAGTTCAGTGTTCTGTTTGCCCTTACATCCATAGGATCCGCTACGATGCCGCTATTATTGTGAACAGTTAAAGTGCAATGCACTTTAAAGAATTATGATCATGTGTCACTGATCATAACATCTTCTTATGCTTAAGAAGTGAATTTCTTGGCATCCATGTCTCAAGAACATAATATAAAGGACTGTGATCAGATCAGTAGATGAGCAATCCATGCTACCTGCACCAGTGGCGTAAAGGGATAAAGCCCTGACTATGGCCCAGGTGACCCAAGTTCAAGTATCGATTTGTGTGCTTGATGGCGCAGGCAGGGAGGATGGGCTTGTCCATCTTTGGGGGAGGTGAGTGGTGCACACACACACACACACACACATACACACACACACACACACACACACACACACACACACACACACACACACACACACACACACACACACACAGCACTAATGCTCTAATGTCCAGCTCGGAGAGTGGAGAGAGAACAGCATGAGTGCAGCCTGGGGGGATATGGGGTATCCTGCTGTTGTCAAGCCACTTGCAGAAGTAATGGGCCACACAGCACTGTTAACCTTTGCACACCCCACCTCTGAGGCATTAATAACATGCACAAGGGGTGAAGAACAAAGAAAAATATTTCCAAGCGGCATTTTGACATTGACCAATGTACCTTGATTTCCCATTCAGTCCAAAACAGAAGCAGATAGTCTGAGGAAGTAACTGAAGACTTGGTATACTCTGTAAAGAAGATGACCTGGGGGTCAGCTGTGGGTCAGCTGTGGGGAGCAAAAATAGAGAAAAGAAGATTAACACTCAAGGTCCCTGGGAGATGGGATGTAATGTGTTGTATTCCTATTCTGTAAAAACATCTTAGCCATCATTGACATTATCAGCCATCTGTCTGATGTAGTCTGATTCACTTACACAAAATTCTCAGTAGGGGTCTAATATAATAACAAACTGAAAAACTCCACTACAAATAAAAATAAAAAACAAAGGTCACGTTTTCAAAAAAACTGTTTAATTGTTGTAAGCACTTTCATTCATCCACATTCAATGACCTTCTTCAGACAACTTCAACACACACACATCCTCATTAAATACTCATCAATGATCACATGCTGCATTTTCCATTTAACTATTAAAATATCAGATCTATTAAAATTCCTATGTGTGTGTATATATATATATATATATATATATATATATATATATATATATATATATATATATATATTCACTATCTAAAAATATTATATTACAATAAATTTATGAGAATTAATCACAACAAAGCCATTATTCTTTCATTATTCAAGGTATACTATTAAAAAGTATAAACAGTATAAACATGCATTCATTAAAAACTTTTTCAGTTTATCTAGCCAAGTTTTTAAGTTTCAGCAAGCAGGCTATAGAGCATTGGTCATTCAATCCTGGATAGACATATGCATTTAATGTAATTTGCCACTACAGTTCTTGCCTTTCCAAGATTAAACCTAAAGGCCCACCCCTCAGTCCCATTTTAACTTTTTAATTACTCTAAATCTGAAGTGGTGCCCTGGGTTATCTTGAATGTGTTTTACTAAGGCATTTGTCTCTTTCCCTTTATTTATGCTATATCTATATCTATCTATCTATATATATATATATATATATATATATATATATATATATACTCATAAATTCGTTCTCTTAGTCTTTCCAACATAAAACCCACTGCATTATTTGCATTTTCCTAAATAAATAACACATCTTGAGTTACAATCAAATTTGTTGGTGTTTTAAATTGTTTATTCCTAACTATATAATCTCGGCCAACATCTATAAATCTACACTATGAGCAGGCTTCACATTTGTACATGCCAGGATTCCTGATGAACCCCTTCTGTTCTCCAATATTGTTTTCAAATTGTCCCTTTTTTTATATACTATTCTAGGGAGGAGACCAATTTTATCTCTAAAGTTAATATTTTCCAATAGTACACGCCAAATTTTCACCAAAATAGCTCCAATAATACCAGCATGAACAGCATAAGTGGTTATAAAACTCACTTCAAGTGTATTCACTACTTTATTGTCAATTTCCTGTGTTTGTAATTCCTCTAACCTAGTCTCTATGGGGTAAGATCCCCTTAAAATAGGTACAAAAGAGCCTTCCTCCCTCTTTGTATGTTCTTCATTAATTCTTGAATAAATTGTGGGGGAAAGCCTCTTTTTATGAACATTTGTTTCAAATTAGTGCATTCTAATAAAAAAATCAGAATCCATAGTAATCATCCTGGCAGCCGACAGTAACTGTCTCTTTACTACGGATTTCTTCTGATACAAGGGATGACTATTTGTAAAATGTAAGAATGAATTAGAATAAATTTTCTTCCTAAAAATTTTAGCTACATAAAATGAATTTACTCTATCTTTGGATAATTCAATATCCAAGTAACCAACTTTATCGATATCAAAGCTGGAGGTAAATTCTAGGAAATTAATGCTTCTATTCATCCCTTCCACTAAGTTAGTTGCTACCTCAATATCCCCTATAATAATCATAAAAATATAATCCAAAATTTGAGTATAATAAGCTATTCTCTCCATCATTCCCAACATTATTATACAACAATTCATTGTCCCAAAATGCCATAACAAGATTTGCAAAACTGGCTCCGCAAAGGGGGTCCATTGCTACGTCTTTCTTCTGAACATAGTAGCTTCATTCAAATATAAAAAAAATGTTTTTTAATATGATATCAAGTAATTTCTCTATTAGATTTAAATCATTTACTGGTGCTCCTTTCTTTAATAAGAAATCTACTACCCATTTGATCCCTAGATCATGTTGTATTACTGTATACAAATCTTTAACATCTATGGTTAGGAAATTATAATTATCATTATACCATAGCTGGTTCATGGCTTCTAAAAAGGTCTATGAATTCTTACAAATTTGTGGTTCTTTTGCCACATACGTTTTCAAAGATATTATCTACTACCTTAGCAGAAGTGTACATAATAGAATTCCTAGCATCAATAATCGGACGCAAGGAGGGATCAAATAGGTTTTTATGAATTTTAGGAGTACCAAAAATAATTGGTGTAATCAGTGCTGGCATTATTAAGTAATGATACAATTCAATATCTATTTGTCTACAGATAAATAAATCATTAATAAACTCTTTAATTTTCTGATAAGCTCTATTAAGTTCATTTAGTGATATCAGTTCGTAATTATCTGTATCCAAAAATGTCGTCATTCTGTTTTTATAATCTTCCTTTGTCAGAAACACTAACCCCCACCCTTGTCCGGTTTCATCACTCTAATATTTGCTACCCTTAAAGCATTCAGTTCTTCATTCTCTTTTATAGCTATATTTCTATTACAACTTCTTAAGGTCTTTTCATTCAATTGATTTCTAAAATCTTTTTCACATGTGTTCAAAGAGCAGCAAAAGCAGGGTGCAGGGGTGGGTTATATGTACTTGAAATAGTTAACTCTTTCTTTTTCTGTTCAACATTATTAAATAGAAAACTTAAATTCAGTTTCCGCACAAAAATTTTAAAATCCATCATAATTTGTGCTACATTAGCAGTCTGAGTAGGTACAAATGTAAGTCCCTTTGCCAAAATATCAACAACACTTTGATCTACATTTAAAGCTGTGTAACTAAAAATATTAAAGTACCTTGCGTATTATGTATAATACAGTCCATTTGTTTCGTTTTCTGAAATCCAATGCTGATGTTCCTCATGTACTTCAAGGGGTTGTTGTCTAATAACATCCAAAGGGAAAGAATTTACTATCTCCGTCGTTTGTTCTTGCACATTCTGCTCCTCTGCTGGTATGCTGTTTGATTTCTCTGGTTTGTCACTGTTGTTGGAAGCTGAAAATTTTGTTGGCCTCCGACGGTAGCATTTTCCTTCACTTCCTGTATGCTTAAACTTTCGCTGAGCCTAATTTGGTTATCTGAATCCTGACTAGTTCCATCACTATCATCCACTCCTTGATTAGTTGGGCCAGGTTCTACAATATTATTGGAGACTTCGTATAAAATGGGAGTGGTATTGGGAGTAGTATTACTATTATCCCGCATATACACAAGTGGAGGTTGAGGAAAGGTTTATATGTTCATATAATCTCTTTCGTCTCTTTCTAATTTCTTAAGTTTTGTGGCTTTTAGTTTAGCCAGTAATTGATCTATACTGTCCAACACTCTAGTGTACTCAAATTTATATCTTAGAAAATTCCCATTAGTCTGTATTTTATTTCCAAGCCCTATCACTTCTTCCTTTAAGGCTTCATTTACCTTCTTGTAATTCACCACCATTAGTTTTAACAAGTCCAGTCCTTGCTGGTTAAATAAACGTACCGAATCAAGATGAAATTGGGAATTAGTATCACTCCCGTAGGGTAACACTATTGTCTTAAGCCCTTGGGTACCTGTCATCTCCGCAAGCATTCTTCTAAGTAAACTACCTCAAGCTGGAGTTTGCAGAATTTTAGTAGTTTACTATCAAACATTTTTAAATCATTAATAATCATATTCCTACCAGCCGGTTGATCCGGTACATTCCTCGTGCTGTCATCTTTTAATTCAAAAGGTTGATGTAGCCAGTCCGAGAATACCAGAACTCCAATAAGCTTCAGTGGTATCCCATCTGATTGTGTCACATCAGATTGTAGTATATTTTGTTGTGTCACAACGTTACCAATATTATTTCTTACTTGTTGTCCTTCAGTACGGAAAACGGAAGCAAAATATGGATGTTTTTCCAAACTACTACAGTTCAGTGTTCTGTTTGCCCTTACATCCATAGGATCCGCTACGATGCCGCTATTATTGTGAATTCTCTAGCCGAGATTGTCTACCTTTTGTGTAAGCATTTGTACAACTCTAGTCAAGTTACTAATTGGCTTGCTTTGTTGTGATTAATTCCAATAAATTTATTGTAATATAATATTTTAGATAGTGAAGAAAAAAAATATATATATGTATACATTTTAATAGGTATGACCTTTTAATAGTTAAATGGAAAATGCAGCATGTGATCATTGATGAGTATTTAATGAGGATGTGTGTGTGTTGAAGTTGTCTGAAGAAGTTCATTGAATGTGGATGAATGAAAGTGCTTTCAACAATTAAACAGCTCTTTTGAAACTGTGACCTTCATTTTTTTATTTTTATATCTCTAATATAATACGTCTGACAGGTTTGCCACTGTTTGCTGCTACTCAAGACGGAGAAAGTAATAAGAGCAGATTAACATAAAGTTAAATGACAAATAATATTAAAAAGGGAAGTTTTGTTCAGTCAAGTAAGATTTGTTGTAAGAGAGCACCACCAAGAGATTTCTTAACATGTTTAATAATCTTGTTTGTTCTTTAGCACTGTTCAGAATTTGTCTTCATTAGTTTTACTTTCAAGTACTTACATTATATTATAATCACAACCCTGTTCTCAGACTCGTTATGGTCTGCATGCTGTGAATGTATCACTTGTTAAAACTGAATGTTTAGTAGTTTACAGCTCTACAGAGCCATAGTTCCTGTTGTAGACAGCCCATACTAATCTTCTTGTGCTGCTCTCAGGCCTTCAGGGAAAGCAAGATCATTTGCAGCACATCAGGAAGGAGGTGTTAACCACCTTCAGGCTATGAAATACAGTACTATCTGTTATATACTGATAGGAACACACACTGCCAGTGAAAACCTCCTCAAATAGAACTTTTTCCTATATGCTCCCCCCCACCACCACCACCATGCCAAGCATCAAGCCCCCACCCCCTAACTGGACTGGTTCATTCATTCCCTAGGAACAAGAACCTCCATTAGTATAAGAGCTGCCTGGAGGGACCATCAAACAGAAAGACATTGGGATATTTGTTCTCCCATTAGCATCCTGGTTGCTATAACTTTTTAGAGTTAATCTATCATCACCCTCTCAGGTCAGGAATGAGACAGCCACATTAATATGGAGACCCACAATACCCTTCCCATGTGAATGAGTGCTTCTGCCTATGCACTACTGAGAGCTACTGACATACAATGGCTTGGTGGGCTGATAGCCTGCTCTCAGAATGCCTGGTCAACCTCAACTGTCCTCTGAGGACACACACGGAAGGTATGCTTTTGCTCTGCTCTGTTCTTCCCCCAGGATAGGCATGCCTGTCCTCACAAGCCTATACCATTAAGTGTCCAAGCCACCATATGAACGTGGATTGCCTGGGCCATAGTAAGTGCTGTGTCCCTATACAGCATTGATACAGTCTCATCTGCATATAGAATTATAGAAAGACAGATAGACAGACAAAATACAGACAGCAGGGACTCTATGCATATCAACCTTCTCACTGAATGTAATAACCTTTGTGCAGCCTTAGCATTGTAAAGTTAAGTAGCAGTGGTATGGTACTTCAACTTCACATGCGCACACACACACACACACACACACACACACACACACACACACACACACACACACACGCACACATGCATACATATACATATATATATATATATTTATAGAGAGAGAGAGAAACTGAGTGCAGAGGGCGTGTCCCTCACAGTTGCAATCATATGTCACGTAGGATATAAAATCCCATATTGGTAGAGCATGCTTGTTTTTTAAAAACAGAGGCTAGTAGTGATATTCTTCAGCAAGATAATGAGGAAACATTCCAGTATACTACAGGAGTACATGAAAAATGTGCACATCTTCTATACTCCAAATAAGCAATAAAGGACTTATTGTGAACATGTATTTATATCAGCTAGAAAATAGTGTTCTAATTTTCTGACTACTAAGCGAATGTAGAACACTTGTGAAAGGCAGACACATGGCTAACGAATAGAATTTTTCCTACAAAGGGTTCAGTTTGTCTTTAGAGGGATACATTTCTGTCAATATCTAGGTGGCAGGAAAGGGCACGCCTGTTGTTTTACTAAATGATTATATGAAAAACTGAAAAGGATTAGAATACCATATGCAAAGCTATTGCTTACTTTTTATGTATTTATTTATTTATTATTTCAGCTCAGGTTTGTATTGCTGCTCTTTGCATTAAGAAATACCTTTTTCTTCTTAGTTTCTAACCCTTAAGTATGCTTGTATTCATCCCAAAATACATTTTTACGTGCAGATTCATTTACTTCTTTTTTTCTGTATCATTTGGGAACACTCTTTGAGGACATGCTAATGGACATTGTGAACTTTGGTAGCATTACAAGTGCACAACCAAAAGGATTAGTGAGATGAGTGATTCCACAAACAATTTATGCTCATCATAGTATGCTGTGCCAGGCTTATGAGGCTTGCATGAACAGACAATTCTAAGAGAGAACTTCTGTGTGCCCTCATTGCATATGAAGAAGCCAGAAGTCCTTGTGCATCCTGTGTGCCTAATTCTAAAAAAGTGTTAACCCTCCCAATCTTGAAGTTCAAGGTAAGGAAAAATTGGTGCTGAATGTCAAGTCAAACTGCTAGGCTAATGGTGTCGCCCATTGTGGCTAATGTTACTGAAGGCTGAGATCCTCAAATAAGTTTCCTTAATCTTCACAGTGTTGTTGCAGGAGAGTCTCATTCACTACTTTGGGTGGCACACGTGTAGTGTGCAGTGATGCACCACAATCCCATCACTGTTTTTAACACATGGGATAATAATCTACAGAACAATGTGCCTTTAATGATATTGGCACTGTAGAAAATATTGTATCAGAATGTACCTTCTCTGGAACTCAACAACATACATATCACTCAGGTAGTTGACTGCAGTAACCCTTCATAACACGCAATGTCCTACTGATGCCCATATGTCTGGTATGTCCTTTAGTGTGCAGGGTATGCTTGTTCAAGCCCTGCTGATATGTGACATTTAGTATGCATGACACTAATCAGTCCTGCCTAAGTAGCATGCTCACGTAAATGCACACTTTCTAACTACTGTCAGTGTTTGCAGCATTGAACACTACCAGAAATGCATCTGAAGAGCACACAGAATAACAGAGGTGTAGATTAGATGGTTGCATATATGTGTAGCTGATGCAGATTTATGTATTTATTTATTTATTGACATTTGGTTGTGCAGCATTGCCATAATCTCAACTCTCCTCTGCTCCCATGGAAATGCTTCTCCACACAATTATTTACAGTTGAGAAATGCCATGTATTCCAATGTGATTCATTAATATTGAATATTATGTAGTCATATTAGTTGTGTTCACTGTTTCCATCATAACTCAAAGCTGTGATCACAGACACTGCTTCACATTGTGTAAAGTGATGCTTTCACCCACATTTGGTATTCGTTCAGGGATGCTCTTACTTTAGTGATTGGGGTAACATAATGATCAATGCAATGGAGAACTTCTACAATGTTACCTTCTTCATTTGGAAGCTGGCCCTTACTGTTTAACATTGCTGGAGTCATTAATCTTTGAAATAATTATTTTTCTTTTGTTTGCTGTTCACAGGACCTTACCTGCTGGTTCCTCTACCTGTACCCAATTGCCCATTCATTCACTGAGATAGGAGCTGGGCATTTCCATTCTAGGCAGAGCCTTACAGTCCTTTCTTTCCTGCCCAGGAAGCCCTTTCTGCTCATTCATTCACTCCCCAGCAGTGAGAGTTAAATGGTAGTGAATGGGACAGTTTGCTGGTACTGTGAAGTGACCTATTTCTTCCTGGTGCGACATGGAGATGATGCCTCCTCATTTTGAATTTTCCTGACACATATATGCACTATAGCAGCATGTGATTTGCAGGCCTGTGCTCCATAGCTGAACCAACAGCAGCTTCTCACTCCTTTCCCTATCTACCAGTTCAAATCACTGATTTCATTTTGGCAGATGTGTCATTAAGAGAAAGGTTTTCTGACTTTTCAATATATTTTGTTTTTACTTAAACATTTAAGCATTGTTATAAGTAACTGAAGAACAGTCACACGTGTTTCATGAAAGTATTTTTGGCAAAATTGTGAAAATGTTAATTACAATAATATGTGTAGGCTATTTGCAGTAAAAGTGATACACTTATAGGCAGTGGTAACATTACACACTGCCCACATCAGAATTAAGTCATCTTTTTTTTCAGTTGTATTGTATGGAGATCTTAGTGGGAAAAGGCTTGCTGTAGTAGCAAGTCATGATAATTGCTGTAGCCATTATTTATTCTGTTTTACACAGTCAGCCATTGTAAATGATCACCAGAAGAACCTAACAGAGTGAGTTGATTGCTTCCACAGCTTCAGGGGTGGGGAGTGTACATATGTGTATGAAAACAACAGGTTGAAATACATTATTCTGCCCATGTGGTCTCTGTTTCATCACAGTATTACATCAACACAGTACAGAGGAGTAGGTACCTATTTGGCTGGGATTAGGGAGGTAGGAATGTGTGTGAAAAAATGGCTCACATGGCTTGTATAAGGGCACCGTATGTGTCTGTGAGCAACAAGCTGGAATACATTACTGACCCAATATACCATTCATTTTCTGAACAGTTTCATGTATGAAATATACACAGAGACTGGCTACCTTTCTATGGGGACAGACTGCCTACAGATGAAAGCAGTGGCGCTTTTTCTAGTTATACAGTACAGCTGTCATGACTGGAGTGGGTAAGCTGAGAGAACAAGAGGAAAACAGTAATGGTTTATATATATATTATATATATATATATATATATATATATATATATATATATATATATATATGCTTACGTATGGTTCTCCTTCACAAGATCGAATAGATGGAAGCTCAAAATTCATAACCTCGAGTCCAGAATCTCGAACTTCCATTCACTTGAAATTGTGAATGGGAGCCTTAGGTTTAAAAAAATAAAAAGTTAAATTACCTTATTGCAGGGGCCAGGTCCCCTGTACCCTAGCAGTTTAAATGTGAATGTTCCATGACCGTACTATAGCGAAGGAATGGAAAATCTTCCATTTTGCGCTTACGCGTATAGCATGGAATGGGAGATTTCCCTTTCCTTCACTATAGTGCAATCTCGGAGTAGGTATATTTAAGTAGGAGGGGTGTGGGGTGGTGCAGGGGGGCAAAGCCCCCATGCAAAAAAATTTGAAAGGTGTTACTTTTTTTGTCCCTTTCATATGTTTGAGTTTCTCTAAATTTGAGATTCTGGTTTCGAGTTTATGACTTTCGAGTTTAGAGAAATTCGATCATATGAAGGGAAACCGTACGTATATGTGTGCGTGTGAGTATATGACATATAGTCATATACTCACAACATCAAGAGTCAAAATATCAAGCACAACTGCTCAAAAAGTGAATAATCTAATAATGTCAAATACATACACTTTATCTGCTATTTGTGTACTAATCTTACAATAGTAGCATGCACATACACTATAAAATATTGCTGAATGCTCTACTGCTGTGTTGATGGCAGTATCTATATACAATGTAAAATAATGCTGACTGCTATATTGACATGAGTGTAATGATAGGAGGTACTGACAGCCATGCCAGCAGAAGTAGCGAAGTGGATGCATGACTTGTCCCAGCATAGCTAGCTGGAATTTTGTAAATAATTATATGTCATTTATATATCAAATTGATTTGTACAGATGCTTGTGCTGAAAATGTATTTGTGAGGTTTGCTTGTTTTAAAATTTATCAACAGTGCACCCTTGTGGAATGAAGAGAGATGTGCATGTATTATTGTAAGTGAATTAAATATGTATGTTTTAATAGAGAATACTGGGATAGCAAAGGTTAACCAGCTATCTTACTTTAAGAAAAATAAGGGAAATGTAAATGAGCTTTTAAGTCATTAAAACAACACCACACTGCTGAATGAAACAGAGATGGTGGGTCTAGAAAAAGCCTTTGTTCATTAGCTCAGTAAAAAGAAGGAAAGCCCCAGGCACTGCCATAAACATTTAGATGTGTATTGTAGCCATTTACGCTAAATTCCTGTCTCAGCTTCAAAGGGGCGATACTGTGAGAACCAAGAGTTAGGTGACCAGATGTGGTCATTCTGCAAGCCAATTTGGATATTATATTTTACAGGGAGTAATCTCGGAATATTGAGTATTCTCTTTTGGGGAATCTGACTAGAAAGACTGTTCATGTATTTCATTCTACCTTGCTCTATCAAGTAAGTTATTAGGGAATAGTAATTCTCCTAGCTTTAGTCAGGGATATAGTGAAACTTAGTTTAGAGATTGTTTTTCTTTATTTGTATGAGTCTGTCCATCAATGTTATTTTCAATATTTCCTGTGAATTGAACTTTGTGGTTTACTGTAAATATATATTTAGTATTTTCTTGTTTTTTTATTTTTTATTATTAAATATACTTACACTTTTCATTATGGCTGGTCCTTTTTAGAAAATATATAAGCTTTGAACAAAAAGGCAGAAGAATGTCCCATTTAAGCTTGCTCAGCAAAATCACAACAATAACTAAGAGATGAGCGATGCACCACACCATAAAACATATCTCAACGATTTATTCAGAGCTGTATCTCAACAAGACAAAAAAACAACAAACAACGGATTAGCGCTTTCAGCTATCAAAGCCTTCTTCAGATCCACAGTCAAAAGCCACATCTCAATCTAATATAAAGCATATAACAGCCAATGGCAAAAAACATGTAAACAAGCTGCTTTGCTCTAACTAATACAAGTGCTTATACAAGCACTTCATCATCCAATGTGTTTCGTTATTCTAATTAGCTTTGACTATCAAGTCAAGATGAAAAATGTAAATTAGACTTCGCTTTCTCAAACATCATTGGTCTCAGCTAGCAAATGAAAGCAGAAATATAAATCAGACTTTACTTGCTTAAAAATCATTGGTTTACTTTAAACATTAGACAAAAATTAGCTTTAAACTAGCAAGTTAGGATGGAAAATGTAAAATAAAACTTCACTTTCTCAAACATCATTGGTCTGGGCTAGCAAATGAAAGCAGAAATGTAAATCAGACTTTGCTTACTTAAAAATCATTGGTTTGCGTTAGACATTAGATAACTATAGGGAAACATATATCAAAAAAGTATTCCCTATCGCTTTCATAAGAAGAAAAGCCAAGTTATTCCAAGTTCACTCATCAAAAAGCACGATTCTATAAAAACATTAAACAAAACATATCTTACTAAAATATAAATAATTAAAAATTTTAGCATTTAAAAATACATATACAAAGTCCTTAATAACAAAGTGCTAATAAAATATATAAAATATAATATATCTGTAAAATATGTAATATATACTACCTACATAAAAATTATTAAACAACAGAAGCAGAAAAAATGTATTAATAGTGTAAGCAAACACTATCGTTAAAGATGTCATAAACAACAAACCCTAGGAGCTATAAAATCTGAATAGCACCATAAAAACATATGATGACCATCTTAAATTTCTATTATAAACAACAATGACTAGAAATAAAAATAAAAATATAAATATATATAAATATAATACAAGTCACTAGAACAATTAATAAGGCAATATGGGTAATCAGAACCTTCAAACAGACGATAATACACAATATATAAAAATCATATGATTGATAGTTAACAAGTTAACCATATGAGAATTATATTTAATAAGCTAGGCTGTATATTGAATAATTTTTCTATTCTTCAAAGACGGCTTGATTGGTACACTTCCATTTAATCCAAGTGGATGATCAGCCCGCAGTCTCATAATCCATTTGGATTCCTCACGTTCAGTCAAATTCACCAAATCACCTTCTCTTTCATTTTGTTTTAACTGAGATATTATCATGAAATGAAAATTATGCCCTTCATTGCTTTTTATATGTGTAAATAAATGTTTGGAAATCCTTTCTTTCATTTTCATATTGGTTTTCCCTACATAAAAAGCTGTACAAACTGTGCAGGTAGCGATGTAAATCATATTTCTACTATCACAATTCGCAGTCCCAGAAAAATAAAATATTTGTCCTGTGTCCGGATGTGTAAATGACTTGGTGCAGTTCATTACATAACAGGTCCTACAAAATCCACATTTTTTAGTTCCTATAGAGCTTTCTTTTTTCATCATTCTGTCAGAAGAGCCTCTTCCTTCCCTATAGCATAATAGTCTTTTTAGTTTTTTCTTATTTTTGAACTGAAAAGTTGGAGTTGAACCTACTATGCCTTTTATCTTAGTATCAGCAGTCAGAACCGGCCAGTATTTCTTAATTACTTGGCAGATAGTATTATGGTCAGATCCAAAAGTTAAGCCAACTCTCAAAGAATTCATATTCTTAGTATTGGTATGATGACCCTCATTCCCTACGTTTCTAGTTGAATACAAAGTTCTCCCCTTGTTTTTTCTCAGTTCAGTGGCTTCTATAACATTTGAGTTCACTCTCCTAGTCGGGTAGCCTCTCTGTTCAAAACTCTTCAGTAAACTATTCCTTTCCTCAATAAACTCTTTTTCATCATTACAGAGTTTAGAAATCCTAACTGTCTGATTCTCCACGATATTATTGAAAATATGTCGAGGATGCATACTAGTATAATGCAACATATGATTCTGCCACATTTGTTTACGAAAGAGGCTGGTAGAAATACCTTCCTTCAGGTCTAAGCGTATACTAACATCCAAAAAATCCATTTCAAACCTGGAGCTTTTGTATTCAAACCTTAAAAAAAAATCAGTAGTCTCTGCCAGATAGTAAACAAAACTATTTAACTGCTCTCCATCACCTCTCCAAACGATAAAAATATCGTCAACAAAACGATTGTATAAAGTAATACATTTGCTCCATTGATTCATTGAGTCTCTCATCCATTCTCTCTTTCCTATTGTGTTAGGACCAAATTCGCATAACTGTTGGCACAGGGGGTGCCCATGGCTACCCCTCAAATTTGCCAGTAGTATTTGTCTTCATACGTAAAGATGTTATTGCTGAGAATTAAATCAATAAGTATACAAATTAGCCTAGGATCAGTTTTTTCTTCCATAAGAAATCTTCTGATGGCTTCAACCCCATAATCATTGGGTATAGACGTAAAAAGGCTATTAACATCTAAAGCCACCAGTAATAGACACTCAAAATCATTTACATTGTATGTAGCTTCATATAATCGCTGTAAAAAATCTCCTGTGTCTTTAATAACTGTATTAGCTTTAGGAATCAATTTCTTGAGCTCTTTCTCAACAAATATCAAAATAGGCTCAGTTAGCCATCCTCTTCCTGCTACAATGGGATGTAAGGGAGGTGATATTAAGGTCTTATGTATCTTGGGTAGACCATTAATAGAAGGTACAGTAGGATGCTCAACCTCAAAAAGGTCATATTGTTCTTTGTCAATGATTCTACTCATCCAAGGGTCATATAAATCATTTTTGACTCTTTGCTTCATCGGGTTCAGTTCACTCTTACTAATCTCATGATATGTCTTATCATCGTTCAACATCTTTCTCATTGAAAAAGAATAGGTTTCAGCATCCATTATTACCACTGCTCAACCTTTATCTGCTGGTTTAATAACTATGTCATTTCTTATCTATAGTTCTTTCAATGCTTGATTTTCATCCTTGGTTAAATTGTAGAATTGCTTGTTCATATGCATCTACCTCAATGCAGCCACTTCTTCTTCAACAGCATGTATAAAAGATTCAACAGCTGGTAAATTAATGGGAACAAAAGTACTAGGTTTCTTTAGCATAATTTCTTTATCAACCTGTTTAACTTTATTACCATTCCCAAAAATATACTTCAAAGTCAGG
This sequence comes from Protopterus annectens, assembly GCF_019279795.1. Taxonomy (NCBI): domain Eukaryota; kingdom Metazoa; phylum Chordata; order Ceratodontiformes; family Protopteridae; genus Protopterus; species Protopterus annectens. Next base: position 1,110,916,483 of record NC_056731.1, read on the forward strand.
TTTCTACCAAATAATTTGAGATTTAGGAAAAACTCATCGAACAAAGTTAGAGTAGCTGGTATAAAGCTTTGACCTTTTTCAAGTAAATTCATTTGGGATTCTGTGAGTTGAACAGTAGACAAGTTCACAACTAGGGGTTGGGCTGCAAAATCTTCCTTTTCTTCCTTTCCCTGCTCAATGACCTTCCTGTTCGAGGAGTCTTGCTCATAATTAAAAAAGGGAGTTGTTCAACAATAGGTGCATGTATGGCCCCCTTCTTGCAAATCGCCCCTAAGGGTCATTCATCTTGTTCATGGCTAGAAGTTATTGCCACCTCATCTGTAATCACTGGTGAATCCAGGGATATCATATTGTCATCCAACAGACAAATGCTGCCATTAGTAGCATTATTCAAAGAATTAGGTCCATTTCCTTGGTGTACTTGTGCATTAATGCAAAATTCTTTAGAACCAATTAACTTTGATTTATTTGTACTAATAGCTGCACTTATTTTCTCTTCTTTTTCTTTATCTTTCTCTCTTTCTTTTGTCAATCCTTGTTTCTCTCCTGTTATTACTTTTTGAATATTAATAGTGTTCCTAGGCCACTCAAACAGCTGGCCATTTTTATGTCATTGAAGTCTCTTGTCAATTTATTGCTCTTAATACTTTTCAGCTTGTTTTCATAAGCCAAAAGCTTATCTTGTAAGTTTTCCAATTTCATAAAGTCACTTTCAGAAAGGTTCATATTTTCTAGTTCCTTCTGCTTGTTCTCAATTAGGGAACTAATTTCTTGTTCTTGAGGTTCAGAAAAATCTATCAGCAGCCTCATATAACTAAAACTAGTTTGTATGTTGATAGCCTGCCACTTCGCAAGGAGATCTGGAAATGTATTTCTATAGGTCGGCATACATCTGACTCTAAGCCCGCTCGGAATAACTTGATGGTGATAGCAGGCTTCCATATGGAAGCGCTGCCATTGTAATCTCTTCAGACGAAAAGCAGCATTCTCTACAGTCCTAAAGACAGTTTCAAATTCAGGATTCTTTCCTGCTATTTCAGTTGTCATATTCTCATTTCTCCTTAGATCCAACTGTATAAGCGGATTGCTTATACCAGATAAAAGTCCACTTGCAAATTTTCTTGCTTCCATATTATACCTTTGAATGTGTGTACGGAACTTCCAATAGAAACAATGAACAAAAAGGCAGAAGAATGTTCCGTTTAAGCTTGCTCAGCAAAATCACAACAATAACTAAGAGATGAGTGATGCACCACACCATAAAACGTATCTCAACGATTTATTCAGAGCTGTATCTCAACAAGACAAAAAAAACAACAAACAATGGATTAGCGCTTTCAGCTATCAAAGCCTTCTTCAGATCCACAGTCAAAAGCCACATCTCAATCTAATATAAAGCATATAACAGCCAATGACAAAAAACATGTAAACAAGCTGCTTTGCTCTAATCAATACAAGTGCTTATACAAGCGCTTCATCATCCAATGTGTTTCGTTATTCTAATTAGCTTTGACTATCAAGTCAAGATGAGAAATGTAAATTAGACTTCGCTTTCTCAAACATCATTGGTCTCAGCTAGCAAATGAAAGCAGAAATGTAAATCAGACTTTACTTGCTTAAAAATCATTGGTTTACTTTAAACATTAGACAAAACCTAGCTTTAAACTAGCAAGTTAGGATGGAAAATGTAAAATAAAACTTCACTTTCTCAAACATCATTGGTCTGGGCTAGCAAATGAAAGCAGAAATGTAAATCAGACTTTGCTTACTTAAAAATCATTGGTTTGCGTTAGACATTAGACAAAACATAGGGAAACATATATCAAAAAAGTATTCCCTATCGCTTTCATAAGAATAAAAGCCAAGTTATTCCAAGTTCACTCATCAAAAAGCGCAATTCTATAAAAACATTTGCTTTGAGAGTCTTTACACATATTTATTTGGTGGCATTGTGTGGGCCACTCCAGAAGGCCTAGGTGTCTTGGTCAACTACTTCCATTTGTATTAGTATTAATATTACACAGTATAATTGGACACCCTTTGTTAAGGGCCTTAGAGTAGCTGTTTGTGAAGTGTCTGGTGGACGTTATAATTACCTTATACTCTGGGCAGAAGGGGACACAGCAGATAAGTCAGTGCCAGCCTTTCCCACATTTGTGTATGTGTGAAAAATCAATCTCACAGTGTGTCTGTGTCAGCTACTTGGAGCAGGGACACAAAGCACTGGGCTTACAGAGAGGGTGCTGGAGGTCTTGGCTTGGACACTCAGCTGAGGACCTAATCCTAAAGCTGTACCAGTGGGGAGACTTATTGGGGACCTGGAGGGAGACAGATAAGAGTGATCCAGACCCTGGACTGGGGGAAATTCTGCTTGATGCAGAGAGGTCTGCATCTGGAAATACTGAGTTCATACATTTGTATTCCAAGTGCACATCTCTCTCCAGTGTCAGTGGTGAGGATTCAGGCTCCTTGATTACTGGCCCACCATGGGGATCTCACAATGAGTTTTACATGCTCTATATATTGTTTTGTTTTAAGTGTGTCTTATATAGTGTATGTAGTATGGTGATCACCTGCCAAATTATGTAATCCTGAGTATTATTCTGTATTTTTGCTATTAGTTTATTCAAGTATATGTATTGCAGAGCTTTTCTTCCTGGGCCTCTGCTGAAAAGGAGCTTTGCCCTTTTTGGATCTGTTGGATTTTTTCCTGTTAAAGAAAAATAAATGAACAAATAAAGAAAGAAAGAAAACTTCAAGACTGATATGATAGGCACAGCTGCTTTACCTTTGTACCTCTTCTTACATACACTTTTTGCCTGGCGTTTTATCTTATCTCCTCATCTTTCACCTACTCAACACCATGTCTCAGTGTCACTATCCTATATGTTTCTGCCCAAGTGATGTCCAGCAATCCGTATTTTCTACGACATCCCTACAACCTTGAAATTCTTGCTGGTAAATTATAAAAATCATTACCTGATTGTATGTTCTAATGTATAAGCTAATATGAGTGACTCAGTGTCACATTAAACATTAGCTCTGCAAGCCAAGTCATAGTTTCCACATGCTTATTTATTTTGTATTGAATGTGCTCTCTCTCTCTCTCTCATTCTCTGTTTCATTTTCTCTCATTTTCTCCCTCATTCTCTCTTATCTCTCTCAGTCTCTCTCCCTGTGTAAATGATATCAGCTTGCTTTACACCTATGAATGGCTGTTTTAAGTCCACTTGTTACTTACCACTAACTTGCTTACCTCTGAGTTACAGTTGCTGTAAACCAACCTTTGCTGCTACCACTGAAGCTATTGTCAGTTTAACAGTGGCAGCAGTTATATTGCCACTCTCAGTCTAACTGTATTAATCAGTGTTCTGCCATTTCCAAGGACTGGAAGTTTTATCTTAGTAGCATCTTCCCCACTAACTGTAACTTTTCCATGTAAACCTAGCAACCATCTTTGAAGCAGTCGCCATGTTGTGGCAGTAATAGTTCACCGAACCCATGGATTTCCTTATTTAATCAGGTCTGCATTATTAACTTTCTTTCCTTTTCTGTACTCTTATATTGTTATTAACTGACACCAGTGAAACATTTCCACTTTCTAAAAATCTAGTGGATACATTTTGTGTTCATTTGGAATCATGTTTTCCTAAATGTTATCATCTAAAACAAGATAAGTAGGATAAATTGGGCACTGCAAATAAAGTATTGCTAGAAAATCGACCATTTGGAGCCTGATTGCATAGCTGATGAAATTGCCTAACGGGATTTGAACCCAAGCTTGATTCAAGCTTTGCCCTTCACCATCTACGCTTCAGTACTTTATAAGTACTTGCAGCAATGAAAACAAGACTGTCACTCATTTTCAAGAACCTCATGCATCAAATTGATGTTTCAGCATGTCTGATTTTGCAGTAATTCACACCTGTAAGACACACTAGAAAAAGAAACCCATTCGTATATACTTCTCAGGACTATTTTGCTGTACATTTACTTTCTCTCGGGGCACCGCTAAAGACAATCCCCAAGATTTATGAAGCTCGGTGCAAGGACAGTTTTAGACCTGCAC
>NC_056731.1:1110922349-1111112349 GCF_019279795.1 Protopterus annectens
ATCCTATAGCATGTATGGTCATAGTAAACTAGTAGGCTATATGCCCTGGACCATTTATGAGCCTAGGCTGAAAGGTTACCTAGCTGTTGCCAACAGACAGGTAACTTTCTGTGGCCAGTTCAAGCAGTGCCAGAGAACTGATCCACAGGGTTACTGATTTGCCATGTGGTCATCACACCACGTCTCAAAGAGGGGCAATGTGCAGCTTTGCTGGACAGGGATGCATAGTATGGCAGGAGTATCTAAAGTGTATGGGGCAGGGATCTGTCAGGCATGTTATGATCCTTGTACTAGAAAGGTGGATGTCCATGATGTGTTTATTTGAAATCAGGATGTGTAAGTGTAGCATGTCCAACATCTCTGGGTTGGACATGACTTTATTCAGGGTAGGCATCATGCTACATAGTGAAGCTAGGGTTTGGGAAGGCCAGTGTAGGTCATCTGAACATGGCCAATAACCCTTAAAGGAAATATGTGATCTATTATGGGTCACTTGAGTGTTGAGTATGGCTGAACAATGATCTCTATATTCATGGTTGGCACCCTGTCATGATTAGGGGTGCCACTTACGACTACGGTGAAGTGACTATCAAAGGAAAGACTACTGTCCAGCTGCATCCCATACAAACACAGTTTCCATTATGATGACCGCTGCCTAGGTGGTAGTTCATGGGTACAGTTTTTTTAACATAGGGGATGACAATGCATTACTTAGCTGTCAGATTGTGACCATACATCACACACCACACATATGACCCACAAAGGCCCTTCTGTATGTTGCCTGCAGCACTCATTGAGTCAGCTATTGCTCCTAACTCATAGTCATTTGCAAACTTCAATAGGCAGATGCCTTCTGTGTTAGTCTGTGTGGTATAGATAACAAAGAGGGGGAGTACCAGAAATGAACCCTGTATTACTGTAGCTGGCACTGGTTTGATGTGCTTGTATTAGTCAGATACCTTCTGTAGTGTTGGTTCTGCCAGCAGTCCAGTTGCCAACCAATCCTGTGACATAGGAATATTCACCTAGTTTACTGAGTGTAGCCAGAACACAGAATTGGTGATGGTGTCCTAAGATCAGGCAAGGTCATGATATGCTGTGTGAATCAACCTTACTGTCATCTACATCTGTACTGACTACATCAAATAAGTTGATCAAGGTTTATCGCCTTACAGACCAGACTCAGCAGGGTAGTAGTGCACTATTTCTCATTATCAGTGGTGTCTCCCTCTTTGTATGGTGTGATAACTGTTGCTGTGCACCATTCAGTGTGTACACAGCCTGACATGAAGCTATGATTGAACATGATGTGTATGTGGAGAGCAAATTGTTCTGACATGTGTGTAACATACACCCTGGGATGTTGACAGGTCCCATGCAAGCTGTATGTATGGCTTTAGAGAGTGCAGCTTGTACCTGCATAGTTGTTATTACAGGGGCTCTGTGGTGTACATGGATATATAAATATATGTACCTGTTGGGGGGGGAGGTGATAGTGGGTTTAGGTTATCCAAGACCATATCTGGATGAACTAGTGCTATTTCTGTAGGTGCAGTACTTCTCATGCCATAGTGCCGTGAAGCACTGCAGGTCTTGTTGTTGCCATTACGATTCATGACACAGCTATAGAATGCTCTGTGGTTGGCTTCATAATATGTAGCTGATTAGTTTCACAGTAGCTTTGTGTGGTTTTATATGGTGTATCTGCATCTTACTGAGGCTGACCAGGGATCACCTCCACTCATGTGTGTTCACTCTTGCAACAGTTGCTACATTCTGTGGTACAGTTTATGGCAGGGTACCACCAGTTTGCCTTCCTGTTTGTGTTTGGTTGAATCTTGGTTCTGTTTCAATGGTACAATCACTGCACTTATGTGAGTACTTAAAGTGCATTTGTGTAGGATTCAGCATTTGCACATGCATTGTCCATCTGCATGGGTGCCATGACAGTCACCACTTCACTCTTAAGAAGCATAACATTGGCTTTGGAGAATGTAGCATACTGTTAGCCCTGTTTGTGTGACTATGGTGATCCAGGTCATTGGGGTTAATGAAATCCAATATGCATTGAGCACAGGTGTTGGTACATGAGGAGTCTTCCCAGTTCATAATGGGATACTTGAGAGTAGCCATTATTATTGTTTTCTGTCTCAAACCTAATATTCCCCATTACAGCACAATATGAAAGTTGGGAATTCTGAGGCATGGTGGGTGATCTGTCACAAGGTGCAATTTAGATTCCACTTTGGCAAAAAGGTAGTTGCTCAGCATAATGCATCTGAAGTTATGCAAGTGCAACTAGCGTGGGGGTGTACATATCCTTCAGGAATATGGACACACCTTTGGCCCATGTGTTCCAATAAAGGATAATGGCCAAGAGGTGAGGTATGTGTTATAACATGGTCATGCAGGTGTGCTCTCCGGAGCGTTGAACCATATCTCAGTCACTGCACAGATATGTTCTCCATGTTAAGGATTAATGTAAGTGAGTACATACTGCGTTTCTGAAATGTATCATTGAGTAGCGAGACCTGCAGTTTATTGCTTGGCTGTCCCTGTTACAGCAGTGGACTTTCACTTGAACTTTGCATGATGAAGGCACTATAGGGGAAGCAGGAGCCCTAGCCAGTATTCAGATTCCCAGGGGTGACAGGTACAGGCCCTGTCTGGCAAAGCATCATGGTCTGTCAACCATGTTATCCCAGGCAGAGATATAGTGGATACCCTTTGAATTACACCAGTACATTAGACAATTGTGGAATACAATCCTTTTGTCCCTATACTGCAGTATCATTCTGGCAAATGGCAGAATGCTACCCAGGCCTTGGGACATACCTGCATGGCTACAAGACCTGACAGTTCCTACATGTGCGTTTCCATGCAGTCCAGGCTACTGCATCACAGGTCCTGCACAACAGCATGGAATATGCCAGAGCTATGTGTATAGTTCAAAAGGTGGTCTGAATGTATGGGTATGTGGCTAATCATGGCAGACAGGCAGCTGACAGTATGTTTGCCCCCGTATAGCTTGGTGTGTAACAGTGCTAGAGTTTGCATTCACAAATGAGTACTGTTAGGCATGTTTCTGGCCAAGTGTTCTGAGGTGTGGCACAATTTGACAAACTATGTTATACAATTTGTGTATTCTGTTGTCTGTCTATTCCAGCTTGGGAGGTCTCTTGCTTAGACAGATACTTAGAAGCCTCTGTGAATGTGTGTGATTTCTGGTGGTATGTGTGGGTGTCCTTACTGTGTTCTGGTAAGGGTATGTGTTGGTTGTGGTGATGAGATGCATGTGTTAACCTACACCTCATGACTGTCCACTCCAGTCATGGCTGTAGACTGGACTGCCTTCCAGCTTACCCCTATAGCTGCATCCCAGACAATGCATGGGGTGTGGTGTTAGGTGGGTTTGGGAGTGTACATGGCATAAAGATTACATTCCCCCAGGATGGCCACATACACAAAGCTGACATTAGTAAACACCAGTAGCTGACTAGTGGACATGCCTGTATGAGCATTCAGTACTACAAGTACCAAGTACTGTATTTACTTTACTTATTTACTGTTTTAGACAGTGATGCTCACAAGTAAATAGTTGTGTTATGGGCGTGACAACACTAGCTATTACAGAAACATAGTAGCTAGCTTTAGCAGCAATCCTCATCTGAGGAGCACATCACATCCTGATAGTTGATTAATGATGATGCAAGTGTCAACAGGTCTGTATCCTTTTCTGGGTATATACTCACATATCCACCAGAACCATGAGCTCTGTTGGGCACGGACACCCACTCCCCAAACAGAGTCAAGTATCAATAGACTTTGCTGCCACTATCAACATGATCAGGATGTAATCAGATAGTGTAAGCCATCACCTATGAAGCAGCTATTACACATGGACAGCAGTCTCCTACATCTTACACTCCTACTACAGATGTTACACTGGAGTTAAATATGATATGCAACTTGTTTCATTACCAGTTCTGTGCAGAACCTTACATGCAGTATTTGCAAGTGGCTGTTAGGTTGGCAATGAGTGGTTAGGCTACACAAACCTGAAAGTTCAACCAGTGTGTCTCTACTCTCAATATCCACTCTATGTAGGTGTGCACATAGCCATTTGGCCCAGCCCTGCAACAAGGGTCACTACACATTTGCATGACATGTACACATGCACAGCTGTTATTGCTTGCAAATGATACTAGAGAGGTGGATATTACATGTCTTATGTGAACAGATAGTTACCTAGCTCTTCCAGTTTTCTTTGCTATCATGCTGCTAAACTGTCAGATGAATACAATTCATATGTATCCTGTTATTGAGTATTGTACTTGCCAATAGACATAACTAATGTTTGCATTACATAACAGAAATGCTGTGTAAAATGAAATACAGATCTGCCTAGAATACTGTACATTACACAGTTATTGGCACAATATCCCACAATGCAAATCATATTTGCACAGTAAGCCCACCTTTGACATGTTCGTGTCACTAATAGATGCATACATATGTCTACTGTTACAATATATCTACATATACTATCCCCTGTTATAGCACATACTTGTTGGACCAACCCTGATACTGACAGTGGCTGGAAAAGAATTGGTGAATTCCAAGCCCATATATATTGTCCCTTGTGGTGTATGAGGAGTTTGCCTCATGACCTACAGCAGTACACACATAGAATACTACAAGCATTACTACTGCTCAACAATACTTCACTACAAGATAGCTATTTCCACGATATGCACTGATTACACTGTAAGTATTACAGAACAGGTACTACATACACAGACATACTAAATGTTATACATACCTTCTTGGTAATTGGAGGTGTTATTGACTGGTATTTTAATCTTTTTGGGTTTGTGTTTCAATTTTCTGTTGGTTATTTTGTACTGTTCTGCAGGTATATACAGATGGTTTGAATGTGTGAGAAGTCATCCTTTTACAGTTAGAGATCAGTAACATGTGAGATCCTGATCACCAATTGGTGTTCCAAAGTAGTTAATTACATGCACATCAGCTGTGCAGCTACTCCATTAGCCAATACCATGGCAACAGTGGAGTATAACTGAATACTCCACTTGGGCGTTGTCCCTTTGCCTTACATGTGAGGAAGACAGCCTGGAAATGTTTTCTGAAATCTATTGCAACAGCTGTATGGAGACAAACACAAATATATTGTGTGTAATGCCTAGAAGATTCAGTCTATATGTGAGTACTGCTGTTATATTTCTGAACATTGCTACTTGTGCAGGGTTTGTATGTACCTAATACTTCTGCATATGTTTCAGTCTGGCCAGGATGTTTGACCAGCTCAAGACTGTATGGCTATGCATATAATGTTAGGGGGTTTACAGTGTGCTCACCAGACATCTTTAGTTTAGTGTCAATGTGCATCGTACTGTGCTGATAATCAGTAATTGGTAACACTTCCTGGTGTAATTACTTTTCAACCCTCTGAAACAGGATTAGTTCAAACAAACCCTGTAACATCAGCAGTTGTTCCATTAACGGCAACTATTTCACATAGGGCCATGTTAGTGTGTCTCTGTCCAGGTATGTCAAAGTTTCAGCAGATGTCGTACAGTGGGTGAATAATTGGTTATGGTATGACAGTATGTATTGTAATTAGTTTGGGTGTGGGGGAGATGTTGGTAGGTGTACATAGCAGATGCAGGTGTGTAGGAACTGCTTTTATACATATTGTGTGTGTAGGAACTGCTTTTATACAGTGTGTGTCTGTGTGTGTGTCTGTGTGTGTCTGTGTGTGTGTCTGTGTGTCTGTGTGTGTGTGTGTGTGTGTGTGTGTGTGTCTGTGTGTCTGTCTGTGTGTGTGTGTGTGTGTGTGTGTGTGTGTGTGTGTGTGTGTGTGTGTGTGTGTGTGTGTGTGTATTCTTTCCCTATGTGAATACCTATCCCTTAGTGGACTAATACTATGGTAATTGCAGGCTGATTCATTAAGGCACTGTTAAATGCTTCCTGTATAGCATGCAGGTGATGTTAGTCCTTGAATCCTTTTGGCAATATATCAGAATGTAATAAAGTTTTGCTAAATGAAAGATGTCTGTGCATTTCTGTCATGGATATTTGCAGTCATTGTAGCTGTGTTGGTGACTAGCCCTATTTGTCCCATGTCCATAGAACATATTTGTAATAGTGTATTGGCATATACTCTTCATATGTTATGTTCATATTGTTTGGGGGTGGCAGAATGTGTGATTGCTATGGTCCATGTTATACACAGATTTGAACACTTCATATGGTGCATACACACATGTATGTATGTATGTATGTATATATATATATATATATATATATATATATATATATGTGTGTGTATATATATATATATATATATATATATATATATATATATATATAATATTATATATATTATTATATATATATATAATATTATATATATTATTGCATAAGTTTATATGTACCTCCATAGATGTGTGGATGTTTTTAACCTATCTATATATCTACATATATGTATATCTCTATATATATATATCGACATGTATCTATGTATCTCTCTCTCTCTCGCTCTCTATTTCTCTGTATGTATGTGTGTGCGCGTATATATATACATATATATATATATATATATATATATATATATATATATATATATATATATATATATATGTGTGTGTATACACCATCTGAAGTGTTCAAAACTGTGTGTAACAGTTTTATGGCTGCAAGACCTGTTGGGGAAATTGAATGGTACTGATTTTTCATGTTAACATATCCCTTTTTAGATCACTAAGTGCCCCTATCACCCTCTGCCACCCCAGTCTTCAACAGCTTCCGGCAACTCTGCCTGGAATCACTTCATTGGCTATGCTTGACAGAAGCTCAGTTACTTCATCAATGGTGTGGAGAAAGCCAGCACACTGTAGCTATGCTTCTAAATGCCCTTGGGTAGATAGCCTACTACCTGTCTGTGAACCTCTAAAGTGCAGGCCATCACAGACATAATATGTGAATAAACAGAGCTTTCAGATCAGAATATGCAGTGAAAACTCTCCATGTAGTCAGAAAACAGTTAAGTACAGCAAGAACATACAGAACACTGATACTTAATCATTCCAAAAGCCTATCTTGGAAGATAGAAGACTTGTATCAGTTTAAGGCTTTCTATTGCTTACCAGTAGGTTACTTACAGGAAAGATGAGAAACAAGCACAGATGAGAAACATGCATGCAACAATACCATATCGGCTTGCATGTGTCAGCCTTAGACTTTCAAATACTGGCCAAGGCTATTGGTGCCCCCATGGTGCCTTTTTTAGGCAAGTCTCACAGGTGAATCCCACCTTCGTAAACAGCACAATAGCAAAATCAATGAGGGTTATGCTACTCAACGCCAGGAGTTGTAATCACAAAATACACGCACAGCACTCCTCAGTATGGTCAACGTCAACATCTGTGCAGTAACTGAATCCTGTTTTAAGGCTCCAGCACTACTGGACTACAAACCATACCACACATTTCGGCCACAGAACATGGACTGACACAGACATGGAGGGGGTGTATCCATATTCATCATGGATACCTACACCTTCAGGTTAGTGGGGCAGCATGATACCTCTGAGATCATCCATGTGCAGCTAACATCAGCCACAACTGCAATGCAAAATTTGGCCTGCTACAGATCACCCTCCATGATCCAGGGCCATCACTCCACCTACCTGGAGACAGTGGAAAACATGACAGTCCTACCGAACACCCTGGTATTGGTCGATTTCAACTACCCTACCATTAACTGGGAAACTTACTCGAGTAGTCACTTCCAGGCCCAGCGCTTCCTGGAATTTATCACCTCAAATGCCCTGTATCAGATCGTAAACTCCCTAACCAGAGGTGGAAACATACTAGAAGTGGTAATCACCAACATGGGTGACAGGTGCACCACAGCAGAGGTAAACCGGTCACTGGTTAGATCTGACCATGAACTATTCACTGATTATTTCCACACCCAACCATCTCCCCCATCCAAGGAAACCACAGTGAAAACCTTTCCTACAGCTAACTTTACACTACTAAATACAGAGGTGGGACGTTTCACAGCCCCCACGCTAAGAGAAAACACTGCTCAAGATATAGAAAGATTTACAAATGCACTCTATAAGCACCTACAAGGATGTCTGGATCATGCCATCACTGGTAAACCAAGGCTTGCTCCTCCAAGACAAGGACACCAGTCTGGTGGACCCCTGCAATAAACAGGCTATACAACAGAAGTAGGACAGCAGTCCAGAAAAACAGCAGATCCAAAGAACGGCAGACATCCGTGACCAGTATTAGTAAGAAACTTAAGTCCCTCATGAAATCATCCAAGGCTAACTTCAACAGGAAAATAGGCAAGGATTCAAAATATAACCACAAAGCATTCTTTGTCTTTGTCAAGGATCTAAGTGGTAACACATAGATTTGCACTGTGCCGGTGCAATATAGCACAAAATATAGTGAACCTACTGATATCGTCAACATCCTTGCAGATACATTCAGTGCAAACTTCACTCCCTACAGAGCCCACAATACCCAAAAAGTACAGTATCCCAGACATCAGAGACACACAGGTGGAAATAACCCTCTCAAATGGCAAAACACTGTGTCAATGGAGGCAGATGATGTCCCAAACTGCGTCTTGCAAACACTACAAGATGAATTAACCCCCCACCTAATTAAGCTTTTCAACCTCCACCTCTACACAGGCTACATTCCTATACAATGGTGCATAGCAACGGTTATTCCATTCCACCAAGGTGGAAACACAACTGACCATGGTAACTCCCACCCCATAAGCCTGACTAGCCTGGTCTGCAAAGCTATGGAGTGCATCCTCATGGCACTCATTAACAAAGACATTGGTAACCTCCAAACACTTGACCCAACCCAGGTCAGCTTGGCTGAGTGCAGATCATGCCTACTGAACCTGTTTGATATCTTACAGACAGTCACCAAGGCATTAGTTGAAGGGAGAGGTGGTTCACACATACTACCTGGACCTCGCCAAGGCTTTTGACACCATTCCCCACTCAGGTATTATTGATAAACTCACCAGCCTGTACATGAACCCATACATCACAGGATGGGTTGCCAACAGGCTTACACACAGAACCCACATGGTAAGACTAACAGCCTCCAGGTCCAACTCTTAACCAGTCACAACTGGTGTCCCACAGGACTCAGTCCTGGGACCCCTACTGTTTGGCTTCTTATACTTCTCAGAAGTACAGGCAAACACTGGTGGACTACAGCAGACCATGTTTGGCAATGACTGCAAACTGGGAGCCATAATTGACAGTCCAGCTGACACAGACATCCTTCAAAGGGCTTCACAGAGACCAACACAGGGTGTCAAAGTCATGGCCTCAAGCTAAGTGCCACAAACTGCATGGTCATTCCATTTGAGAAAAACTAAACACCCACATATTAACACATAAGTGGCAGCCACCTTAATACAGATGAGGTAATAGGGGATCTGGGGACTAAGGTAGATAGTGATCTCTCCTTTGACAATCATATCTCCAAAGTAGCAGTAGGACATCCTTCCATGTAGGCCATCCTGCTTTACTCAGTGGCATCTCATTTACTCAGAGATGATCTCTGCTGGCCAAGAAAGCCATGTCCATCTCAGGCTTAATGGATATGCTCCACATATGGGAATCCATGTCACAGTGAGCCACACGCTGTAGTGAGCTAAACCTTGCCACAACAGTAACTAGAACATACTGGAAGGACAGATTCCTGTCACAGAAACTTCCCATGCTTTGGAACAACATACCTGATTACATTTTACAGAGCCCCTCACTAACACTCTTCAAGAGAAACCTTGAAGAGTGGATGGGGAACAGTAGTTACACCCCAGGGATCCTGCCATTTGCTCTGCTCCACAGAGGGACAGTTAATTAATCAATGAGGGGGCAAAAGCTGACACATTTTGGCTAGGCTTATGAATGCCCTTGGGCAGTTAGCCAAGTACCTACTTATGAACCTATACATACAGTATCAGCACATGCTGATAGCTTAATTTACTGTTCGGGTGTTGGCTTACCTTGTGCCAACAACAGTTGTGTGTGCAACAGTTGACGGCCTATATATGACTATTTACAGGTAGTCTTGTGTGTGTGTGTGTGTGTGTCATCCATTTTTACTGTGTGTGCAGGTGGAGAAAAGTGTCAGTCCCTAGGTGCCTACACTGTCGGTGTGTGTGCTATACGCTCCCTCCTTGCCAAGGCATGGGCTTACTGGGCATGCCTCCATCTGCCTACTGGGGCTGGCTCAGGGTGTTCATGGTCTGAGTACCTCTGTGCCTGTGGGGCCCTTGGCAATGGTGGTGGGCTGTGCGGGCCTTCACCATTCTGTCCCTGCTGCAGCTGTTTCTGCAGGATCATATTGTGTAGCATGGCACATACTATGAAGATGTGGGCACACGTGCCGGGAGAGTACTGCAAGGCTCCACCAGATATGTCCAAGCAACGGAACAGTGATTTAAGCATCCCAAACACATGCTCTATGATGATTCTGGTTTGTGTGTGTGCCTCATTATGGCGTTCTTGCATGGGTCTGTGTGCATTTCTGATGGGGGTCATCATCCACGGTTACAGTGCATTGCCAGCATCCCCCACCAGGTGGCCATATAGGATGTCCCCCCCTGGCAAATACCTGATACAGCTGTGAGGCATGCCAGATGTGGGAGACGTGATAGCTTCCAGGGCTGCCAGCATACACATCCATTATAATGCCCTGGGCATTGCACACAACCTGGCAGTTGATGGAGAGGTATCCCTTGTGGTTTATGTAGAGCCTAGCCTGCTCACTGGGTGGTGACTTGATGTGTATGTGCATGCAGTCTATTGCACCCTGTACCTCCGGGTATTCTGCCACATGATGGAAGAGACGCATATTGCTGGCCAACTCCTCCTGCATTTGGGGTAAGTATATGTGCTCATTGGCATGTGGTAACATGGCATCCAGGAACTGATAAAGTACCCTGGATGCTGATGCCTGTCAGATCCCCATGATATCCGCAGTTGGCCTTTGAAAGGTATCTGTGGCTAGTATTCTCAGGCTTACACATACCTTTGTATCCACTAGGATGGGTTCTCCTCTGTTTGTACTGGCTCTGAGGCATGGCCGGCACAGCTCCACAAGTTGCTGTAGGGTGTCCCTGTCCACCCTGTAATGCTATACTATCTCCAGATTATGTAGCCCCTGGTAGGTTACCCTGGGTCTGAACACTCTTCTCCTCCTCTGGTGCCTGAGGTGGTTGTCAGCATCATCCTCCACACCACATTCAGTCTCCAACACATGTTGGTGGATCAAAGCTATGGCAGCCCCTAACATGTGCATATTAAAAGTTCCCCGTATGTATACACCAATGGTGCAGAGTGTATGGGAATACACAAGTGTGTGTGAGGTGCTTTCACACTTTATACTATTGTGCTATGGATGCTGCTGATGTCATTGGCTGTGTATGAGCAATTCCAGCTGCAGGGTATCTTAATTATGGGTTTTACAGTGCATACTGCAAGTGTGGGGCCTGTAGTGTGGAGTTATGCTTGCCTGCCTTGATTAATATATTGCCCTTTAATTCACTTTTAAACCTGGATCCCTTCCCATTGTCAGGCATGAATCCACCTGCCAACTTTCTTGTTTTGTACTTTCCCTACCCAGTCATGTGTTGCAAAATGTGTCTTGTAGCTGATATAATGCAATTCTGCTTTGTTCTGCTGTGACACTTTACTGTTTTCTTTGCAGTACAGCCCCTCCCCTTTCCTGTTCTGCAGGTAGCTGCTTGCAGCCTTGTTAGCTGTTGTCAATGGCCCACTGTAGGTTCCTAGGTGTTAATTAGTCATTTGTACTCCAATTTCCCTGCTGCAGCATTTCCTTATTTTTTTCCTATATCCTTCCTGTTTCAGCTCCAGTGTGTGCCGCTCAAACCCGTTTACTGAGTTTAAACGCGTTTTAATCTCTGTTCACATGCATACTCGGTTACCTTGTGTGCTCTCAGCTAAGCAAAGCTATAGCCAGTTCAACACACACCTTTCCTGCAGCTTTGCTTAGCTATGGGCAAACAGGATTGGCAATGCTCCAATGTGCTTACAGCAAAGGTGACACACCCCTCTCTTGATGTCATTTTTATCTCAAGGGCACACCTTGGTATTATAACGCTATGCTGTGAGGTGCATTCTTACACCAGCAGGGAATCTGTGATTCACTATTACTCCTCTCATTTGCATGGAATTGCCTGCTAATTCCTAGCTACCACGCAAAACACTGTCACAGCCCCCTTAGCAACCCTTGCACCACGGTGTGGTGTAACATGCCTACCATTGACTATTATGGGGAAATCATGATATGTGTTATATTGCAGTTTTATTCTATATTTTTCTATTTTCCTTGTGATCCCATTTGCGGACCACTGCCCTGCGCTTAAACTTTGCGACAGTGTGAAAAAAAAAATTAAATGTTATTTTTATATTTTATACATGTTTTTTATGCCAATGGCTATATATTTAGCCAATGGCATATATTAACAATATAATACGTGTGTTTGGTCGGCTTTCATGGCTCCGATTTTATGTTTGCAAAAATGTAAACCATTTTTTTACGGTTTGCATTTCTGCATGCTTGCACTACGCCTGCACCAGTTCCTGGATCGCTAAATACCTTCATTTGCATGCTACATTGCTGCAAATGGGGCAGTTAGCATACAGGGGCCGAAAGCTGTGCGGGCGTATCATACATAGGTAGTGCACGTGGAAACAGCTTGTAACTGGATCGCTCGCTGGCCATATTTGGTGTTGGAACACCAGCGCTACGCCTGCACCTGGCGCAAGCTTCATGAATCCCGGGGAATATTAAGTGCACTGCTGCATTGAAAAATGATGGAAACAGGAATGCTGCTGTATCATGTAGTGAAAAAATTACATGACATGTTTGAAGAACTGAATTATTTATGTTTGGGTAAAAAATGAAGATGGAGCGGAAACAGTAAACATTGTTCTGATACATCACTTGCAGTTCAGTGTTTATACTGAACGCTCACCTGCAGTTCTTAGACACTTGGAGCTCTCATTTTACACAAATCACCCCGGATATCAATTCTTTTAACACCCGAGTGGTTGCTACAAATATTTCACAGTGATTGTGTGCATATTTTTTTTTATTTCCAGACATGTAAACTGAACATTCATGGCAGCATTCTTCAATCAGAGGAAAACTTCCACAGTCAGTTGAGTCTACTGTGTGCCTTCTTTACAGAAGTGGACTTATGAGTGTAAAAACAGTGCTGATAGCTTAGTTAGCAGCAAACAATATATTTTGCCACGTTTGTTTATCATACATCTTTGATAAATTGCCTTTTCAGGTTGCCTTTCTGAGGCTTGTTATATTACAGCTTTGTGTGAATTATAAGCGTTCAGAATAGAGTAGTTAAACACTGTCATTAACACTGCTCTGCACTGGTAAATAGAATATTTAACTTGAATTTTTACAATTTCTGATGTATTGTTGATAAGGTCATCATGCATAATTAGAACTGTAAACTGGAAAGTCTTGTGATATGTTTTGTTTTCTGCTTATCATTTGCTAGCACTTTTTTTTCTCACACTGCAGTAGTTACCATAAGAGTGAGAACGTTTTCTGCACTTTTACCATCTATACTTACTGTGCAAAGAATAAGATGGCACAAGTACTATGGCAAATTTGTTCTTGAATTAACATGTTGCCCTAAGGAACAGAACATTTAAAAAGTAAAGCATTTTCTTAAACTACAGTCTAGTGCTACTATTGTGGATATAAACTGAGTCTTTGCATGCGAATGAAACAGAAATATTCGGTCTTAAAGTACATGTGCCATGTGACGAACCCCACAGACAGTCAGGTATCATGAGCAGAGAAGCCCATAATCTACATTGCTGGCATTTGCATGTAAGTATTAAATCCCCATATTTTAGGATGGAAACTTTGCATTGTGTGTGGTTTTGAAATGTGTTGGGGATATTCACATAGAAAAAAAATTCCTGTTTTGGAATTGTTGTGAATACCAGACAGGTAATGTCTCTAAGGCACACATACTTGTCTGAAGATTGACTTGAGAGAAATTTTTTTATTTAAACTGTATGCAGGCCAAGGCTGATGGAAATTTAACTGCATATAACTTAGTAACTTCCCCTCTTTAGTAGCATATATATGTGAAAAGAAAGATGCATGCTGAGATACAGTGGCTGATGCAGTTATGCTCACAAGTTATGTATAGACCAATTCTTGGCCATGACATTTCTGGATGACTGAGCTGAATTGTGAGCATGAAGCTCCAAACTAGTGCCAGTATACCCATTCACTTTCACACAGTTCTAGCAAATTCTTCAGCATTTTGTATCATTTCAGAGGCCATTTCTCTAACTTAACTAGGGCATCTAGGCCCAGCTGAATGGCATTTAACAAAGTTGTTTACATTGCTTGAGGCAGTCTGCATTGAACTCGGTGCTTCCTGCCATCAACTACATTTCTGGAATTTGCTCTGTTAAAACATTGTTTCCAGACGTTACATCCAGCGCTGGGCTAAGAGGGAGGTTTGAGAATTGGTACAGGATTGCAAATCCAGGTCTGGAGCTGGAGGGTCACATTAATGGATGCTGTTCAGGGCATTATAAATCTCTATACCTCATATTAATTTTTCTTTCAGATAGGGTATGCCTGTACTTTTTTGTTTTATTTCATTTTTAACCGGTAGGTGGACTGGACAGCAATGGCTTATTTCCAGTCATAACCTAGTTACAGATGAAAATAATATCATATAACATACAGGCAAGAAATAAAAATTACATATATATATATATATATATATATATATATATATATATATATACAGGGAATTAAGAAAATTATATGCATTCTAATTACAAAGTAAATATGCATGGGAGAGACCATAGCCACCTACAATAAAGGCAGACATTCTTTTTAGTTTAAGAAGCACAACAGCTATTTCTGAAAATAGTAAAACCAAACAAAAGTCAATCATTTTTTTTTTACAGAACTGGACTTTTATTGCTTGAAACTTTATAAACTCTGCTAGAAGAAGTTCCACAATTTGCACTTTGTCATAGAAAACTCAGATGACAAGGGGTGTGATTTCAGAAATAGAGCATAATCTCAGCAAATTGCAGTGCTTAGCCATAACTGATATAACTAAGTACAAATAGCTGATATTAAGGGGATAGAGCTGTACTCCGTAAATTGCATGGACCATACTTAGTGTATGCTGCAAAATATTCCGCAAGGGTTAAAGTCGTGAGTAAGTTTAAAGGCAGGCTACAGAAAGCTAAACAGGAGGAGTAAGAATATACATAGAAATGAACACCTTATGCCAGTGTGCACTGACTTTGATACAGGTGGGTAAAATATGTACCTAAATGTGTGTGGATCCAGGGATACAATATATACAAAAATACTATGCAGTGAAACAGCAACAGTACTTAATAAAATTGACTCTCTGAATATGGCTATGCTTTCCACATGCCATCTACTGCATGAAACCACCACATGTCCTGCAGCCTGCCTGATAGTTCTACAGGTAAGTCAGCTGCAGTATAGCAATTGTCAGATATGCATATAACCATTGTTCCCCACTTTATCCTGTTTTCTATCCAATGCTACGTATAGGAACTCATCTCCTGAAGGGAATGCCCATCTTACAATCTGTCTGAGGGTTATGGGATTTGTAGTACTGTAAGTGGTGTGTGTCACTGTTCTTCATCCCAGGAGGTACCATGTGTTTTGGTTAGTGTTATCTAAACAAGGCAGACCATCTCACAATGTACTGCCCTGCCAGCCTGTCCAGTAGTGCACATAGGAGGACATTTCTGTGATGGAAGCACCATGGCCTGCATGGTACCCCTTAGCTTAATTTGTAATGCAACTACCAGACATGCCTGCCTGCTAACTCTCAATGCATTACCTGTCCTGCTCACTTCCTCATTTGCATCCCAGGAAGTTATGAACTATATGGACTCAACACCTGGTACGCATCCTAAAACACAACTCTAGCTGTATGTCAGTGTCAATAATGCAGATAACAGATGTAACTGTCCACTAACCCACAGTGTACCTTTTTTCTAGAGCAAGATCATGCTTAGGAGTTCATCATATGTCTGGAACCAACATCTTACCTGAACCCACAACTCTACCTGTATTCCACCTGTAGTAATATCAGTTAGATAAAATAACTGTCCAGTATCCATCAATGCAATGTGTCTGGTATCCTTCAGTCCACCATGTGCCTTGGGAGATGCTGGTTACAGAGCAACAGAAACTGTTAAGAACTTCCATTGTTACACCAGATTTCTGAAAACAAATTAGGACAAACTGTCATAATTTGGCATCAAAGCCAGTGTGTGGACAGTATCAGTCAATGTTGCATAATTTGTTTGAATTTTTTTTTAAATCAAGAATAATTTAAATTCATGTCTTTTAAAGACATTTCAAAGCAATGGTTCAGAATATGACACTAGTATCTGTAACATTACAGGACATCAGTGTTCTTAATACCTACTTTGTCCTCATAGCCCAGATCAGCATTCAAACAGTCGATGACATACATTATGACATCATTGTCATGCAGTCACATATAGCCAACACATGCTGGTGTTTGGCAGTGGTGCACATCTGCTACAATGATGGGATACAGCCCCCAACATGGACACTTTCTATGTCATAACATGATGAAATCTGTTCTTGCATGCCTGTTATGACAAAAGAGTTGATAAACGTGCCAGTCTGTGGAACATACATCACAACATCTTCAGTATTTACACTGACAAAGTTCCTACAGTCAGAGCTGAATGTTGCATGTGCCACTGTCCAGATGAGATACTGCTCAGCATTCTGCTCAGTCCCCTCCCCCCATAAACACATAAATGCAGTCCACTGGTTTTGATCAGACTTTATTTGCCAAGTAAAATACAAATATTCGGTCTTAAAGTACATGTGCCATGTGACGAACCCCACAGACAGTCAGGTATCATGAGCAGAGAAGCCCATAATCTACATTGCTGGCATTTGCATGTAAGTATTTAACTGACTGTGGAAGTTTTCCTCTGATTGAAGAATGCTGCCATGAATGTTCAGTTTACATGTCTGGAAATAAAAAAAAATATGCACACAATCACTGTGAAATATTTGTAGCAACCACCCGGGTGTTAAAAGAATTGATATCCGGGTTGATTTGTGTAAAATGAGAGCTCCAAGTGTCTAAGAACTGCAGGTGAGCGTTCAGTATAAACACTGAACTGCAAGTGATGTATCAGAACAATGTTTACTGTTTTCACTCCATCTTCATTTTTTACCCAAACATAAATAATTCAGTTCTTCAAAGATGTCATGTAGTTTTTTCACTACATGATACAGCAGCATTCCTGTTTCCATCATTTTTCAATGCAGCAGTGCACTTAATATTCCCCGGGATTCATGAAGCTTGCACCAGGTGCAGGCGTAGCACTGGTGTTCCAACACCAAATATGGCCAGCGAGCGATCCAGGTGCAAGCTGTTTCCACATGCACTACCTGTGTACGCTACGCCTGCACAGCTTTCGGCCCCTGTATGCTAATTATCCCATTTGTTCTTGACTTAACATGTTGCCCTAAGGAACAGAACATTTAAAAAGTAAAGCATTTCCTTAAACTACAGTCTAACCAAAAATATAATTGAGATAATCTTATGTACAATATCATAATATATTTGTTCTGCTTGTATGCCACAAGTGTCCAAATTCCAACTCCATCTACTCAGTAAATGAGGGTAATGATGAAACACCCATATATTCAGAGAAGGTAGACTCCTACATTACCCACCTATTGGAATACTAGGGCTGCCCTTCACTGAACAGCTCTGTTTGATAGTGCAAGAGGTCAGTAAAGCTTTCATTCCCCATATACACATCCCTTGGGGTGTTCCATTCTCCCTATTCAAAATATAATACACATGAGGTGTGTTCCTTTCTTGCTATCTCAAAAGAAATGTTCCATTTTTACAATATAGAACATAATCCCAGGGAAGCATTCCATTTTCCCTATTGGCACGTCAAGCATCATGCTTAATTCATTATTGTGCCATCCTAAAAATGTTTTATCGCCAACTTGCATTAGGGGAAGGCTGTGATTCATGATGTGATCAACTGTTCTTTACCAGCCTGTGGCATCAGCATGCAGAAAGAGGAACAAGTCATGCATACTGCACCTTAGAGACAGAGGGACAAACCCAACTCCTGCTTGCAGGTGCAGGAGGGACTCAACCCTCCTCCCAAAGCCTAACCTATCCACTCGTGCCTCTATACATGTATATGCACTACATTTCTACATGCACTGTTCTTCACTTAAAAAATACACTGTTGATTAAAAATCACTAGTTTAATGCAAAACACAATCCCAAACTTTTTTCAGTATTCCCTGGGCTTGTAAATCACTCTGTACATAAAACACCACTCTCTCTATATATATATATATATATATATATATATATATATATATATATATATATATATATATAATGTGTGTGTGTATGTATCTATATCTTTATCTATAGTTATACTTTATATATATATATATATATATATATATATATATATATATATATATATATATATATTCCTATATTTATATTTCTTTCTTTCTCTGTATGTGTGTGTGTATATATATATATATATATATATATATATATATATATATTTTTTTTTTTAAGCATTTTGTTTGAATTAAAGTTATTGAATGAAATGCATTTTGAAAAGAATGCGTGGCTGGGCTGTATTTGTGCAAGATCACAGAATACTGGAGAGTGGGGAACTTTTCCGAATTATTGTGCGATCTTGGAGTTGGTATATTTAATTTGGAATGGGTGTTGGGATGCAGGCTTGCCACTCCTGCAGAATGCATTTGTTTTGATTGTTTTCACTCTGTTCATTTAGTCCAATTAGTCCATTTTCAACAATATTTTTTGAAACAGACATTGGACAGAATAAACTTCAGAAAATTATGGTGCTGCGGTAGCGTTGTCGCCTCACAGTAAGACGGTGTCCGGTTCGATTCTCAGCTAGAGTGTCTTCTGCATGGAGACATGCGTGAATGGGCGTACCTTCGTTGAAGGTTGTGCGTCAGGCCTGGCAAGCCGGTATGTAAAAATCAACTGCCAATCATTAGCGGACCGGAGTTCCGCTGTGGCGACCCCTAACCGGGAAAAGCCGAAAGACAAAACTTTAGCAAATTATCATAAATGCATCTATCTATCTGTCTGTCTGTCAGCAAATTATCATAAATGAGTCTGTCTGTCTATCTATCTATACACACACACACATATATGGAATGATCTTAGAACCAAACCATCTGAATGGCTAACAGCAGAGTGCAGGAATGTTAAATATTCTAAGTCTACACTTAAAATATGAACAAAAACAACTGCAGATAAAAAAAAAAAAACATATTTCACAAGTATAGTAACAAATACTAGGTTATACACTGAAATGAAATTGCAGTCCATCAAGCCTTGCAAGCAGCCACCCATTGTGTGTCAGATTGTAAAATAACCTATCAGGGGTTAGAATGTTCTAGATATTGTTTGTGTTCCCAAAGAAATTACTGTAACTTCAAGTCACGTTTTACCACCATTGATGTGCAGTGATCATGGGGTTAAGGTTAATTTGTTGCTAGATAATTCTGACAAACTGAAATCTAAACCAAATGCACAGAAGGTTAATTACAGATTATATGGAAGCAAAACAGTCACTAGGTAAAACTAACTCGAGTGAGGTGTTCAGTGGAAAAACTGCAGATGGAATGTGGAAAGTTTTGAAAGATAAATTGTTTGAGTGCAGAAAGTCAAAAACATGTTTAACATCAGGATCTAGACATGCAACATCATAAGAACATGATATCTGATTAAGGTTAGAGACAAAAATATAAGAAATGGAAGAGAGGTCGAACTACAACTTTGAAAACTGAAATAAACAAGCTGGACAAACAGATAAAGCATAGTGTGAGAACAGATCAAGAACAATTTGAAGAAAATTTATATAAAGATATTGTGCACAATAGGAAACCTTTTTATAGATACATAAGATGTGGAAGGAGTAAATATACACAAACTGATAAACTGTGTGCAGATTCTAAAATGTATTCTCAGACACAACAAATTATAGATATATTTACAAAAATCTTATGCAAAGCAGTTTGGCTTCACAAAAGGGGTGATAACTTGTCCTAGTGACATCCAGGTAACCCCAGATACTGGAATCAAATTAGATTATATCGAAAAAGAACTGTGCAAACCGGATTCATACAAAGTGCAGGGAGGAGATGGAATTAATAACAATGACCAGAGAGCACTTCAGCAAGAACTTACACACTACCATTATATCTATTATTTACTAGGTCATATAAATATGGGGAGATTCTTCAAGATTGGAGATGTGCTTATTAAACCTGTCTTTAAGAGAAAGGGGATTAGGACAAACCCAGAATCATATAGACCCTTAAGTCTACTTTCATGTTGTGGAAAATTAATGGAGAAGGTAATATTGGATAAGTTATTGTCAGAACTGGATAGGTTGGGACTTGGAACCATATATCAGCATACATATGTTGGAAATAGATATTACCACCTGTAACATGATGTTCTATAACAATATAATAGCTATGAATGAAAAATTGTGCCGTGATTAATTTATATAGACTTAACTTCAACATCTGACAGGGTCATACACAAAACACTGATCAATTAATTAGTACAACTAGGTATCGATGTGCTCTTGATAAGATGGATAGCTGCATGGCTTAACAAATAGGACATGGCAAGTATCATACAGCAACTGGACAGGTGAAATCTTTGGTTACAGTCAGGTTGTCCCACAGGGCACTGTCCTAGGCTCTTACTTGTTTAGATTGTATCTTTCAGACCTAACTTTTTTATCTGAAGTATTCTACAGTCTACACGCATTTGACCTAAACTGATTACAAGTGTTACAGATAAGGCATATCTGCAAAATAACTTGACTAAATTGACCATTTGGGCACAGGAGAATAATATGCTGATAAAACTGGAATAAATAAAATAAATACATCAAAAAGTAAGCATATACGATTTTGGAGATATAAACTGAAAGGTGAATATTTAATACAGCACAAAGTGATTGAAACTGTCGATTCATTTAAGGACCTGGGTGTATGGCTAGATTCAGCTATGATTTTCTAATCATATCATCCAATTGGTTAATGATCATTACAGAACTATAGGTTGATTAAAAAATGTATAAAGTCTAGGAAATTAAAAATAATAAAATCATTGTTTGTAAGCTACATTAGACACAAACTTGAGTATAGAATAACAATATGGAAACCCTATAAAAAAACAAGCATGAGTAAACTGGAAAGAGTACAGCGGAAACATACTGAAAGACTAAAATATCTGAACTTGTACAGTGTCTCTTATAGATGTCTAAGAGGAGATATTATGCAGGTATATAGGGCATTTAGTGGCAACTACGTCTGGGAATGTTTGGGGTTATCAAAAAGTACTAGAGAATCATCAGACAACCAATGTAGAATATCCTATAGGAATGCTAAGTGTATTAATTGGTTCTCTGACAGAGTAGCTGATGCATGGAACAGACTACCAAATTACATTAAAGCAAGTACTAGTTTAGATATAATTAAGAACAGCCTAGATACTTATTATGGGGACAAGTGTTTTGGTATTTTGGCAAGCTAGAAGGGCATTTATGCCCGTGCTTGAAATATTTGTATGTACATATGTATGTGTTGTGTCTGCACCTTATAACACCCTTGGTATATACATTCACAAACAACCACACAGACATGCGCGCGCACACACACACACACACACACACACACACACACACACACACACACACACACACACACACACACACACATACACATACACATACACACACATACACACATATACACACATATATATATAGGTTCATAGGTGTGCACTAGGCTAATGGCCCTGGAGGCTTTACAAGCCTAGCCCATAGAAGTGCCCTGGCATCGTGCCGTCCGACATTGGTTCACAGTGCCTCTGTCAAGTAGAACCACTGCAGTGATCCCCGCGGTAAACTTTCTATTTCCCATCCACTCATCAAGATTTCTCTTGAAGAGGGCCAGTGAGGTGCTCTGCTTGATATGTATGGGAAGCCTATTCCAGAGCATGGGCAGTCTCTGGTTTATGAACCTGTCCCTCCAGCATGTTATGTTGATTGTGGTAATAAGGTTGAAGTCTCTGAACCGTGTGGTGCAGAGGGATTTGGATTTCTTTCGATGCAGCATTTCTAACAGAGATGAGTCAGACATGGCTTTGTAAGTCAAGCAGAGATCACCTTTTAGTAGACAATATGGGACAGAGAATAGCTGGAGTTTTTTGAGTCTGTCCATATAAGTCATGTGTTTAAGGCCCAGAATCCTCTTCATGAGGTACTTTTGTGGCCTTTCCAGCTGTTGCATGTGTCTAGTGAGGTACATGCCAAATGGGGCATTATACACGACGATTGGCCTAATGAGGGAAGAGTAGAGATAGATGATGACCTCTTTCTTCCTGGATGCAAAACCCTTGGTAATGATATGTGCCACATAGAAGGACTTTCTGGCCACAGTGGCAACATGGTGGTTGAAGGAGAGGTTGCTGTTAACCTGTGTCCCCAGATATTTTATAATGCCTTCAGGATCCAGTAGGCTCCCATCGATGTAGTAATTAGTGGGAACTGAGTTTTTCCCAAAGTGGATGATGACGCATTTTTTGGCATTAAGCTTAAGGTCATAGTTTTGACACCAGTCATTGGTCTCAGTGAGGCCTTTCTGTAGGATGTCTACATCACTTGGGGAGTTAATAATGGCTCCCAGCTTGTAGTCATCTGTGAACCTGGTCAGCCAGAGTCCTTCCGTGTTGGCCTGGACTTCTGAGAAGTAGATGCCAAACAGGAGAGGACACAGGCCCTATCCCTGTGGGACTCCACTTGTGACTGGTTGGCAGTTTGACTTGGAGTCCACTACTTTCACAAAGTGGTTTCTATCTGTGAGCCAATTTGTAACTCACCTAGTGATATAGGGGTTGATGCCTAGTTTGATGAGTTTATCAATAATTTCTGAGTGGGGAATGGTATCAAAGGCCTTGGCCAGATTGAGGTAGGCTGTATGAACTGTCTTGCCCTCATCCACAGCTCTGGTGACTGACTCAAAGATGTCAACTAGGTTGAGCAGGCATCATTTACCTTTCACAAAACCAAATTGCGTAGGATCTAGAGTTTGGAGATTCTCTATATCCTTGTTAATTAGGTCCATGATGATGCACTTCATAGCCTTACCTATCATACTCATCAGGCTAATGGGGCGATAATTCCCAGGGTCTCTAGTCGCTCCCCCTTTATGGGGATGGGTGACTGTAGCAGTGCACCGTTCTGAAGGGACAAAGCCTGAGGTGAGGCTGTGATTGAACAGGGCAAACAGATGTGGTGCCAGTTCACTTTGTAGTTCATGTAGAACACATCCAGGGATATTGTCGGATTCCATGGAAGCTGTACTCTTAGCCTTGGACAATGTAGCTTTAACCTGTGCTGCAGTAATGCTGGATGTCTGACATTCTTCCGGTATTGTGATTGGTCCTTTGGGGGGGAGGGAGGGGTAAAGTTGGCACTGAATCTGTTGGCCAGTATGTTGGCAATTTCTGTTGACTCAGTATAGGAGGTACCATTGTGCAGTAACTCAGAGCAAACCTGGGTATTTATGTGGAGATTCTTGATATAACTATAGAAGGCTTTGTGATTGTTTTTAGTGTCTGCAGCAATTCTGCCTTCATAGCTGGCTTTAGAAGTTTTGATGAGGGATCTCAACTTTTTGTTGAGGCTAATAAGGGAGTTTTTCCAGTCTTGGGAATTCACCTTTTTCTGGAAAAGTTTCTTCCTTCTGTTGTAGAGTTTCTTAACAGCAGGGGACCACCAGATTGGCTTCCTTTTTTTGGAGGAGAACGTCTTGGTTTTGTTGGGTATGGCTAGTTCCATGCATTTATGTACGTGTTCATACAGTGCACTGGTGTATGATTTGGCAGTCATGCATCTATTTTCCATTGACATGGGTGCCGTGAAGTTAGCCACCTCTGTTTTTAGTAGCCCAAAGTTTGCTTTGGAGAGGTTTTTCATGGTGGTTACCTTTGCAGGGGGGTGGGGGGTGAAATGTGGATTTCAATTGTGATTAGTTTGTGGTCGTGCCTAACTAGGGAGGAATTGACTATCTGTGTAGAGCAATGGTTGCACATGTTAGTAATAACCAGGTCAAATATGTTGCTTCCTCTAGTGGGGGTAAGAATGAGCTAGTCCAGGGCATTGGAACTGATTAATTCCAGGAAGTGTTGGGCTAGTGTATTGGTGCATGAGTAGTTTTCCCAGTTGATGGTGGAGTAGTTGAAGTCACCTAGTATGAAAGTGTTGGGTTGGACCCTTAGTTTTCAGAGTTCTTAGGAACGTGGAGTGAGAGTCTTGGGACATGGTTGGAGACCTATAGCAGGCTATGGCATGAATCGCCATCTTATCCAATGTTAGCTGTACCTGACCTATCTCAGATGTGTTATGCTGTGCTACTAATCTGGGCGGCACAGTGATGCAGCGGTTAACATTGTCACCTCACAGCAAGAGGTTCTCCGGTTCGATTCTCGGCTGGGATGCCTTCTGTGTGGAGTTTGCATGTTCTCCCTGTGTTCGCGTGGGTTTCCTCCGGGTACTCCGGTTTCCTCCCACATTCCAAAGACATGCATTTGGAGCATTTCTCCCCAGGCCTCCACTGAAAACAGGATCTGTGGAACCTAGTCTGACATTTCCGGTCAACAAATGTTAAATAAATAAATAAATAAATCTGGAGGTGTGCATATCCTTTATGAATATGGAGACACCACCACCTTTGGAGCTTTGGTCCATGTTCTGGGGGCCAAAAGGTATGGAATGAGTTATAGCCTGGTAGTGCAGGGGTCCTTTCTGCTGCTTTAAACCAGGTCTCATTTATAGCAAAATGTCGATGTTCTCCATTTTGAGGAGTGCTTCGAGCAAGTGCATCTTGAGATTTAGACTTTTAGCACTAAGCAGCATGACCCTCAAAATGCATTTATTTATAGCTGTTATGGTGGTAATTTGGTCTTTGGAACATCTTCTAAAAAGGCACTGTAGGGGTGGCAAGAGCCTTTGCCAGTATCCGGAAACCCAGGGGCGACAGATGCAGGCCATCTCTGGCAAAGCATCGAGGTCTGTCAAGCAGACATATACTGGATCCCCTTAGAATGACACCAGAAACTTAGCCAATTGTTGAAGTCAATCATTTTCTGCTTGTACTGCAGTATCATTCTGGGTGACAGTGGGATGCTGCTCAGGGCTAGGGTCATACCTGCCTGGGCCACATAATCCAAGAGCTCCTCCATGTCTCTTTTTATGTAGTCCATGGAGTTGCATCTCAGGTCATTCACACTCACATGGACAGTGATAGTCATACTTGCACTTGTTGTGGAGTGACCTGAGTACATGTGTTGTCAGATTCTGATACCAGATAGACGGTTGACTGTTACCTTTGCCTTATTCAGCTTAGTGAGTGGGACATCAGTGTGCCTCACTATCAAGTCACCTATGATCAGTGTATTGGGCAAGCTGTTTTGCCTTAGGAGCTTAGGTTGAGGGGCACACTGTAGGTGAACTATGTGTCTTATGGTTTGTGTTGTGTTGTGGTGGTTGAGTGGGTTTCTGCCTTGGAGGTCTCTGCTCTTTGGGTAGATTTCTATTGAGAGCCTCTGCGAAGTTTGGTGTGTGGTTTGTGTTTTTATGTGAGAGCTGTGATGGTTGGTGTTCTGGAGGGCTATGTGTTGCATGTGGTGTGGTGCAGGTATTGCCCTTCTCCACTTGACCAGCTATTCTGGTCTTGGCTTGAGAGTGCATGACTTCCAATTTGGATATATAAGTGCATCTCTCACAAGTCTGAGTGTTGGGGGATAAGAGGCGAGGGTTGTCTGTGTTCATGAGGCAGTTGCTACACTGCCTCAGAATGCCCATGTTCACCAGGTTAATAGTAGAAAGCACAGGGAACTGACCTTTAGATGTGCCAGGAGGGTTGGTCATTATTACTAAGTGCTGGAGCTGTTTCCTTATATATTCCTTTTACAGGAAAAATATCACTCAAGGTGTTTGAGTCTGTACAGAGCACTGCCAAACACTTGAGGGCAAACTAATATGTAGACCCTGAAAATGTAAGCATGAAGTATTTAGGCAGATATTCTGAAGTTAGGAAGAAATCAAGAAGTACTTATTGAAAAATAAAGAATTATCTTGTCAAGAATGCTGAAAAGAGGGGAGTCGCATGAATGGCTACTGCTAATGCTGGTCTCGGCACAGCTTCACTCTGTTGGGATACAATACTCCTTTTCTTCTTCTCTCACCAGAAGCAAAATATTAGCACCAGTCCCAAGAAGAGAAGCAGGCCATGGCTTGTTTGGTGATTCACCGTCTTGTCCCAGATGATGCAAGGGTCTGCAGGCTTGTAGCCTTTTTCTGGTAGATGCCTCAAATAGCAACCAGACCAATTGGGTACGTTAAGCACAGACACTCAATCTCCAACCAGAAAGAGTCAGGAATCAATGCACTCTGCTCCTACTCTCACCAGGATCAGAATATAAACACAGATTCCAAGCTGTCATCTATAAAGCAGTTATTAAGCTTTCTGGTGATCAGCAGCCTCCTGGAAATAATGTAACTGTACTCCTTCTCTCACCAGGAGAAAACAGAAACACTAATCCCAAGATGACTACTGAGAGAGAATATAAAAAAAGCTTTATTTCACTTGAATAGTTGCCACTTTGATTGAAGACGACCCATATATGTGTGTACACACACACACACACACACACACACACACACACACACACACACACACACACACACACACACACACACACACACACACACACACACATATATATATAATTAGTGCTTCTGTTTTGCCCTGGTAAGAGAAGTACAGTGACATTATTTTCCTGGAGACTGCTGATCACCAGAAAGCATAAAAACTGCTTTATAGGTGACAGCTTGGAATCTGTGCTTATATTCTGATCCTGGTGAGAGTAGGAGCAGAGTGCATTGATTCCTGACTCTTTCTGGTTGGAGAGTGAGTGTCTTAACATACATGTTTGGTCTAGTTGCTATTTGAGGCCTCTACCAGAGAAAGGCTACAAGCTTGCAGACCCTTGCATAATCTTGGACAAGACTGTAGATCACAAAACAGGCTGTGGCCTGCTTCTCTTCTTGAGATTGGTGCTAACATTTTGCTTCTGATGAGCGAAGAAGCAAAGGAGCATTGTATCCCAACAGAGTGAAGCTCTGGTGAAACCAGCATTCGTAGAATCAAGGCAGTAGCCATTCATACGCCTCCCCTCTTTTCAACATTCTTGACAAGCTAATTCTTTGTTTTCCATATGCACTGCTTGATTTTTTTCTAACTTCAGAATATCTGCCTACATACCTCATCCTTAAATATGGCCAAAAAACAAACTGAAGAAACACAGATTAAAACATAAATGGAAGGCCCAAGGAAACAAACTGCTGCAGGTAAAATCCAGAAGAACTTTAATCTAGAAATATTTTTGAAATAAAAACTTTTTTAAAACTATGAGAGATAAGCACTTTCGTTCACAAAAATACATGAACTTCATCAGATAAACATTGCTGGAAGCACACACAATTTGTAACTTTTATGTACAATCAGATGACTGCCAAGCCCCCAGGAAATGAAGCATCATCTTAAAGGAGCCACCACAAAGAAATTCAGTGTGTAGCACTGAGTCAATTCAATTGACAAAATTTGCTAAAAATATGTAAAATATAAACCCTGTGTTTAGGGCTCATCTTTCCAGTGCTTTTAACTTGAGCAAACATGCTATTGAAATATGTTCATTGAGTCCAGGCAAATTATTGGCATTCAAACACAGCTGCCATATAATTCATGTTTTTCCAGTAATAAGGTCCACGGACTTTCATTTCTGTTGGAAGGGATTTATTCCAAAATACAAAATTTCCAGATTCTTGTTTCCGCATCGCACAATGCCGAACAGTAGTGGGCACTGCTGGCAGTTAGACACAAACACTTCTGCCTCCAAATTTTCCCCTAGTACTCTGCTGGTGTTCCATTAGTGAGTTCTTGCGACTGTCCCTCACTGACAGGTGATACATTCAGCAAAGCTCCTGAGGGACCAACACAGAGGCTACCCACTAGCCCTTCATATTTTTTGTCCACTTCTCCTGTCTTCTACTTTACCTGGTTCTTCCTGGCATCTCCCTGTTTTCTGACCACATCATGGATGGACACTTTCTCACAGTTTCTCCAGACAGCCTGGTCGACATTGGCATCCTGATGCAATGTAGTAATTGTCTCATGTACACTGACAAACCCACTTCTAGTCCACACAAATTCATTATGTGAGAGATGCATCTATATTAAGAATCTAGAATCCAGGTTTTCTTGCTCACCAGTCAGTTCATCTAATACTAAGCAGGTTTTCAGCATGTGCACCTCACCTCCTGCACCTACCAAACCAACAACACATAAACCTAAGTATGCGGAGGTCCTCACCAGAAGCTTACCTAAACATCAGAGACCTCCCAAACACAAACACAAGCATGATTCACATAATACATCCTCTGCAGAACATAGTACACATAATATATCACACACCAGTATCTAATCAGTCAAGCCCCTAAGGCATAACACATAAACAAACATCTTAGTCATAGGCAACTCAATTGTGAGACACACAGATGTCTGTCTCACCAAGTTGGATTAGGAAAAAGTCATGGTCAGCTGTCTGTCAGGTGCCAGAATCTGCCAAATCACACACGCACTCAAGTCTCTCAACAGCAGGCACTGTTATGACTCCGTCATAGTCCATGTTGTTGTGAATGACTTGAGACGTACGTCACTGGACTATATGAAGAGAGACATAACTGAGCTCTCTGATTATGTTTCTCAGGCAGGTATGTCCCTAGCCTTAAGCAGCATTTTACCTTCACCTAGGATGATACCTCAACACAAACAAAAAATTATTGATTTCAACAATTAGCTTAGTTACTGGAGTCATTCAAAGGGGATTCAGTATCTGTCAGCCTGGGATGACATGGTTGACAGACCTCGATGCTTTGCCAGAGATGGTCTTCACCTGTCACCCCTTGATTTTCAGTTACTGGCTAAGGCCCCATAGTGCCTTTTTTAGGCAATGTCACAATAATAAAATTCCCAATGTAAAATATCCTCTAAAACAACCTCAAGGTTATGCAGCTAAACGCTAGCAGTCTAAACCAGAAACTGCACTCAGTGGAAGCAGGCCTCACCTTGGAAGATGCTAACATTTGTGCAGTCACTGAGACCTGGTTTAAGGCTGCGGAGAGCACCCCAGCTATACCAGGTTACATTTCCTTCCACATTCAGACCACAAGTTGAAGGAGTGAGAACTAAAAGAGGTGGTGTATCAATTCATTAAAGATAAATACATCTCTAGAGTGACTAAACATCATGATTCCCTTGAATTACTTCAAGTGCAATTGACTGTAGGTAAGACTCATCTTCAGTTCATTGCCAGCTATAGGACCCCCCCCTCCATGAATCAGGACATCCACTCAGCCTACTTGGATCTACTTGAGTCAATCAAGATGCAACCAAACACCCTGGTTTTGGGTGACATTAATTACCAATTTACTAGGTAAATTATATATGTGTTCAAACTCACTTGCCCAAAGGTTTCTGGATTTTGTTAACTCCAATGCCATGGACCAGCTGGTTGATACACCAACTAAGTGCTCAAACATCCTAGATCTGGTGCTCACCAACATGGGGGAATGCTGCACCACCCCCAGTGTGTGTTCATCCCTGGTGAGATCTGACCACAAATCAGTTTTGCTAGAAGTAACTACAACACAAGACCCCCTTAGAACAACTAGACTGCAAAACTTCTCCAAGCCAATTCCAACCTTTTACGTGACAGCATAAATATCTTCATAGCCCTTCCCCCCACTGATGGAATAGACACCTATGCTGAGTTATACACCAATGCTTTATACAAGCACCTGTATAATTGTATCGACTCTGCCATACTTGATTTAACCAAAGCAAGATCTTCAAGAAACAAACCTGCCTATGGACAAGTGCCATTAATAGGCTATACAATAGGAGAAAGAAATTGCTGTCTAAAAGTAGGAAGAAATGGTCTCAAATCTGGAAACACTCTCATCAGCTTAAACAATCAAATAAGACTCTTGGTGAAGTCCTCTAAAGCTAAATATGAATCTAAATTAGCTTCCCTAACTAAGGACAGCTACAAGGCATTCTTTAGTTACATCTGTAACCTCAAAGATAAGGCCCAGATTTGTGCTGATCTAGTAGTTAATGGTACTGTGTATATAACAAAACTGCTGGGTGACAGGTTTAGTGAAAACTTCACTCCCCTGTCCCCACCACATATAGCCCAAAACATCCCTAACACATGCCCCCACCTAGTACTTCTGAGGAGCTGGTCTTAAATGCCCTCTCCAAGGCCAAAAACATAGCCTCTATGGGACCAGACAACATCCTGGGCTGTGTTCTACATGGCTTAAAACAGAAATTAGCATCACCATTGGGCACATTTTTCAATCACAGCCTAACCACTGGCTTTAGCCCAGTAGAATGGAAAACAGCTACCGCCATCCCTTTCCACAAAAGGGGTGCATCCATGGACCCTGGTAACTATAGACCCATTAGACTGACCAGCCTTATCTGCAAGGCCATGGAATGAATCATCATAGACCTTATTAACAAAGATATAGGAAATCTCTAAATGCTTGATCTCACCCAGTTTGAGTTTGTCAAGGGGAGACCATGCCTGTTAAACTTGGACTTATTCGAGACAGGCACCAAAGCCCTAGATGAGTGCAGATTTGTGCATACAGCCTACATAGACTTAGCCAAGGCCTTTGACACAATCCCCCACTCAGACATCATTGATAAACTCAGGCAACAAAAGGAAAAACTGATAAAATATAAAAAAAAAAAAACGACAATGCCAGTAGATCCAAACTTTTAATAAAAATCATTTACACTCCTCAAGCACCTTGGACTTATAGCCTTTGATATAAAAGCACATACCCACAATACATATATTTATATCAATCAATATTAATGAAAACAATTAAACAATTACAACTACTTCCAATTTAATTCCTTATTAAGCCCTTTTGAAAACATTAATAAACTCACCCAGCTGGGTGTCAACCCATATATTGTCAGGTGGGTGGCAAACTGGCTCACTGATAGAGCTCCTACAGTCAAAATAGGGCTCCACCTCCTCCAGCAAACCCATAACCAGTGGTGTTCCACAGGGATTGATTCTGGGACCTCTAATGTTCAGAATCTACTTCTCCAAAGTACAGGCTAAAACAAAAGGACTGTGGCTGACAAAGTCTGCTGATGACTGCAAACTGGGAGCGATCATTGAAACCCCTAGCGATGTCAACATTCTGCAAGAAGGTCTTACACAGACTAATGACTGCTGCCAAAGTCATGGTCTTAAACTCAATGGAAAAATGCATTATCATCCCCTTAAGCAAGGGTGATGTTCCTGCAAACTAACACATCAACAGGAATACCCTAAGCACACAGTCAGTGGTGAGAG
The DNA here is from genome assembly GCF_019279795.1 of Protopterus annectens. Lineage (NCBI taxonomy): Eukaryota > Metazoa > Chordata > Ceratodontiformes > Protopteridae > Protopterus > Protopterus annectens. The sequence goes on from NC_056731.1 coordinate 1,110,954,108, forward strand.
ATCTGGGCACACAGTTCAACAGCAACCTTAACTTCAATCACCATGTCTCCACAGTGGTAAGAAGGGCATTTTATATTGCTCATCTTATAAGTAATGGCATTGCCTGCAGAAAAAAAGAAGTTATAACCCTCCTGTACTCTTCTCTCATCAGGCCAATAATAGAATACAATGCTCCCTTTGGTATGCTCCTTTCCAAACACCTGCAGCAATTGGAGAGACCACAAAGGTTCATTACAAAGAAAATTCCGGGTCTTCATGATCTGTCTTATACGAACAGACTGAAATCATTGTCACTTAACTCTGTGCCATACAGACTGCTCAGAGGTGAACTGTGACTTGCATACAGTGCAATCTCTGACCCAGCTTTAATGGAAATGATGCACATTTGCAAGTCAATTGGCACATGAGTCACTTGCTCAAAGGACCTTAACCTAGTATGTGACAGCAACAGAACTTACTTGAGAGACAGATTTATCTCACAGAGATTGCCCCACCTTTGGAACAAGTTTCCTATTCATATTAAACAAAGCCCCACATTGGCCCTATTTAAGCGTAATTTGGATGACTGGATGGGTAACAGGAAATTCACCCCAGGGGTTCCACTTGTGTCCCTCTTGGACAGGGGCAATAGGTATTGATTTCAGTGTCTACTTGAACCAGACACCCTTGGGAACACAGGTTGAACTTGGATAGGCTTGTTGGGGCTGTTAGCCTAGTAACCTCCTATGATCCTATAATTAGTCAAGAAAGGATAAATTATTCTCTTGTGAGTCAGAGCCTCAATTAGCCAATATGTCTAAAGCATCTGCATTTTTAGTTTTCTTTAAGGAGAGCACTAAGTTTCTTTATGAAGGAGGGTAGTAGTTTGTTTTTTCATATTTGTTAGAAATTGATTCTAATTAAATACTGCTATTTTACAGAAGGTCTTCTGTCCTGTTGGTTTGCTAGAGTAGGGTCTCAGTAAAGTTTGAGTTGCCACTTGTTTCTCTGAGGTTGCAAGGAGAAGTTTTAAATGATAGTTTATTGGAGAGTGTGGGGCAGGTGCTATTGTGTAACATTTTAATGGTCAGTAAAAAGGGCAAGAATGTTCTGGGTCTTCCTCTCCCTTCTGACACAACCACCAGTAAGCAGTATATCTATATTGATATCTATCTATGCAGCTGTATAAAACTAGGAAAACAAGTCTAAAACTGTCAACAAATGCTGATAGACACTTTATTGAGCACAGAGGAATATCAGAAAACAGCAGTCCATGGTTTCTCCTCAAATGCAGTATCTTCAGTGCAAATTTCAATTGATATATGCATATATATTATAGCAATAACCCACGCCTGGGTGTGGGTAATGCGGGATTTACCCACGGTTGGCGTACCAAACAAAGACAACCGTGGGTAAATCCTGCATTACCCACACCCAGAAGTGGGTTATTGCTATTATACTATGACATTATTTAAGAAAAGAAATAATTACTTTTCTTAAATAATGGCATTGTATAATGCCTCTTTGCTGCCCTTCTGCAGCTGTCTGGTATCCGCGGCAGTTCTGACGTACTGCGCATGCCTACGCAGTACATCAGAGCTGTGGCCAAAAGCAACGGAGAAAGCAAGATCTCCGTTGCTTTTTGCTGTTTTGCTATGTTAAATGGGTTTAACATAGCGAGACAGCTTTAAAATAAGCAACGGAGATCTCCGTTGCTTATTTTAAAGCTGTGTCGCTATGTTAAACCCATTTAACATAGCGAGACAGGTTTAAAAAAAAGCAACGGAGAAAGCAAGATCTCCGTTGCTTTTACTATGTGTCGCTATGTTAAAGGAGTTTAACATAGCGAGACAGCTTTAAAAAAAGCAACGGAGATCTCCGTTGCTTTTTTTAAACCTGTGTCACTATGTTAAACTCTTAACATAGCGAGACAGTGTTTTAAAAGAGACTTATACTAATGGAAAAAGTCCGGGCGACCGGACCTTTTTCCATTAGTATAAGTCGATTTACAATGTGCACGCTGGCCAATCAGCGTGCACGTTTTGGAATATTAATGGGGGGTCATGGTATAATTAGTAATTTCCACCTGAAGATCAAGCTTTTCTTTTATCATCCCTCTAGCTTCAACTTATGTGACATCTGGAGGATTATATACACTGTATATTGACATCAGAACTGTTCTCAAATAACCTTTCACTTCTATATAGCAACCATTTATATCTATCAATAAATCTCCAGATGTGAGAGAATACACCCTTGAAATTAATAACATCACTGTTCTTTTTATGGCTTCTTAAGTCAGTATCCTCTAATCATGCTTCTGATTTATCAAATGTGTTTCTTGTAGTACTATGTCTAAATGACCACATATGGCTGAAGGTAGAGGTTATATCACAATAAGAGAATCCATAGAGACAGATAGCATAAAGTACAAATAGAGTTGCTAAACAAAGCAACTGTCAGAAAAATAGGAGATGTTGTGCTATAATTCAGCAACTGTCAGAAAAAACAGGAGATGCTGTGCTATAAAAATACATGAGTTCCAAAGAAAGTGTAATCTAGACAGAATAAGTGGGATACAACAACATAGTGTAATATATCAACCTGCACCAGTCCTGACAACGTCCGACTATTGGTGGACCTATACTATACTGTAAATGTCATTAAAAATAATATCTGTTACCCTGAGAGGAGTTAATCCATCATTTCAATCCACATACCAGTAAATCCACAGTTACTGTCAAGGAGAGCCCCTGCAGCAGTCAGTGTACATGGGGTCATAAAGCACACATATCTGGGAAATGTAGCACATGTGCTGACTACAAACCAAAAAGTTGTAAAACATACAACTCCCAGGGGATTCGAAACCCATAACCATTGTATTGACACAATGAGAATAATTTCATGAATACAGTGAAACATCAAAGGAGTTTGAATAATGGTAGTACTTGTACATTATTTTATATTGGCTTGTGCAGCAAGATTTACCTTATTTACATGATTGGCATTTATGAAGGATCTTTCATCATTTTTGCCATAGGACATGGTGAACCACATCCTTGTGGTCATATATAGCCATCAACATTATCTGACAACTGTTAAACAACATATGACCACAGAAATGGTATTTTGAATTATATGCCCTTTCTTGGCATGTGTGTGGTGTGTAACATATGACTACAGAGGTACGATTTTAATATTTTTAGCTTGTTTGGGCATGTGTGGTATGTGTATCTATTTTTTGACCAGATTAAGGGGGGTAATAGAGCAGAGATGAAAAGGGAAAACAAGCAGAGGGTACAACACAATGTGAGGAAATATGGAATGATCTGGATGGAGGTGGTATAACAGCCCATACCTCTCACCTTCTTACCTCAGTATTCCTGGTGAATTACAATTATAGTATTAATTGTGGTCTAATTATTTACTGACTTAAATTCTCAGGGATTTCCGAGACAAATTCACTTTTAATGATGAAGTCTAGCAGCCAATTAAAGGTTTGTGAGGCTGAGAGGTATTTTGTGGGACATGTGCCCTTTTTCATTTTTTTGAGAGAGGAAAATTGGGGAACAAAGTCAGGGAAGTAAGAAGGGGAGAGTCTGTCATAAGGCACAACAGACATGACTGAGGGGGTCCAGGGTAACACAATGAGTAAGGACAAACACGATGGTGAAGGAGACATCAGACAAACAGAGGAAAAACAATGGTAAGGGGAGGAGTGTATATCATACAGTGATGGGCATAGACAAAATGGAGGGTAACACCGCATTTGGGGATAGAACTGGGTGTTTGTAGACGCAGTCTTTGCCAGCTTTGACTCAATGGGAGATTAATCCACACCCTGGGAGCTGACACCACTTGGAAACTGCCTCAGAATTTGGAGGCAGCACTGGCTAGGGAAATGACTCACAGAATCACTGGGGCATAGTCTCTGTACATCTGATGTGGGCACTGAACCTCATGTCCGGAATCTCCCCCACATGCTCTGCTAGTTCCTGACAGGATAAATAATTGTTATGTTCACTTGCACTGCAACCAGTGGGTACCAGAGTACCACCTTCTGGTGCAGGTCTGCCTGACATAGTTGGTGCAGGTAGAGCAAGAGGTGTGGAGGCAATTGTGTCAGGCTGCGACCCAGATGTGCTGGGTGCCCCTGATGATGCTAGTAGTGCTGCTGTCACCTGTGGAGGGATGACAAGGTGGTGTGGTCAGTCCATTTTACTGATAAAGTTAATAATTTCCATGTTAAGGCCTCTATGGCTCAACATATTCTTGAGGTAATGAGTCTGTTCACAATGCATTGGATGATGGGTTCTAATCCCCTGAGGGTTGGATGTTGTTTTATAATATTATGATTTCATCATACACTTGTATGCCAGATCACATCACTGTTCTGTTGCATATAATAGTAACAGAAATGGAGACACAGTAATTTAAAAAAAAAATTGAGGAAGAGACATACATAAATAATGAAATTCCATTCTTAATTATTTTTTCATTATAAAATACACTGAAGGAAAATAAATCTTTTAATAATAGGAGGACCTACACAGTTTTTAGTGCTTTAACTATTTTATTTACAATTTCATGTGCAACTATGTTTATAGTTAAAATTATGCCACAGCAACGTGATTTTTTCTGTTGGCGGGATTGCCTGAACAGCCATCTTAATAATTTCAAGTACACAAACAGCTCAAAAACGACTCCAGTTCCTGATCCAGGTGTTAAAATCTAAACAAAAAAAACACCAAACACCAAGATCTTCTGATGTGTATTACTGGAGGAAAAAGTACAAAATAATAACATTTTTCTTTGTTAAATTAAATCAGTTTATTCCTACCACCGGACCCTGGTGTTTGATGTAGTTCAAGTGCACATACATGTAACACGATGAACCAGCTCTCCAGCTATGTAGGTAGTAGCATGCAAAATCAAATCTGAAACTTCACACAGTCATACTAATTTCATTAAGGAATGCCAGCAATGACAAATGTTTTCCTGCTCTATGAATGTGATTACCCTTATTTTTAGTTGCTACTGATCACTATGCAAACAGACACATCTTTCATGTCAGCAACTACACTTATCTTGGTGTTTCCTCAGGCACTTTAGTGTGTCCATTTGTAGTTCTCCATTCCTTTCAATCAGTTTCGGCACTGCAAATATAAAAATGGGCTTATTGACACATGGGATGGTGACATATTGGCAAGCTATTTAACTAAAATATGGTATATTTACAGTACTGAGATAGTGATCATGCCCTAATTTCAGCCTTCCTTTGGCCAAGGAGGTCAGCCATACTTGTCTCATCTAAAGATCTCAGACAAAATGTCATAGAATTAGCACACAAATAATTTCTAATATGTTTCAGCCTTCGCACAATGATGGGCACTTCATTTGTGTGATGGGTTCAAAGTAATAAAAAAATACCTAGTGCATTATCAAGGTTCAAATGGCACTTAAAGGTGTGAAACATGGCAGTCCTCCATCCCTCTCCTGGCTGTAGAGAATAAATGCTCAACAACAACTCCATCATCAGATGGATAAAGACAGCATGACTCCTGGTCTCACTTTCAACCTTCCATCTATAGACTGGAATACCAGCTCTCATAGTTACACAAATGGTTAACATGTCGAACACTTACTAAAAGCTTACCAACACCTTCATCTAGGAAGCTCACAGTGTGGTTAACATATACCATGTTACAATGAAAATAAAGGCAGCCACACTCCTATAGGCAAATGATGTGCTGTAAAAAATGCCAAATGTAAACCACAGAATAAAACGTACAGCTACAGCAACCATGCAGCAGTTCGTTAATATTCCAAAGCAATATAATCCAAGATATTCAAGTTCCGAAAAATAAAAGCAAAGTCCTTCAAATATATAAAAAACAGTTAAAGAAGTTTATTGTGCACTCAGTCGGTGGTAAGCGCTTTCACAAAATGCTTCATCAGACCATGGCGGACTGAGTATCAAAGTAAATTTAAAAACAATGTTACCAATCAAAAACCATCAAAAAACACATCATTTCCTTTACAACATAACATTTATGGTTAAAGTAAGCATCATGACTGTTCAAATACCATATAATATCCAAATTAAGAAAACGACATTTCTAATAAATATTAAGACAGATAATCCTAAAAACATACTTCAAAGAGTCTCCACAGAAGCATTAACCAGCGCTTCAAGTATAAAATCCAAACATATTCATAACACTGCGTTTCCACAAACACACAAACCTTATACAGGGACCCATAATAAATATATATCATCATACTATCAATTCATAAATAAAACCATAGTATATACCAAAGTCCCATAAGTAACAATATTAAACAAACTATAATAATTCTATATATATATATTCTCACAAACCTTAGTATGTGGAACTTTTGCAGACCTGCTTCAATAGACACCTAAAAACCCTTACAACTTCAAAAATATATAAAAAAACATTAACAACATTCCCTTCCCTTAAAAATCCATTCAACAAGTTCCTTTAACTTAAACAATAATGTACATATATATACAAAGCCATATACCCATACATGGCTAGATATATTAATGTAACACATAAAAGTCTTAATGCACGATAAATTATTAAATCATTAATTATTATTATTTTGAAGATGGCATATCATAAAAACAGTGTCTAAATAATAACTGTCAAGCATCAAAAAAATATAAAAAATGCTCTTAGGGGTTAGAACTTATCGATATACAACATAAACAAACTATTGACTAACGTCCATACATAGATGAATTTACATATGAGAAGTCAGAAATCAACCTATAGTTTCTGACTCCATGTCCAATTTCAGAAAAACCTATTAACAAGAAACACATTGATTATGTCTCATTAAAACTAATATATATATATATATATATATATATATATATATATATATATATATATATATAAAAATAAACATCTAACTATCACAAAAATTAAAATACTCAATCTATGTCTATAAACATATGGATATATGAACATATAAACATATGAAAGTAGGATAAGCATTAGCGTTATATGACTACCTTACTCTGAGGCTCTTTGTACGAAGAACTGGTTTAATAGATATTCTTTCATTCAAACCCTTCCCCGTGTCAGCTCTGAGATGAATAATCCACTTAATTTCTTTTTCCTCAGTTACATTACTTACACTCCCCCCTCTATAATTAGGTTTAATGGTTTCAATAACCATAAATTCAAATATATGCGTGGGGCCTGTTGTCATTACATGCTTGGCTAGGGCATTAGTAATGATTCCTGTTCTAATATTATATAAATGTTCCCTAATCCTATTTTTAAAAAGTCTATCTGTCTTTCCAACATAAAATGAGAGACATTCAACACATGTCGCTAAATAGACAACATGCTGTGTATCACAACTAGCTCTACAATTAAATCTAAATTCCTTACCAGTGTCAGGATGAACAAAACTTCCTGATCTGTTGATGTATACGCAATAGTTACAGGCTCCACACGGAGATGTCCCTACTATATCCAAAGCTTCTCTATTAGCACGTGGGTAACATAGCATCCTTTTAATATTCTTTGTATTTTTATATCTGAATTTAGGTTTATTTCCAACTACTTCAGCTATCTGTGGATCAGTAAGCAAGACCCCCCAGTGTCTCTTAAAAATTCTATAAATATTGCCCCTATCCTTTGTATAAAACATAGGTATTTTAACCTCAGTATCTGATTCAGATCTAATATAAGAATCACATTCAGTCTGTTTAGAAAAATAAGGTTTCGCTCTATTTTCTCTCAGAGATTCAATACCAGAGAGCCCTTCATTCAAATCATTAGAACTATATCCTCTGTGTTTGAACCTATCCTTCAAGTCATTCAACTCAGTATCAAAACCTTCATTTGTATTGTTTAACCTAGATATGCGCATTGCCTGACCTTTAACCACATTCCTAAAAACATAGTTAGGGTGCATACTGCTTCTATGAAGCAAGGTGTTCCTATAGCACTTCTTCCTGTAGACACAGGTATCAAATGAGCCATCACTTAACCTCTCAATACTTATATCAAGAAAATCAATCTTCCTTTCAGAAACAGCCATAGTAAACTTCAAATAATTAGTGGCTTGGTTCATCTGTCTAACAAAAGTTCCTAACTTATCTAAGGTGCTATTCCACAAAAGAAAGACATCATCGACAAAACGTTTATAAAATATAACATGTCTCTCATATAATTTCATTTTATATAAAATATCCTCCTCCCACATAGCAAGGAACATGTTGGCGTAGCTATTGGCACAAGATGTGCCCATAGCCACGCCATCACGCTGCAGGAAGGTCGTGCCTCCAAACATAAAGACATTATTTTCCAGGACTATTTCCAAAAAGAGACATATAAGATCTCTTAGTCTTTCATCATATTCGCTATGCCTTCCAAGATACCGTTTCACATAATTCACACCTTCAAAGTTTGGAATGACAGTAAAAAGCGATTGCACATCTAAAGTCACCAATAAAAAATCATTTCTATCCTTTTCAATGTTAGTACTAAACACATATAATTCTTTCAAAAATTGTTGTGAGTCTCTCAAAACATTCAAATTATCATTTACAAGAGGCTGTAAATGTTTCTCAATATACACTGAAAATGGTTCAGTGCACCACCCCCTCCCTGGCACAATAGGTCTCATGGGAGGGTTGGTGCTATCCTTATGAATTTTGGGTAGGCCATTTATCACTGGGATAATAGGGCTCTCTACATAAATAAATTTATACAAATCTCTGGTAATGTCACATGATCTTACCAAATCATCCAACATAGATTTAATATTACATATCTTATACTCTATATCTATTTTATCTATAACACCATAAAACTTGTCATCATCCAACATTTTAAACATCGATAGTTCATAATCATTACTATTCATAAGCACAACTGGTCCACCTTTATCTGCTGGACGTATAGTCACAGTAGTATCAGCTTGTAACCTTTTCAAAGCTTCACGTTCATTATAATTAAGGTTGTTCCTCTTATCAAAAGTAAAGCCATAAAGATCCTTGTTAAAATATTTATGCAAATCATCTTCAACCATTTTATCAAAAGCATAAACCAGAGGGTGTTGGTTAGGCATATAAGTACTAGATCTCTTAAAGGCATTCGGACCTGCTGTCCCATCATTTCCCATTTCTAGTTTCAATAAAACATTCCTAGAAAAAGTCTTCAGATCAATAATTATATCAGTAAGCTGGCTTGTAGTTGTAGGAATAAAACCTAGCCCTTTATTAAGGACAGCACACTCATGTTGGTCCAAAACCTTACTAGAAATATTCCAGATCAAGTTGTCCCTGTATAATTCCACATTTTCTTCAGGGTACGCCCGTTCGCTTTTTCTGGTGACATCTTCCGTTTTTGTCTCCCACGACTGATTGAACGTCCTCTCATCATCGTTTTCTCGAACGTAGCTATAGGTAAAGGGAATTGATGAAAACCCCCTGATTTACTTAGTTCAGTGGAATTATTAACCTTCAGACGTACATCAGATGACATAACTTCACCAATATTACATTACTATAGGTAAAGGGAATTGATGAAACCCCCCTGATGAAGTTGCTAATAACTCTCTTAATGATAAACGTAATGAAGTTGCTAGTGAAAGAACTGGCTTAGTGAACAGTAATTATACTAATCCTAACGTAATATTGGTCTCTCATGATGGGAATACTGAGACTAGAGGAATATCTACTATATCGAAGAGTAGAGTTAATACCTCTGATAAAGTTTTGATAAAAGTCCCCCCTACCACAACTAACTGTTCAGTGCTTTGCAATGATGATATACAGCCTATAGATTCTGAATACAATGAAGTTATGTCATCTGATGTACGTCCGAAGTTTAATAATTCCACTGAACTAAGTAAATCAGGGGTTTTTCATCAATTCCCTTTACCTATAGCTATGTTCGAGAAAACGATGATGAGAGGATGTTCAATCATTCGTGGGAGACAAAAACGGAAGATGTCACCAGAAAAAGCAAACAGGCGTACCCTGAAGAAAATGTGGAATTATACAGGGACAACTTGATCTGGAATATTTCTAGTAAGGTTTTGGACCAACATGAGTGTGCTGTCCTTAATAAAGGGCTAGGTTTTATTCCTACAACTACTAGCCAGCTTACTGATATAATTATTGATCTGAAGACTTTTTCTAGGAATGTTTTATTGAAACTAGAAATGGGAAATGATGGGACAGCAGGTCCGAATGCGTTTAAGAGATCTAGTACTTATATGCCTAACCAACACCCTCTGGTTTATGCTTTTGATAAAATGGTTGAAGATGATTTACATAAATATTTTAACAAGGATCTTTATGGTTTTACTTTTGATAAGAGGAACAACCTTAATTATAATGAAAGTGAAGCTTTGAAAAGGTTACAAGCTGATACTACTGTGACTATACATCCAGCAGATAAAGGTAGACCAGTTGTGCTTATGAATAGTAATGATTATGAACTATCGATGTTTAAAATGTTGGATGATGACAAGTTTTATGGTGTTATAGATAAAATAGATATAGAGTATAAGATATGTAATATTAAATCTATGTTGGATGATTTGGTAAGATCATGTGACATTACCAGAGATTTGTATACATTTCTTTATGTATAGAGCCCTATTATCCCAGTGATAAATGGCCTACCCAAAATTCATAAGGATAGCACCAACCCTCCCATGAGACCTATTGTGTCAGGGAGGGGGTGGTGCACTGAACCATTTTCAGTGTATATTGAGAAGCATTTACGGCCTCTTGTAAATGATAATTTGAATGTTTTGAGAGACTCACAACAATTTTTGAAAGAATTATATGTGTTTAGTACTAACATTGAAAAGGACAGAAATGATTTTTTATTGGTGACTTTAGATGTGCAATCGCTTTTTACTGTCATTCCAAACTTTGAAGGTGTGAATTATGTGAAATGGTATCTTGAAAGGCATAGCGAATATGATGAAAGACTAAGAGATCTTATATGCCTCTTTTTGGAAATAGTCCTGGAAAATAATGTCTTTATGTTTGGAGGCACGACCTTCCTGCAGCGTGATGGCGTGGCTATGGGCACATCTTGTTTCCAATAGCTACGCCAACATGTTCCTTGCTATGTGGGAGGAGGATATTTTATAGAAAATGAAATTATATGAGAGACATGTTATATTTTATAAATGTTTTGTCGATGATGTCTTTCTTTTGTGGAATAGCACCTTAGATAAGTTAGGAACTTTTGTTAGACAGATGAACCAAGGCACTAATTATTTGAAGTTTACTATGGCTGCTTCTGAAAGGAAGATTGATTTTCTTGATATAAGTATTGAGAGGTTAAGTGATGGTTCATTTGATACCTGTGTCTACAGGAAGAAGTGCTATAGGAACACCTTGCTTCATAGAAGCAGTATGCACCCTAACTATGTTTTTAGGAATGTGGTTAAAGGTCAGGCGATGCGCATATCTAGGTTAAACAATACAAATGAAGGTTTTGATACTGAGTTGAATGACTTGAAGGATAGGTTCAAACACAGAGGATATAGTTCTAATGATTTGAATGAAGGGCTCTCTGGTATTGAATCTCTGAGAGAAAATAGAGCTAAACCTTATTTTTCTAAACAGACTGAATGTGATTCTTATATTAGATCTGAATCAGATACTGAGGTTAAAATACCTATGTTTTATACAAAGGATAGGGACAATATTTATAGCATTTTTAAGAGACACTGGGGGGTCTTGCTTACTGATCCACAGATAGCTGAAGTAGTTGGAAATAAACCTAAATTCAGATATAAAAATACAAAGAATATTAAAAGGATGCTATGTTACCCACGTGCTAATAGAGAAGCTTTGGATATAGTAGGGACATCTCCGTGTGGAGCCTGTAACTATTGTCTATACATCAACGGATCAGGGAGTTTTGTTCATCCTGGCACTGGTAAGGAATTTAGATTTAATTGTAGAGCTAGTTGTGATACACAGCATGTTTATTTAGCGACATGTGTTGAATGTCTCTCATTTTATGTTGGAACGACAGATAGACTTTTTAAAAATAGGATTAGGGAACATTTATATAATATTAGAACAGGAATCATTACTAATGCCCTAGCCAAGCATGTAATGACAACAGGCCCCACGCATATATTTGAATTTATGGTTATTGAAACCATTAAACCTAATTATAGAGGGGGGAGTGTAAGTAATGTAACTGAGGAAAAAGAAATGAAGTGGATTATTCATCTCAGAGCTGACACGGGGAAGGGTTTGGATGAAAGAATATCTATTAAACCAGTTCTTCGTACAAAGAGCCTCAGAGTAAGGTAGTCATATAATGCTAATGCTTATCCTACTTTCATATGTTTATATGTTCATATTTCCATATGTTTATAGACATAGATTGAGTATTTTAATTTTTGTGATAGTTAGATGTTTATCTTTATACATATATATATATATATATATATATATATATATATATATATATATATATACTTGTTTTAATGAGACATAATCAATGTGTTTCTTTTTAATAGGTTTTTCTGAAATTGGACATGGAGTCAGAAACTATAGGTTGATTTCTAACTTCTCATATGTAAATTCATCTATGTATGGACGTTAGTCAATAGTTTGCATATGTTGTATATCGATAAGTTCTAACCCCTAAGAGCATTTTTTATATTTTTTTGATGCTTGACAGTTATTATTTAAATACTGTTTTTATGATATGCCATCTTAAAAATAATAATAATTAATGATTTAATAATTTATTATCGTGCATTAAGACTTTTATGTGTTACATTAATATATCTAGCCATGTATGGGTATATGGCTTTGTATATATATATATGTACATTATTGTTTAAGTTAAATGAACTTGTTGAATGGATTTTTAAGGGAAGGGAATGTCGTTAATGTTTTTTTATATATTTTTGAAGTTGTAAGGGTTTTTAGGTGTCTATTGAAGCAGCTCTGCAAAATTTCCACATACTAAGGTTTGTGAGAATATATATATAGAATTATTATAGTTTGTTTAATATTGTTACTTATGGGACTTTGGTATATACTATGGTTTTATTTATGAATTGATAGTATGATGATATATGTTTATTATGGGTCCCTGTATAAGGTTCGTGTGTTTGTGGAAACGCAGTGTTATGAATATGTTTGAATTTCATACTTGAAGCGCTGGTTAATGCTTCCGTGGAGACTCTTTGAAGTATGTTTTTAGGATTATCTGTCTTAATATTTATTAGAAATGTCGTTTTCTTAATTTGGATATTATATGGTATTTGAACAGTCATGATGCTTACTTTAACCATAAATGTTATGTTGTAAAGGAAATGACGTGTTTTTTTGATGTTTTTTGATTGGTAACATTGTTTTTAAATTTACTTTGATACTCAGTTCGCCATGGTCTGATGAAGCATTTTGTGAAAGCGCTTACCACCGACTGAGTGCACAATAAACTTCTTTAACTGTTTTTTTATATATTTGAAGGACTTTGCTTTTATTTTTTGGAGCTTGAATATTTTGGATTATTTCGCTTTGGAATATTAACGAACTGCTGCATGGTTGCTGTAGCTGTATGTTTTATTCTGTGATATACCATGTTACACTTATAAAATGTTCTTTTGATGAATTAATATCAGTCGGTGTAATGGATATCAGTTAGAAATATTGCTAACATTTGAAAGTGTGACAGACCCTTTCAATATGGAAAGCGAGGAATGTAGCTCTTTAAAGCTTATATTGAGGAAAGTTACTCAGTAATGAGGTATACTTGAGAAGTACCAGCATAACAATTTCTCAGTCCTTGCAATCTGGGTTTTCCACGCATACGTAAACCTTAATGCCAACACTCAGGTGTGTGCATGGCATTGTGTAGAACTCTAGACGTTTATCAGGTTACTTAGCATTCAAACTGAGTGATTCAGAAACAATAATGAGCTGAGCCTTAATTAGCATTCTAATCATACACAGGGGGGTAATCTACATGATAATACTACATCTAGTACTATAAATACCACCTCAGGTCTCCCCTGAAAAGAGGCTGCTAGCCTAATGGGATTAACCCGGTCAACAAAAGATCAATAATGATAAAATCATGACTTGAGCCACTGAACATCGCAGTGCCTCAGAAGATTAACACATTGTTTGAATCTGCAGGTCTCCTACTGCAGTCAGTTTTTGCTATGTAATACCTTTATCTGCTTCTATAAGGTATGTTGCTTCTACACGTACTTCTTTGGACAAGCAAATAAGTTTTTGTGTGCTATTTACTGTAAGGCGTACAAGTGCAATTCATTTTTTCTGCTTATTTGCATGAATTGGCCAGGTTCTCTGATAGGATATATTGCAAGTGTACTGACCATTGTGGAATGCAGTCACATTACTGTGGGTTGCATCAACATTAAAGTGTGCTATACAGCACTGTAATGCTGGGTAACTTACACTTTAAAGAATTTCTACCAAGGATGTGGTAAAAGATCATTGTACGTGCTAAGTTGCATGCCTGTTAACTTGTAGTCATGTTCTAGTATTTTTTGTGGAGGGGTGATAATGCTTAGGATGCTGTTTTATAATGTCTGACATTCAAGTATAGATTGTTTTGTAGATGCCCTCCTAAAGTGTAGCAGCTGGACTATTATTTTAGTAGGTATGTTGGGATTTGTAACACGTATGTGAGGCCACAGTTAATTCCAGTGTTTTCCAAACCCTCAAAGATATGCCAAAAAAATTGGCACTAAAATTTGCATCCACCAATAAGCCCAAGTTTATAGAGGTGGAAAATGAGGTGCAAGTATAGGCCCTCTCTCTCCATGGTACAGTTTCCATCTCTGCCAAATGGCCCTTTTATGAACATACCTGGTTTGAAGTTGTCAACAATGTGAATGCTGTTGGTGGCCAGGATTGAAGTGATTGATATAATCCATGCTGCCACTAAACAGAACAGAAGTCATAGCATAGGAACAGAGGGTAGCAGGTGCTGGGCCATCTACTGAACCACCCATTATGGAGACTGATTAGTTCTTGGCCTCACTTAACAGAATTACCACCTCTGGTGTGGTACTGAATGTTGTGGTAGAGATGGCTAGGTCCTAGAGAATTTCCACTGATGATGCACTAGGTGGTCCTATTATTGCTATCCAGTATTCTTCTTTTTTTTACCTGTGAGTCAAATTAAAATTTATAAAATGCGTGCCACACTTGTGTCATTTTGGTATATCTGGCATCCAGGTGCAACATCCATCTGCACAAGGTATGGCCATGGTTCTACCTCAACATCATTTGTTCATAGGCTTATAGGTTCATAGGTAGGTACTAGGCTCTTTATAGCTTATAGTTGATATTATAATATCAGTTGCACATGTTGTTTCGGGGCTGGGTCATACTTCTGAGGGATATATTTTCTTTTTTTGACTTTACGGTTGAAACTTTGACTGGCACAAGCACTGTGGAACTACCCCTATCTGAGAATAGAGAATGTTTAGTCTCTGATGATGGTGGCAGGGGTCACATGACACAGTCAGGGGATGCAGAATGAGTGGTGGACATATGGATTGTGACCCCCAGATCCCCTCCTCAGATTATGAACACATTCGCAATGCCTGCACTAGGACACACAACTATCCGAGAGTGGACAGGTTGGTGATGACACTGTGGATCAGGAAGTGTGATGGCCTCCAGTAGAGATGTATCCAAATCTGCCTCTTCCATGCAGAGGGGCTGTTACCAGAGGTATTTTTACTGTCTACCCCTGGAGGTTAGTGTGTCAGTAGCAGCCAACCAAGATATGTGCAGGACCATTGTGGAGGCACAGATGAGTTCCACCACATGCTTGACAGAGGCTGTAAAGGTGATCCATACTGTGCATGCTGACATATGGGAATGCATGAACTGTATGTCCGAATCATTGGATAGAATAAATAACACATTAGACCATGCAGTGTCTACTCTGGGCCATCTGTCAGGGGTGAGGGATTGTTGTCATGGCCGGTCATCTGTGATGTCTTTAGATTTTAATCGACCTGGCTGTGGACAAAGAGAGATCATGCTTCTGCAGTTCTACCACATCCACTGCGACATCAATTGTGTATGTATTTACACCCAGGAAAGGTCATCCCAGAGGTTAAGGTTGTTGTTATACTGGCACATCCTCCAACAGATGTCTATCACTCACTCTCAGGTAGCACACCAATATCTAGCCAATGTTGTGGGACACTCAGTGCAACTCCTGGCACAGCTGTCACTCATGGGTGGATGTATCCAGAATGTTCTGTATCTGTCAGTAGGTCATAGCACCGTGTTGCACAATGTGATGAGGCTGTGTTCCTGCCATCCATCTCAACTGTCCAGATTTTTGCTTCATATTTTTAGTCTGTTTATGATAAAATTTGTGGTTTACTGACAAATCAGCAGGGATCAAAGTCACTAAACATCACAAAATAGTAGCATAGCATACATTTTGTGTTTCAGATTTCATATCTTTCAGAAAATGCATGAAAACACAAATCCTTCTATTCTAGCAACTTTTTAAGTTTATAAGAGCAATATTTAGAATCTGTCACTATTTTGGGCCTTTGTCCAGATTTCTTGGGCTAAGAGGTTGAGAGGTATGGCTCCTGCAAATACACACATGCACATATGCGCACACACACACACACACACACACACACACACACACACACACACACACACACACACACACACACACACACACACACACACACATACCACAGCCCTCAGCACATCACACAGATCTATAGAACCCGATCCTTCTCATCATTAACCACCTCATAGCAGATCTGACACTTCCCCTACTTCCCCTAAATGCACATTTTGTTTTTATACACCTCAATGCTCCCACTCGTACACTTCCCTGTGAACGGCATACACTCCTGTACTCCCTTCCCCACTTGTGAAAATGATGATAACTGTGACCCGTCCTTTGGACATTGCTACTTGGGTTGCCCATGTCTGATGCACAACATGGCCAGCGTATGCACAGTCAGGTGTTTTTGTATGCATCATTTTTACCTTGTATGTATCTAGTTTCATGTTATACTTATGGACTCCCTTCCTCACCTGCAAAAACAACAATAACTGCACACTGTTCTTTCTACATTTCTATTCAGGTTGCCTATGTCTGGTGCATGGCTTGGCCAGTGTATGCATGGGTAAGCATGGTCTGGTGTTTTGTATGCATCTGCTTAGCTCTTGCATAGTTATGTTGTAAAGCTACGTGCTGTCCACTGCCTCTGCTAGTGCCATGGCATACTGTGCCCACCTCTGTCTGGCATGGTCATCCCCTTTTGTTGGTTTCTCCTCCTCTGACTCCTCCTCTGTCTCAGCTGCCACTGCCTGTTGTGCTGGGAACTGTGGTCCCTGCAAGAGGCCACCCTGCCATAGCATACCTCTCAAACTCTTAGTGCAAGAAATCTGAACAAAGTCCAACAAAATGGAGGGACAAAGGCCCAAAATTAGGGACATATTTTAAATACTGCTCTTATAAATTAGAAAGTTGCTAGAGTAACAGGGTTTGTTTTAACATACATTTTCTGAAGGATTTGAAGTCTGAAACCAAAAAATATGTAATTATTTAGTGACTTCAATCCTCAGATCATCCCAGTGGTTTGCCAGAAAATCACAAATTTTATGTGGTACAGACCAGAAATATTTGCCAAAAAGCTGGACATTCTGCAAAAATCTGGGCAGTTGAGAGGTATGTGCCCTAGCTGCCTCCTAAGTATAATATTGTGTAAAATAGCATATGGTAAGTATTTTTGCACATGTGGCAGGGCACCACTGGATGTATTCAGGCAGTACAACCATGACTTCAGCCCAAAGACACATTCTATGATCAGTTTGGTCATGAGGATTTCTGAATGGTGTCATTAGCCAGGATTCCAGGGCATTTCCAGAATCATCCACAAGATGTCCTAATGGGAAGTCACCCTTCACAAACCCTTGGTAGAGGTCACATGTGTAACATATGTGTGAGTCATGAAAACTGCCTGGGTAGCCTGCACAAACATTGTAGATTATACTCTGTGCTTTAATGGAAACCTGACAGTTGATTGAGGGATGGATACCCTTTGTGGTTTATGCACCTCTGTCTCTGTTCGCCAGATGCGGCCTTTATTTAAATGTGAGTACAGTGTCTGGACCCCAGTACCTCATAGAAGTGGCTATAGCATGGAAGTCCTGAATGGTGTTTGTTCTCTCTTCTAGGGTACATGGAAACCACATATGTTCCTCTACATGTTGATGCTTAGCATCAAGCAACTGATGGAAAATTCTCAAAGCAAATGCCTGAGATACCTCCACTGCGTCCCCCTTAGGTTGCTGAAAGGTTCCTTATAGGTCCTGCTAGCACTCGTAAAGCCACACATACCTTTGTATCCACTGTATTGTTGGGATGGATACATCACAACTCCCATGGGGCTGCAGATGAAGCAGGCACATGTCCAAAATTTCCTGCATGGTGTCCCTGTCTACCTGGCATCAGTCCACTATGTTGGTGTCACAGAGGGCATGAAATGTTGAGCATGGTCAGAAGTCTCAGCACCTCTTGCAGGTGACCTTGCACATCATTGGCTTCAGCAGCTGCTATAAGAGCCTCTTACAGATACAGATTTACAATACCTATGGAATGGAAACCATAATATTGTTCAGTAATTTACACTGCCTGAAATTGAGCATCTGATCATGTACAAATCTAAGGTGGGTTTAGCATTGCTGCATGACATTTAAACATTTCTGAATCACTACACCATGATTTTTGCCTCATTGCCATATGCATAACTTCATTATATGGTCATTAGCATATGATGGCCATATTATTTTAGCTGTGTTTACTGAACTGCACATACCCTGCTCATTCCTGCTTATTGTGCATATTTGCTTAGTGTAAAGAGGAGATTGTTTATGAATTCTACACATTGTTCTGTTAAACAAGGACAAAACATTATTCTGGCTAACTGACTGGATTTTGATAGAACACAAAATCTCTTTTTCTCCCCTCAAACACAAATCATTTTTCTGCAGCCCATCTCTCAAAACAGGCAGCTACTTCCTTTATCTGATATACCTAATATAACCATATAACCTGAAATGTAAGTATGTTTTTAGAAGCATATTAATACATACACGATATAGTAAAAATTATTAGTGGGCCCTACAACAGAAGACATTTCTATTCATTTTAGTTCATTTCAGGATATTTCATCCAGCACATTTATGCATGCTACTTGCTGCTTTCTATTTCTGATTTAAATGCACTCAAAATGTGCCCAAGTACTCATTTTGCACCAAACATTTAAACTGCTTCAACTTGGTCAAGGTGGCAATTCATACTGTTTCCACTTTCTCATATCCTTCACCATTTCCATCCACTTCCTCACATCCCCTGCCCACTCCCATGCACAATGGGACCTCCTGCTCATTTGAAAATGCCTCAAATCCAGTTAAAAAATTTACTTGAAACGCTGCTGAGTAAAACAGATGGTATGTATGCTTTCTCACACATCACTGCGTTATACCAGTAAGACATTTTTATTTTTTATTTATTTATTTTACATTTCTTTTCCGGGGAAGTCCGACTGTATGTAGGTCCATTTTCAGCGGAGGCCTGGGGAGAAAAGCTCCAGAAAAAAATACATAAAAGCAAATCAGGAATCAGAAGTCCAAAATAAAAATTAAACAGGAAGACATCAACAGTAACTGGATTATGGATATCAAGATCTAACACACAGCAAAAAGATAAGAAATTTTAACATTTAGCAGATAGGTTAATGTAGTACATAGTAAAAATCATATTCATGTCCTAGCATAGTGTTTATAATATTGTTACAAAAATCACAGAAAATATGATAATATTTTACATTGTTATATTAGTTTCTAAAATTAGGAGATTAAGAGGTTTAACACTTTTGAAGTCTCTTGACATAGCAGACTCATCATACTACATAGTAGTATTACTGGGGTACATAAAATATGTTACACTTTTTGAGGTGGCACGGAATGCTGAAGGCTAGTTAGGAAAGATGGTAGTAGAAGGGGTGAAACAGCATAAGGGTGGATCTGTTGTGGGTAGTCTAACAGTTACAACGTAGTAGGGCTGAAGTAGAATAATGTTATTGATTAACATTGATGACAATAACAAAAGAAGTGACAACCAATATTGCCTGGGATAGAAGGGACTCAAAGCAATTATCTTGAAAGATTCCTTCTGAATCTTCAGAAGTACCCTGGATATCAGTGGAAAAAGTGGAAAAGTATACAGGAACATTCCTCTCCAAGGAAAAGAAAAGAAAGGCATCTGTCTTTCAGACCTTCTTGCATGGAGTCCTGGAGTACAATTTTGTCAGCTGATTATTCAGAAAGGAAGCAAAAATTTCTACTTGAGGAACTCCTCACAAATGGATCAAATATTGGAAAGATCCTCTGATCTAGCTTCCATTTGTGAGAGTCTGCCATTGCCCTACACAATCTGTCTGTCACACAATTTTTCTCTGATGGAATGCAGGATATCTGTACAGTGAGACTGTATTATATAATATGGCTAGCCTGCAAAGGGGGTAAAGACCTGGTTCCCCTTTGCTTATGTACCATATCACTGTGGTACTGTCTGTAAAAAAAATAAAGTCTGGGAGACAAAAGGTGATTCAGAGAGTTGAGTGTCTTAAGAACAAGCATCTCTTTTACGTTTGTGCTTGTGTCTGTCTTTGTTGTCCCAGTAACTTTGTACTTTTATCCCACTTGACATATTCCCCAAGCACTTCCGAGGCATCTGTGGTGACTGACTGCTTTGGAACAGTAGAGGAGAAGGGGAGACCTGGAATTCAGGGATATCTGATCTTTCCACCAAGTGATTTTTCTTCTCACAAATCCCCAGAACTGGAATCTGTAAAGATAATTAGTGTTTGTGCTGGGTCCAAGGAGACGTCAGATACCATCCTGTCTTTCTCACCTGGAGTCTTACCAGAGATAATATGACACTCATAGATGTCCTGAGACCCAGAATCCAGAGGTACTCCATAGCAGTCACCGAAGTATGAGTGGAAAACCCTTGGAACAGATCTAAATATAGATCTATTTTTTCCTGTGGAAGATATCTCAGGAACACAATTCTGTGTGATGGAGTCAAAAAGGAATTTTGAATTATATGAACTATAATGCTAAGAAATGCATAATAGTATCCTTTGGGAAGTCATCCATTCCTGGTAAGTATCATATTGACAACACACCCCTTAGAGTTGACCCAGTAGTCAGGGACTTAGGGACACACATAGATAGCAATCTATCCTTTGATCATCATGTGTCTACAGTGGTGAGGAAATCATTCTATGTTGCACAACATATAAAGAAAGGTATGGCATCTCAGTCCAAGGAGGTAATTGTTCCACTATATTCCGCATTCATCAGACTTATCATTGAGTACAATGCCCCTTTGGAATGTACCTAACCAGGCATATACAAAAACTGGAATGTCCACAGAGGTAGGTTCCTCACTAAAAGAATACAGGGCATAAGGAAAATGTCCTGTGCAGACTGCCTCAAGGCCCTATCCCTCTCCTACAGGCTTTTGAAGGGAGATTTATGCCTGGCATACAGGACATTGTTAGGCCCCACTCTGATGGACCTCCTGCATATCCAAAAAAACAAACCGTACCAGAATTACCCATTCAAAAGACTTAAACTTTGCCTGTGATATAAATAGGACCTGCTGGAGAGATAGATATGTATCCAAGAGACTCCCCCATCTATGGAGTAGGCTCCTCATCCATGTGAAGCAGAGTTCCTCCCTAATCCAATTCAAATGCAACTTGGACAACTGGATGGGAAATCGAAAATTCATCCCTGATTTGGCACCTATGTCTCTGATGCAAATGGGTAACCTGTAAATGGTTCATCTCCCAGGCCCATGTTTACACTTATCAAGGGTATTAGAACTTGTCAGAGATTTGGGATGCATGGTGAGGCTTAAAAAGGCCCTTGTGGTCCTTGGCCTAGTAAACTCCTATGAACCTATGAACCTATGAATGCTCTCTTGGAATCCCAGCTTGCATAGGAGATCTCTTTACAATTAAGAGACTCCTGAAACTTTGAAAAAGCCTCTGCAAAGATAAGGGTCTAAATATGCGAAGATGTGGATACCCTGTAGCCTGCAATGGGTTATTAGAAACTGCACTTTTTGCTTCTTAGTATGAACAGAATAATCTTTGTCAAAACCCTCACTTGTCACCAGCTTTGTAGATGCTCACCTGTCTCTGAAGCAATAAAAGTATGTAGTCTTTAAGTATGTATATCTTAAGTCGCACTAAAGTATGTTATAGCTGTTTGTCCTTGGAACATTTATAAGCCTGCTCTTCACCCAGCATCTGATTCAGTTCAACTTTCCATTTAGTCCTACACAAAGGACAAGCAATCTTGGCCTTACTTTTTTTGGGTATTCCAATAATTTGAATATTATTTCTACAGTCTCTGTCCTCTAGGCATATGTGCTTCTCTTTCAGGATTTTCAGCTTATCAATATAAAATACTTTTCTTTTGAGTTTAAATTTTTCTTTCCTCAAAGCTCCTATAGAATCCAATGGAAGATTCTAGCATCCACCATTTCTGATTCACATTCATTAGCTTCTTTAATATAGCTAGCTAGCTGATCATTTACTTTAGTTGTCTCTGTTTATAAACGTTTCCTTCA
This sequence comes from Protopterus annectens, assembly GCF_019279795.1. NCBI lineage: Eukaryota > Metazoa > Chordata > Ceratodontiformes > Protopteridae > Protopterus > Protopterus annectens. The sequence continues at coordinate 1,110,976,811 of NC_056731.1, forward strand.
TATTATTGTTTTAGGTCCATCCATTTGCTTAAATTCAAGTAACTTCAACGCATATTCTTCATCAGTCATATTCGTTTTCTTTTCAATAGTCACGGGTCTTTAGACTGTTTGCCTACTTTACTTTTAACTCTCTTTCCACACCAGGTTATGCAAATTACTCCGCATACTTTACTGAAACTTGCAGTGAGGTTGCTGAGATGAGAGCTATATCTGAAAGAATTAAAGGTGAAAACCTAGCTAGCTTGCTGGAGTGAATTTCCAAGCAATAAAGTGTTAATCTAAATGGGCTGTGCTGACACACACACACACACACACACACACACACACACACACACACACACACACACAGTTGAATTTTAAGTTTTAAGCTGTATTTATTTATTTATTTATTGGGTCTGAACACAGAGGATCTGAGTCCTCTGCTATTATGAATTAAAAATTATAACCAGGAGAGGCAACATTTCTGTGAAGGCAGCCTGTTATGTGAGATAAGGGCAGAAGATGAAATTCTTTATGTGTGTGCTGTGTGCAGTCTGGTGCTTTGTGAAAGTTTTGGCCTGGGGGGGGGGTCCCTGCTATGTAACAAGGAAAGGGAACTACAGTGAGAAAGAAGCTTCAATAGTCCTGAGGGGGAATTCTGGATTAGAATAAAAAAAATATACAAGTCCTGTAAAGACAGTGTGTGACTTGAGTTACTGAAAAACACTTTGAGCACTTAAAATACAGAACTTTACTATCTTCGAATGAGCTGGAAAACAGGATGCTTCAGACTTTAGGAAGCTGGCTGTAAAGAAATGTTTTCTGAATTTGCTGCATATACCCTGAGTGGTAGTTTGTGAACTTCTACCAAAAGTACTGTGCTTTCTATGATGTAAAATAGCAAAACACAATTGGGATAATGGTGAAGGTATTCACCACTCATACAGTTTGCATGTTCTCCCCATGTCACTGTGGGGTCCAACCCAGCTTCCAAAAACATGCTCAATGGTGTCTATTGGGGGAAGATTGTAGAGACTAGCATCTGTGGTGCACAGTATCCTCTAGGCAGGAGAACATGGTCACAGACTGCAGGCTGTGGCAGGGCTAGCCACTCAGCAATGTAAAAATTTGCTACAGTTGATCTGGTCATGTTGGCTAATGTTGCCAAAAATGTGGATAGGTATTTGCCTGTGATAAGGGAGTTGAGGATCTGCCCTATGCCAGGGACCCATGCTAATGGTGGGAGGGGTCTGTCCTTTTTGGCCAATGTGTGCCTGCCATGAAGTCCAACAGTCCTGGGTTAATAAGCCACGGGCCGTTCAGTGTCCAGTTGTCCAGCTTATGTTACCTGGGATAGCACTGTTGAGTGAAAGCTGGACATGAACTAAGGATTGCTACACTCAATATAGGTTCACTTGCAGGACTGAAGTGGATGACAAGATGATAAGGAGGAGACAAGACATCCTCTAGATCCAGGATACAAGATGGAACGCAGTACAGCAAAGCCACTTGACTTCAGATCCAGTCTGGAGGAGGATAGACTAGAAATGATGTGGGCATTGTGTTAAGGGATAGTATTCAGAAGACAGTGAGGGATGTCATCAGAATTAGTAATAGACTCACGGCAGTCAGACTTCAGTGTAAATATAGGACCTTATTCATAATCTCAGCCTCTGCCCCACATCAGGTTTGGGATAGTGCAGAAAAGAGTGCATTCAGGCAGCAGTTGCAGGATGTACTGGATAAAGCAGGACAACATGAATTGATGTTTTAAATTGAGTACCTAAATACACATATCTTTGCAGGCAGAACATGATCTGAGGACAGGCCATTCAAGACTTCTGTCTGGTAAATGGCTTGATGGTGGCCAACACATGGTTCAGCAAATGAGACAGCCAAAAGATCACATTCAGGAGTGGATAACCTGCAACTCAGGTAGACTTTCTTATAGTAAGGAAAAGACATTGGAATAGAATCAGTGATTGCAGTGGTATTTCCAGTGAAACAGTCAGCCCATAGCATAAACCACTGGCTGCTACAGTCAGCTGGAATCAGTGGGCAGAGAAGGCTCTAAGGTCAACAAAGATGGGGCTGAAGATATGGAAGTTGACTGAAGAGAAAGCATAAGATTTCAAGGAAAGACTTAAAGTTCAAGGAAATATTCTCTAGCCATATCTCTCAACATCTTAGCACAACAAGTCTGGACAAAGCCACAAATAATGGGGGAACAAAGACCCCAAAATAAGGACAAATTTTAAATATTGTTCTTATAAACTTACAAAGTTGCTAGAATTAAAGGTCTTGTGTTATGCATTTTCTGAAGGATATGAAGTCTGAAACTCAACTGCCTGCCATTATTTAGTGAATTCAGTCCATATTGGTTTGCCACAAAAATCTAGAAAAAGACCAAAAATATGAGGCAAAAATCTGGACAGTTGGGAATTATGGTACTAGCACATCAGAAAGAAGAGGAAATAGGTGAATTGAAGACTAATACCAGCACCTCAAAACAGCATGTGTGTGGACTATAGAACAGACGTGCGACTGTGCCAGATATGGACGTAAGCTACATAAAGCTACATAAAAAAGTTGGTGGTGGAATGCAGAAGTCCCAGAAGTCATAAAAAAGAAGTGCAGGAAACAAAAATGGGAGATAGAAAAGATGGACCAGGCAAACAAAAGAATATGGGTTGGATAACAAAGAGGGAAAGAGAGCAGTTATAATAGTACAGAACAAGGCATCAGAGGCACACTACCAGCTTCTGGAAAGTGACTCAGTAGATGGCACAAACTATCAGATTGCAAGGCAAAGATAAAATGATAAAGAAGACAGGCAATCATCATACAAGATGCCAGCAACAACCTGCTCTCACAGGTCCACAGGACATCAAAAACAGATGGCAAGAGTACTTACAACAGCTTCTGAATGAAGAAAAACACCACATAAACTGTACTGTCTCAGACACAACCTACAGTGCAAGAAGAGGAGCTCAAGGAAGTCATTGAAAGCAGCAGGCTCAGATGAGGTGACAGCAGACATGATCAACATGTTGTGTGAGTTAGGGGAGAAATGGCTCCGGAGGGTATTCATAGCAGTATGGAGAGAAAGACATATCCTAAATGACTGGAGAGCAAGCATGCATGTGCCAGTATACACAAGCAAAGGTGGCTTTCACAACTCTGGGAAGTATAGTGGTATCAAACTCCTGTCACACTGCTTGAAAGCTCTGGAGGTGGTGATTGATAAATGAATACGCAAAGTAGTAGAAAGCAAGATGGGTAATTCAGATCAGGATGCAGCATAACTAACTTGATGTTTGAAGTGAGACAAATAGTTGAGGAGCAATTAGTGATGAGGAAAGAGTTCAAATGGACATTCCTAGACTTGGAAAAAGCATATGACAAGGTTCCAAGAAAGCTGATTTGGGCATTCCTGCAATAGTTCAAAGTCCCAGAAACACTGTAGAATTGGTGCAGGCTATGTACAAGGACCCAATAACAAAAGTACAAACAGGGTTTGGCATCATAAGGGGTTCCAGTGGAAGTGGTTGTGCATTAGTGCTCAGCTCTGAGCCCACTGATGCTGGACTACATTAGTAAACAGGTCAGCTGTGCAGATAGACAATGCTGCTGCATGCAGACGATGTGACATTACATGCAGGCTCTAAGCAAGAACATCAGCAGATGCTATGCAAATGAAATGCAAAAATGAAGGAACATGGGATGAAACTGAGTACAGATAAGGCAGTTATAATGGTAGCAAATGGGAGAAATCAGAAGAAGTTGAGAATTGAGCTAGAAGGGAAAATAGTGGAACAGGTGAGCAGCTTCAAATATCTGGGAGGGATGGTTGAGGAGAAGTAAGTCTGAATGAGGAGATCAAGGCTAGAGTCAGAGGGGCTGCAGCCAAGTGGTACAGAGTGTGTGACAGAATAATGCCAAAGAAACTGAAAAGTAAGGTGGACAAAACAGTGGCATGACCAGTACTACTGTAGGCACAGAAATGTGGGCAGTGAAGGCAGAGAAGGTGAGGAAGACACAGGTGAAGGAAACAAAGTGCCTGATAAGGGTGGTAGGATGCACCCTGTCGGACACATGAAGACATGTGGGCATGGGAGCAGAAGCCCAAGTAGCTCTAATTGTAGGGAAGGTCAAAGAAAATGTATTACAGTGGTCTGGGCACATGTGTAACACAGGAGAATATTTGGGACAGTCAGGAAGAAGGCAAAAGGAACTGGGGATGTCCAGGAAAGAGATGGATGGATGGATTGTGTGAAACAGACTGTCAAAGATGGTAAGAGAGTGGCAATGAATCATGAGAGATAGTGACAGTTGACATGACATCCCAACCCCATGTAAAAAAAGAGGGAAAAAGGGGATGATGGTGATGATTATGATTATAATGATGATGATGACTTTCTGTTATGTAAAACAGATTTGTTCTGTTTCATGACCTGTGCTTAAGTAAGCCCATTTGAGTTTTGTTTTTCAACTTTGCTTCTTATGTTTGCTGAAGTAAGCCCTTTTGAGATTTGTTTAGCATTTGTATTACTCATAATATAAACCCACTGTTCTCACTTGAAAATTGACTAGTAAACATCTTTCCTAAAGGCCATAGGCATCAGCAATGTTCTGTTCAGTGCTAGGGAATTTTGAACTTTTGCTGAGATATAACCCACCAAAAAAAAAAAAATATATATATATATATATACATATATATATATATATATATATATATGGGTCTACTTCTGTTTGCCGAAAACACACTTTTTCAGCAAACAGAAGATAAAACCCACTTAAGGGAAAGTGCACTACATCAACAGTGCACTAAAGCCGATTCACTAAAGCACATTACAGTGGGGATAAGGAAATACATCCTTTTCCCCACTGTAGTGTGATCTCGGAGTTAGTATATTAAGGGGTGTGGGGTGGTGCAGTGGGGCTTGCCTCCATGCAAAATAGTGTTTAAAGTAGTTTTTGAATCAACTTTTGCGAAAGTGTATTTTCGATGTAGTGCACTTTCGCTTAAGTGGGTTTCTACGTTTCTTGTTCAAGATTGTGAAATTTCGATCAAGAACCGTAAATCCATATATATATATATATATATATATATATATATATATATATATATATATATATATAAATTTTAGCTATTTTTAGGAAGTTAGCAGGTAAACCATCGGCTGCAAGAGTGGTAGGTTTCAGTTTTAAGAGTAGTTTTTTAATTATGGAGGTTGGTAAGGGTAAGAATGTAAAGGAAGGTATATTATTGTGACTTGTAGTGGGGGTGAATATAGAGTTATTCCTGGATAGTTGGGTAGATAATGACAGAACAGATTCTGTGAAGTGATGATTAAATTGAGAAGCTATGTCGTCATTATTAGTGTTGGTGTTTGCTCCTAGTCAGCCAAGGGGCATAGTTTGCATTAGCTGTAAGTTTTCTTATGGGAGCAACTGTATTAAGGACATTCATAGAAGTACTATAGAAGATCTCAACTGCCTGGTCTAATGCTAGAGTTTGTAGTGGGTGCCAGTTACATTGTTTTAACATACTGTTAAGAATTTGTGGGTTTACTTTATGTTCATACCTAGTTTGCTTATAAACTAAGGGTTTGGGTATGTTTACACATTTCTGAAGGAGTAATGTGGGGGGTGATCACTAAGCTCATCAGGTAGACAGCCCACTTGGTAATTTTGTTTGGGGAAGTTTACTAAAGTCCAATCCACATGCCTGACCCTGACACTTTTCCTAAAAGCTGAAAGGCTGTGGCTTATATAGTTTTGGATTGAATGCTTTTAGCTTTTAATTTTCATGGACAGAATTCATCAGGTATTAACAACCTTGTATCCTGCCACAGAGTTGAAGGAAAGGTGTTCAGCAGAGGGCGTTAAATAGAATTAACTCATAGTATTACCATATTAAAAATGATCTTGTCACATATTTTTAAATGGAAAACTGCATGTTCTAGCTTGTGCATGCAAACAAGTCTTTGTAAAGTTCTTGGCAGACAAATGCAGAGAAATGCAGGATGCTTGCCAATGGTAGGTTCTCTGTAACATGTTGCAATACTTTACTCAAAATACCATGCAAGTAAGTGATGGGCAAAATAAGATCTCTTCACACAGCAGTTCAATGGTGAATTCATCACAGTTGGACATTATACCCGGCACCATTTTCCTGCGTGGTAGGACTAAAGTAGTAAATTTAAAAAGGTTGAACAGAACAGTTTTAAGCCCCAATTTAAGGTCGATACAGCAGACCTGCTGCTCTTTCCTAGGAAAGTCTGAATCACTTAAACTGAATCTTTCACTGGGAATGTATTAGCACCACCTTATTCTACTGCTTTTTAGTGAAGCCAAATTCAATTACAAGCAAAAGTTTCTTGTGTGGGAGGCAAATCACTCCACCCCCCCCCCCACTCCATACCCCCGCATACAGTGGCCTCAATCACTTACGTAATATATCCAGTTCTGAGATGCAAAACCTCAAAGCGAGCTATCAAATCACTCAAGTAGCACTGGTTGACTAGTGGAACTTGCTTTCATCATGACTCCCTGAAAAGTGACTTCATCAGATGACTAGATACCAAACTAACTTCCAATATGACCTGTGTAGATGACTTTCAGCATCCATGTCATACATACAGAATTATGCTTCCCACCTTACTTTAATGATATATAATTGATTTTTGTAATAGTTTATTGCAAGATTATTTTTTGTAAAGAATGATGCATTATATTTCTAGATTTTGATAGTCCTTTCAACTGTTTAGGTACTTTGTTGCAACAGATCATTTCTCTGGGAAAGCAACTACTACCAGGGTCTGTTTTACTTTCAGGTGTCAGCCTGAATAGGCAGATGCCATTTTATACGATTGTGGCCTATAATCATTTTCTTTTTTTTTTCTTTTTCTTAAATATTTTATTGGAAATGTCAATTATGTGAAGAAAAATAATGTTTCCATTTAAACCAAATATGTAAAACATCCAAGAAGGTAAGGACAGGTCAAGTGGAACTTAGAGGTAAGAACTGAAAGGAGTGGCCTGTTGTGAGGTCCTGCAACAATAAATAGAAACATGGATCAGCTTACGTCCGAAATTTGCGAGCCCATGGTCCTAATGGATTATAGAGGCAAGTAGCTGCAATCCATTGTCAAATATAATATTCAGCATGCTATAATAAGCATTACACATATATCTAGCAGACTCCCTAATAGAATCCATATTCCTGCAATGATTGTTTTCACTGAAGCTTTAAGTTAGACAGTAGATAATTCTTTCTGCTGCAGATCCTGTATGGATGCTATCTAGCCTTTGCTTGAAAGTAGGTTAGCATTCTTTCATCTCTTCCTATTTTTCAGTGATTCTGTGTTCTGCTGGAAAAGTTCTATTCCTGGATCTGAAGTAATGATAAACAAGGCTGGTAACCAGTACATTCCATGTCTTATCCAGGATCTGAATTTAAATCTCATTTAAACTGTGGTAAGAAATACTGTCCCTGTAAAGCAATAAAACCTGTAAAATAAAACACCATGCTGTCAAGTAGTATTTATAAATAAAGTATGCAGAAAAACAAGGTCCAATTTAGGTGAAATGAGATGGAATAAAAAGTGTTAGCGTTTCAGGTGCTGGGCTTTATAAGGACATAATCTTAATTTTGTGGTGATGCAGAGTATTATAGGCTGGCTTAGATAAATGCTGTCCTTTTTCTGGAAATTGATATTTGGGCAGCATTTGCTACTACCAGGTATTGGAAGAACTGCGTTTACTATCAGATATGAGTTTGTGAAGTTTGCTTAAGTGGCTGCCAAGGCCATTTCATGAGTTAAATCTATTCAAAACATTACTATCTAGAAAAAGAGGCATGATAAAGAGACCTGGAAACAGGACTGCAGGTCTGGAAGAGCTGCTCTTCTTTGAGAATATGTCATTCATTGATGGGTCAAATTGAAGCTTTACCTGAAGGAATAGGAAATAAATGTAGTCGAAGTGTAGTTAAAAATGATTCCATCTACTTCTGGTTCCATGTCATACAGAAATAAAGCCCTAGATGATTTGGGTTTCACAGCAGCCTGAGCGATGGATTATCTGGCTTGGAGGGGCAGGGATGAGAAGCCAATGCTTGCTCATTTTTCATGGAGGAGGGTTGGTACAGGTCTCTCTGTAATTGCAACACCAAGATGTGTACTCTGGGGCCATGAGCTCAACCAAAGTTTGCTCCATACTCTAGTCAAGAATAAGAAGGTGTGCAGAGTCAAGAATCTTTCCAGGACTTGGCATAGTCAGCAGTGTGCCATATCTGCCAACCAACAGAGAGAGGAAAGGAGTTGCATACTCAAGGCAGATACACACATTGTAATTCTTTTGTTAGATGATTGCCCATTGCCTTGACATGACAGGAGGTTACATAAAAGTATCTTCCCTCTGTAAAGGTAAACCACCCATGTGATGATGTGCAGTATTGATACCAGGCCAAGGTAGAGAAACTAATGGGTTGCCAGCAGAGGATTGATGGTAAACAGGCTGTTGTGTCAAATTAAAACAGCAAAAAAGTTTATTTCCTCTGTAATGTTATCTGTGGGGAGAAGTTTGGTATAAGTGCCATTTTCACCACAGAAGGTTGCTGCTTAAATGGCATATAATGATGAGTGTATGTTGCTTTATTGAAAAAGCAACATATTAAGCCATAACTTATCAAGCACAGCTGCTTGGAATGCACCCCCCTGCTAATTATGTATACCAACTCTGAGGTTGCACTACAGTGGAGAAAGGGCAAATTCTCTTATCCAAACTGTACTATGATCTCACGCATGAGTGAAACCAGCAAGTTCGATCAGCTGATTTTCTTTTTGGGTTCGAAAAGTTGTCATTTGGCAACTTGTCAGTCACCCATAATGATATATTTGGTCTTGTACTACAAGTCTATGCTCTGTGTGATGTATTTATCATGTCACTGTTTAATTTGTCTGAGGCTGATTGCCAGCTGAACACTTAAAAAACCTAACATCTTGGGGACAATAAAAATGGAAATTCAGGGAAAGTGCAAATGCGAACAAAAAATGTTGCTGTTTTGTTGGAATTAACTGTGAATCCTGACAGGTGTGCAAATTCATGAATCATGTTGCAGATCCCAAGTAGAGACATGTAATTAATACCTACATGGTGTGTAAATACCACACCTCTAGTTGCCTGCACACACCCTTTCATTCCAGAGCATTTTCTAAAATACCAATTTAAAAGGCATAAAATAAACACTTGTAAATATGTTGTGAACAATAAAAGCTATCAAACCTATGCAACTAGCAATTTTATCAAGAAGAAGTATTCCTTACTGTGATGATAGTCAACTCATTCATGGTCTTTCCGTAAATACTATAATATATTATAATGCACATAATTATATTTTGGTTAAAGTTTCACAGACAAATTGTCATACCTTGGAAACCATACAACCTAGTCTATATTGTTATAACACTTTTGTTAACCAGACTTGAGCTTTCACACAACAGTAAGAAATGTCTCTCTGAGTCATGTTTGTTAAGATGTTTACTAATATATATAAAAATATGTTTGACTGTATAATTAGCAATGTAAATAATTCTGAATATCTCTGAAACTGCGCAATTTACAGTGCAAATATCAAAGCCAGTTTTCTTCAACAACAGCTAAGGTTTCATCTGATGCTATGCAATTGTTTTTAAGGCATTTGTTTTTTTAATTATTAAGTGCATATAGAAATATTGTTTATTTTCATAATTACTACCAAACAACTATCAGTATAGCCAGTATGGTGTGGTATAAGTAAACACTGACAACGCATTTCCCTTCCACCCTCCATGGTATTTCACACAATACCCTTCAATAACATGTAGGTCTCTTACTTATGGAAATATGAACATAAATATGTAAATATAAATGATACGTGGCAAATGATTAGTTTCTCTACTGCAGGACAGTGTAGATTAATAATCTTAGTGTTGTTTTGTTAATTTCTCCTTTTCCTTTCGAATGCTGCTATTATTAGCTGGAAAAGTCACTTAGTTAAAAAAGCCGAACCCAAAAAATATCTTGATGCCATAAGAAGCTATGGGTGTTAACTGGAAGTAAACAGAAAAGATGATAAAGGTTCAGCAAACATCACCAGCTTGTGTTTCTGGTTATCCTGAGTTTCTTAGCTCTGTATGAGTTTAATATCACTTATTAATCATACAAGCAATTCTGTTATTAACGTAAACAGCAATAGTGATGGAAGTCATAACTGGTGCCTTTTTCTTATCTTGAAACTACCTGAAATGAAATATTACTGGTTAATTTAAAACTTTTTGAAAAGCTATACTGTTCCTTATACATGGAATGCATGCAGTTGGAAATTAAAGGCTCATAACTGTTGCATGAGTTCAAATACTTTCCGACATACATGGTATTACATATTGTGTTGCTTGGGACATAAAGGCAACATAATTTATTATAGAATTCTGTCTGTGTTTCTTCTGTTTCAGAATTATCAAAAGTAGAAGCAACGTACTAGGTCTGGTTACTCCCAGCATTATTTAAATCACAGTTATTTAAAAGTATGACTGATGCGGTGAGCATCCTAAATGGGTTAGTGTATTGCATGTATCAGAAATTAGGTGTAAAGACAAACAATGAAGATATGTTTCCATCTGAGGCAGGCAATCAAATTCTGAGCCTTTTATGAGGTTTTTGAGAGTCTGTAAGGCATGATGACAACTGAATAAAGAGAATGGAAGTTTTCATTTTGCAACTTGTTCTGTTGCTAGATCTCCAGACATAGAATAAAGATATGAAATTCCCTCCATCATATGTGGATATATAGAGGTACTGCAACTCTTTGTATTTTGGAGAACAACATATGTATTTGGATTTAGAATGTCTGTGGTATTCTGGAATTATTATAATTTAAGGCTCCAGATCAACTTTTGTTTGTCTGAGGGGCATGGGTATACAGTAAACACATACCTCTGGGATTCATTAATGCCTGCAATAAGTGTACATCATTCTGAGTGAACAGATAACACTAGCATAACTCACACCTTCTATTTCTTAATTTAAGTTTTCCTAATGATTTTCTTGCAACCTTAATTATATGTGGGAGATTCATAATGGTTACTACAAAATATAGACTTCATGTAATCTTTCCGAGTGACTAGAAAGCAGAAAAAATGTGGTAGGGATCTTTTTTAATACAGATCGCGTACACTTAGTATACACTTAGTGTAGGCATAAATGAACCTGGCCTGTAGTTTTCATTTTTTGTACTGTGATCCTTATTACAAGCTGTAAGGTACTGAATTCTACTCTTTGATTAGATCTATGTTGAGGATATATTGCTGCTTTCTGCAGTCAGGGGTACTAGATTTGATTCTTTTTACATTTATTTACCTACTGTGTGACTAAGTCACTTGAAATATCAGACAATGTTCCTAGATGGCTTCTTAAAAGGGACACGTGTCCAGTGGGTTTATCTAGTTAACAAATATAAGTAAGTAAAAAAATCACTTGGCTGCACTTGGAAAGTGCAAAATGAAAGTAGAAAATGCAAAGCAGTCATAAAGATCATCTGTCTCATCCTAACACTTTTTCAATAGAGAATGAAGACAAGAGTTTCAGCCTGGCATACAGAAAGCATATAAAGGTACCTCAGTACATGGGTACTGATTGTAGTTTAATGTCTGTGACTCTACAACATTCCTCTATGATTGAAAGAAACTATGGCTGCTTTTCTCAAACCTGGAGAATTTGAAGCGTCTATGATATCACAATAAAGTTATGTGATCTGACAATATATTAGATTCTATTCCATTATTATCAATAGCATCAGCTATATGTCTGGAAAAGCATATCCTGCCTATTCTGATTTACATATTATGTATTTATGATAGAAAAGAAAATCACCTAACCGTATTTCTTTTCCATATCTTAGTGTAAACTGATAGGCAAGACAGTAAAAATAATTGGTAATATTGCAATTATGGGTGTTTTGACAACTCCAAAGACTTGGGTCAGAGAAGCAGATAAAACCTCCAGGGTAAATAATGGCTTCTTAACAATAATCCAGTTACAGGTTAAATGTAAGTTCATAATCAATATAATGCCTGAGCTCCAATTCCTGAGAATGAAATATTTATTATTGCGACTTTACTTCCATACATAGGATTCTGTGCATGTAAAATTTCTGAGTAATTGTGATAGATACCTATTATTTAACATCTGTTAAGATAATTTCTGACTAGAAATGCATCTTCCACTTTTTTCCCTTATAAATACAACTCACAATTTCTTTGCCTTTAGGGAAGATAAGGAAAATTGGACATAGTCATATATTTTATAGTTTCAAGTGATCCATTTGGGAGAACAAGTGTCTTGTAAGAGCATTATGTCAAGCATATGTTTTTTCCAAAAGTACAGCTGGCCATCTTCTCATAACTAGGTCAATAATTCCATTGATATTAAATAAAAATTTCAAGGAGTTATTTAATAGACTGGGAAACTGTGATGAAAGTAGATCTCATTCTTTTAAATGTAGAACTGTACAATGGGCATTAATTGTTAACATTCTATGTAACATTCTTGCAGAAGATGCATATAGTCGATTGAAATTATTAGTACCAAAAATGTTATCATAAGCAGAATATGGACAATTATAACTTCAAGTGTAACAGCAAATCCTTAGCAAAACTGTTTAAATGTTGATTTAGCATTAATCACGTCAATTGAAAATTTATCCTCCAGGGTAATGGAACTGCAAACCTCTTTGCGTTATTGAGAAAAAAATCAGTTCTCAGTATGCCAATGTTATTTAGCAAGTTTATATATACACGATGCATCACGTATATGAGTCGATTGCATCTTAAGAATAATTCTGATCTAAACCTCAAAATGCATTCACTTGAGGCACTCCTTAAAATGGAGAACATCGACATCTGTGCAGTGACAGAGACCTGGCTCAAGGCTCCAGAGAGCACCCCTGCACTACCAGGCTATAATTCATACCACACCTTTCGGCCACCTAACCTGGACTGAAACACTAAAGGTGGAGGCGTGTCCATATTCTTTAAGGATATCCACACTTCCAGGCTAGTTGCTCAGCATAATGCATCCAAGTGCAACTAACTCTGGGCAAGACCGCAATCCAAATTGTAACTTGCTACAGATCCCCCACCATGCCCCAGGATTCCCAATCCTCATTTCTTGATACACTGGAAAATATTAGGGTACAACCCAACACCCTAATAATGTGTGGTTTCAACTACTCCACCATTAACTGGGAAAACTACTCATGTACCAACTCTTTTGCTCAACGTTTTCTGGAATTCATAAATTCCAACGCCTTGGATCAACTTATCCACACCCCCACCAGCAATATCCTAGACCTGGTCATTACCAACATGGGCGACTGGTGTTCCACACCAAAGGTCAAATCCTCATTGGTCAGATCCGACCACAAGCTAATCACCCTAGACATCCACATCCCGCTCCACCCCCCCCATTAGGGAAACCACCGTAAAAGATTTTTCCAAAGCCAACTTCACGCTTCTTAAGACAGAAGTGGCAAACGTCACGACACCCACGCAGACAGACAATAGAGGTATGACTGCTGAATCCTACACAAATGCACTTTATAAGCACTTACATGAGTGCATGGATCTTGCTATCCCTAACAGAACCAACATGCTATCCTCCAAAAAAAGGAAGCCAATCTGGTGGTCCCCTGCCATAAACAAACTCTACAACAGAAGAAAGAAACTGTTGCAAAAAAGAGTAAAATCCCATGATTGGAGGAACTCCCTGGTCAGCCTCAGTAAGAAGCTGAGATCCCTCATAAAATCCTCCAAAGCTAGTTATGAAAACAAAATCACCACTGATTCTAAAGACAACCACAAAGCATTCTATAGCTATGTCAAGAATCTCAATGGCAACACTCAGATCCGCTCTGAGTTACAGCACAATGGCACTAAATATACAGAACCAACTGATATTGTCAACATCCTAGCATATAGGTTCAGTCCTAACTTTACCCCCCTCAAGGCCTCATCTCTATACCGGAAGAATGCAAAGTTCCTGTAATCATGGCTGCACAGGTAAAAACCACACTCTCCAAAGCCAAGAACACAGCATCCATGGGACCTGACAACATCCCAGTCTGTGTTCTACATAAACTACAGAATGAACTGGCACCCCACCTAAGCACCATGCTCAATCATAGCCTCACCTCAGGCTTTGTGCCCACTGAATGGCGCACAGCGATGGTTATTCCACTCCACAAAGGGGGAGCCACCATGGAGCCGGGAACTACCGCCTCAGAGGCCTAACGAGCCTGGTCTGCAAGGCCATGGAATGTATCATCATGGAACTTATAAACAAAGACATTGGTAATCTGAAAACTCTGGACCCCACCCAGTTTGGGTTTGTAAAAGGCAGATCATGTCTCCTAAACCTGATAGACTTCTTTGAAGCAATCACCAAAGCTGTAGACAAGGGTAAGGTGCATATCTAGATCTTGCCAAGGCTTTTGACACCATCCCCCACTCTGGAATTATATATAAACTCACTAAACTAGGTATAAATCCCTATACCGCAAGATGGGTTGCCTACTGGCTCACTGACAGAAACCACACTGTGAAAGTAGCAGACTCCAAATCCGACTTCAGACCACTGACAAGTGGAGTACCACAGGGTTCAGTCCTGGTTCCTCTCTTATTTGGTATCTACTTTTCTGAAGTACAGGCTAACACAGAAGGTCTTTGGCTAACAAAGTTTGCAGATGACTGCAAACTAGGAGCCATAATCAAAACTCCTAATGATGTGGACATCCTACAAAAGGGCCTCACTGAGACAGGTGCCTGGTGTCAAAGCCATGGCCTCAAGCTCAGTGCCAAAAAGTGTATTGTTATCCTCTTTGGTAAAAACACTGTACCCATGAGCTACCACATAGGTGGCTGTTTGCTTAACACTGAAAGTGTTGTAAGAGACCTTGGGACACAAGTGGACAGTAGTGTCTCCTTTGATAATCACATCGCCACAGTAGTCAGGAAATCCTTCTATGTGGAAGACTTCATCACAAAAGGTTTCTCATCCAGGAAAAAAAGAGGTCATTGTTCCCCTCTACTCATCACTCATTAGACCCATTATAGATTACAATGACCCTTTTGGTATGTACCTCACAAGACATCTACAACAACTGGAAAGGCCACAGAAATACCTCAGAAAGAGTATTACTGGCCTCAAACAGATGCCCTACGCAGACTGTCTCAAAAAACTCCACTCTACTCACAGGCGATCTCTGCCTAACATACAAAGCTATGTCAAACCCAGAGCTGTTGGACATGCTCCACTTAAAGCAATCCCAATCCCTCCAAGCTACATGCTCTAGGGACCTAAACCTTGTCACCACACTAAACAGAACATGCTGGAGGGATAGATTCCTGTCCCAGAGACTTCCCATACTCTGGAACAAACTACATATCTATATCAAACAAAGCTCTTCATTAGCACTCTTCAAGAAAAATCTTGATGACTGGATGGGAAATAGAAAATTCACCCCGGGGATCACCTCTGTGGCTCTGCTCGACAAGGGCACAGGAAAATAATTTTCTTGGGTGGCAAAAACCTGGATACCTTTTTGGCTATGCTTATATAGGCCCTAGGGCCAATGGCCTAGTACCTACCTATGAAACTGTGAACCTATTTGCAATCTTAAAAAGAAAATGGAACTACCACTACATGAAACAGTTGAAGAACATCACTTCTTCACACAGGTCTAAGAGAGGTTAGTTAGCTGAGGATTTAGAAAATCATTCACAACAGCGTATCTCATTGTATATGTTCAGCCATTTCTCATCTGCACAACAAATGCCTGAGGTTAGAGGTAGGTGCTGCTTAGCAGTACATATTCATGGAAACAAACACACAAACAGACACACACACACACACACACACACACACACACACACACACACACACACACACACACACACACACACACACACACACACACACACTGACCTGGGAAATAGAGAAGAAAAAGAAAGAGACATTGATGTTAAAGGTCAGATGATATTCTACTCACTAGCAATTGACATTACAGGAGATGTGCAGTGCCATGTCCAAGTAAGCCATATGGGTTGTTTCAAGGGAAGACTGCCACACTATCCTTACTTGATTATTGCAGTATTTTGATGATACAAGCAAGTGAAGGCACTAAATTAAATATTTGCTTTTGGAGAGGGGAAGGGGAAGGAAATGCAGGCAAAGAAATGATAATAACCACTAATTATTAATGGTGGTTGCACTACAAAATGTATAAAAAAATATTCACAATTCCCTGAAGCAAATATTTACTAATGGAGGGCAAACTGAGGGTCGGGGAGCAAATACAAGCACAGAATGTTTGGTAATGACTTACTCTCTTTAATGACATTTCGAATATGAAAGCAGTCAGTAAAAACAACATGGGATTCAAGAATGAATAGTGCAATGTGTTAGGCAAAATTGCATGATAAGCAGGGCTTCAGGGTGCAGCTGTTTCATAGACAGAAGTACTGCAGCACCAATGAACAATCAGTTGAAACTGAGCAGCCAACATCATATGCAAATGGCTGTACAATGATATAGAAATGAGCAACATTGTGGTAATGAGCCCCTTTGTGAATGCAAATGAGGGTGTGCGATAGAAATGTATAAAAATTGCATGATCAGCCATGGCTGCCAGTGAGTCTGTACACCATGGTTTCTCAATGAACAGAGACAGAGGTCATATCACAGTCAGTATCCAGGTCATATTGTCACCCTGCACATCGCCGAAGGATATGAACACTCCTAACATGCCATCACCTCCAAAACAGGGGCATAGTCAAAGGCTATCATGTGGATAGGAAAGATCATAAGGCATCTGTTAGACATGTGCGGCCTTCGCATGAAATCTCATTGAAAGTGTGGAATACCAATTCCTGTGGACATCAAGGTATGTGTAGCTGTGAAAATTCTTATTCCAGTGACTGTCATGGGACACAGTGGGTGCATCACAGGCATCTGCCATATGAATACTACATTAGTTTCTTAATGTTCTGCTTCAGCACATGGAGGAGCATATGTGCTTCCCAAGGACCACAGAAGAGAGAAACAACACTAGGCAGGCATGAAATAGCCCATTTCCTTGAGGTTCTAGGAGCCACTGATTGAACTCACAAGGCCCCACCTTATCCACATGGACAGTGATATAAATACCTGAAGGGTTTCCACTTAATCAATGTCATAGGGTATTATATGTAATTTGCTTTTGCACCACCTGGGCAGTTCCCAAATTTCTACATCTGTCACATGTCTGACCTATGCCAGTGATTTATGCAGGGTGACTTCCCACATATGCCTTAGAAGCATGGTTCATAATACTGATATGCAACCCACAGAGCATTGTTCAGATTCAATAGACCACTGCACTGCCGCAGATCTGTAGCATAGTTAAGCATCTGTTTAGATTGATGAAGGCCCGATTCCACTGCCTGGATTTCTCCTGTGGAGTGCTGCAATATGCTTTAGAAATCCGAAGAAAGATATTTACTATAGAATATATAGAATATATGTGCGTTGTACCTTTAAGAAGCATTTCCAAGGTTAGCATGTGCATATAAATAGCCAGCATGTGCTAGCTTCAGTGCCATTTTGAGAGTGCAGTCAGAGGGTGAGCATGTATGAGACAAATAGTCAATCTGTTTAAAAGCCAGAACATTCTCAGTGACCACCAACCAACATACCTATTGAGAACCAAACATCCCATATAAACCAGGTAACACTAAGAGAGGTCAGAAACAAAAACAACTTTAACCCTAATAACCTTATCCACAACTTAAAGCGCTGCAGTTGGACTCCTCTAAAACTGTTGTCTCTCAAAGATGCAGTAAAATACTTGAATTCAACATTCTTGAAAATATTAAACCATCACGCTCCCTTCAGAACCACTAGAATAAAAACTAAATACACCCCCTGGCTAACTAAACCTACCAGATCTATTCTCATTAAAAGGGACAATGCTTGGATACAATTACACAAAAATAAAACCCAAGTAGAAAAACAAAACTGTTTAGAACTTTGTAACAAAGCCAAGAAACTCATCAAAGTAGACAAAATTAGCTATTATCAAAATCTACAGAAAAAACATGCTAAACACCCTCAATAATTCTGGGCAACACTAAACAATGTATTGCAACCTGGGAAAACTATATCTCCTACACCTACAACAGGAAACAGCCAAGATAACACCCCCACCCAGTTTAATAAATACTTTACTGAAACAATCCAGGCCCTAGCTAATAACCAAATTAATACCAGTCATCCTATCCCAACAAATATACCAACTAACAAAGGAACACAAGATAAAAGTACCCACTTTAGCTTTCAGGCAGTCTCAATCAAAACCATACAAAATCTCCTCCAGAAAGTTAAACCTACTACCCTGGCCACTGACAACCTACCCACAGAATACCTCCAAATAGCTGCAGCAGCTATAGCCTGTCCTGTTGCAATCCTCATTAATAGATCTGTCTCAGAGTGTAAAGTCCTCTCTATATGTAAAACCTCCCACATTATACCACTACACAAAGAAGGCAACTCCTTTGAACTCAATAACTATTGTCCAATTGCTATTTTATCACCCTTATCAAAAATCCTCAAAAGGGTCATAAACACTTAACTCATGCACCTACAAGAAAACTATCTAAAAATCAACATGGCTTTAGACCCTTCCATAGTACCACCACTGCTCTCATATTATTCACTAATACCATTAATCAACATAGAAATAATGGGCAACTAGTCTCAGCCATATTTTAGACTTATCCAAAGCTTTTGATATGGTTAACCAGAATATACTCCTCAGTACATTCTCTACCCTGAATCTCAGTATCTCCTCTATCACTTGGTTTAAGAACTACCTATCGGGTTGTCAGCAGGCAGTAAATTGGCAGAACCAACAATCCTCTCTACTGCCAGTATCCTTAGGAGTCCATCAAAGCTCTATTCTAGGCCCATTACTCCCCTCTCTATTCACAAATCAACTCTCATCCTCCACACCAAAGGCCTGAGTTATTCAATATGCAGATGACACCACTATCATATGTGCTGCCCCCTCACTAGACAACCTCTACTCCCAAACATAAGAATGCTTCTTACTAGCTGAAACCTGGTTCACTAACCACCAGCTTATTCTTAACCCAACTAAAACAAAATTACTCCTCTTCAGCTCTTATAGATCCTTCCCCCAAACAGATAACTTTATTATCAACTCTAATAACAAAACCACAATTACCCCAACCACCCACACCAAACTGTTAGGCATTGAAATAGACAACCACCTAAAGTTTGACTAGCACATTGCCCAAACTATCAAGAAAGTTTACAAAAACTAGGACTGCTCGATCGCAACAAGCAATTTCTCTCACAGCACTCTAAATCCACAGTAGCTAGGACACATCTGCTATCCACCCTCCTCTACACATCCCCAGTTCTAACCAACCTTTGTAAAACCGATCTACACAAACTAGAATCCTGTTATAATAAAATAGCTCGATCTGTTATATAATCTTCATATAGAAGACATCATTGTGATTCTTTCAAAAAGCTAAACTGGTTGGAGTTCCATCTACTACTTCAACGCAATTAACTGTCACTAGCACACAAGTTATACTACTCCTCAGAGAAAATCCCAGCCCTCCAAAAACTAATACTCCCTCACACCACAACAAGAACCTTGAGATCTAGTACCCTAAACCTCCTAGAAGTCACCAAATACAACAATGAGGCAGGAAAATCTCTCTTTAGCTACTCTATTTCTAAACTCTGGAATGCCCTACCTGCCCACTTAACATCCAATAATTCCACTACACATTTTAAAAAAACTCCTAAAAACCCACCGCATGAACAACTGGCTATGCTCCTGTGTCACCCCCTGGATAGAAATAGCAATACAATCAATAATTCTTAACACAGCCATACATCGTCTAGTATCTTACCCCATTAGAATATAGGCATGGATAACCCACTCTTCAGACTTTGGTTCAAGCTGACTTTAATAGTTATGATGTGTGATGCCTGTAAATGTTATATATTATTATGAGCTTGTACTATGAACTGTCTGATATTTTCTAATGTTATTCTTCTTTATGTCTATTTAAATACCATTGTTTGTTATCTGCTTAGTCATATATGTATTTAACTGGAGCTTTTCTCCCTGGGCCTCTGCTGAAAATGGACATGTGTCCAGTCGGACTTTCCTGCTAACAAATGTAAAATAAATAAATAATAAATAAATTTATCTAAGTTAAAGTTATTTGCCTCAATCCTGATGTGTTTTTACATAATAACATGGCAAGACTGCATTTTACAGTTTTTGCACTTGTTTTTTTATCATTTTTAGTAATTTTTGTATTGTATAACTGTTGTAGGCTACACACTAAAGTGCGCTAGCCTGTTTATAGCATTTACAGTGTTTTCTGTGTGTTTTTCTGCTGTTCTCTGAAAAAAAGAAAAAAAAATATTATATTTTCCCACCTTTGCTGAACTACATTAGTCCAGATTTCAGGCTTTGCTGATATCCGGACTGGGTATAGTTTCCTGTGTTGCCCATATCCTTACTTGGATAGGAGGAAGCTTTTCTGTTCACCAGTGAGAGTGGGGAGCTTTGAGCAGTCTATCTGTCCCTGGAGGAGTGGTCTCAGCCCTGAAACTAGTAGCTTATTGGCCGTTTTGTGTCAGTTCCTATCTCTTTGAGTTTCCCTGCTTTAAAGCCCGCATTTGCGTGGTTTTGCGTGCTTTTGCGCATAGCGCAGCATCGGGCAGTGCCACTTAAACTGGTTTAAACTATTCCCGGCTCCACAAAGTCTGCTCTTCACTTTTTCCCTTAGAACTGATCTAAATCTCAAAGAAAGCACTCTATCTTCATCCTAAAGCCCTGCACTTGCTCTTATAAGTAATCTTATAAGTAAACACTAATAAACTAAAGCACTACACCCTCTTATACTCCTTTTAAGTACTTGGCTCCCTATTGGTCCTTTCTGATCAGTCAAAAAGTAGTTCCTTATACTATTCTGTCATGTCCAAAAGTCAGTTTTGGGTTTACTCTCCAGTCCAGCTGGTGAATCTGGGAATCTTGAGGCAATGTTACAATTGCCTTATGTACACAGACCACCCTCTCCTCCTCCCTACAAGCTCAAATATATGTGAGAGATGCAACTATATAGCCAAACTGGAGGCTGAGCTCTCTCAACCCAGTACTGGCTCAGTCAGTCAGGAGGAGAAGGGAACCACACACACCACAATTCCTGTCTCACATAGACCTACCGCATCAGCAAACCAAACACATAGACACACAAAAACATACTAGGAGGCTCTAAATAAAAATCTGCCTAAGCAGCAGAGACCTCCAAAGCAGACATCCAAGCAAACCCTACCTCACACCAATACCCACGTATCACATAGTTCACAAAGTCAGTGTAGCCCTTAAGGCTAAACAACACACCTAATACACTTGTAATAGGTGACTCTATTGTCAGACACACTAACGTCCCACTCACCAGACTGAACAAGGAGAAGTTCACTGTAAGCTGCCTGTCGGGTGCCAGGATCCGCCACATAATACATGCACTCAGGTCACTCCAAAGCAAGTACAAGTATGACTCCGTCATTGTACATGCTGGTGTGAATGACCTGAGACGTACTTCCCTGGACTACATGAAAAGAGACATAGAGGAGCTCTCTGATCATGTATCCCAGGCCGGTATGACCCTGACCTTGAGTAGCATCTTGCCCTCACCAAAAATGATGCCACAATATCAAGACAAAATGATAAATTTTAGCAATTGGCTTAAGTATTGGTGTCATTTAAAGGGGATCCAGTGTCTGTCAGCCTGGGATGACATGCTTGACAAGCCACGTTGCTTCGCTAAGGATGGCTTGCACCTGTCACCCCTGGGCTTTCGAATACTGGCTAAGGCTCTTGCCACCTCTATAGACAATGCAATGAAAAAAAAACTAAGGGTAACGCTGTTCAACGCCAGAAGTCTAAACCTCAAGATGCACGCACTCGAGGCTCTCCTCAGTATGGAGAATATCAATATCTGTGCTGTTACAGAAACGTGGTTCAAGGTTCCTGAAAGCACCCCAGCACTACCAGGTTATACTTCATACCATGCTTTTCGGCCACAAAACTCGGACAGAGGAGGAGTATCCATATACATCAGATACCCACACCTCCAGGTTAGTAGCACTGCACAAAGCATCGGAGACCATCCATGTGCAACTAACAGTGGGAAAAACTGCCTTTCAATTTGTAGCCTGCTACAGACCACCCTCCCAAACTCAGGAACCCCACTCGGCTTTCCTGAGAACACTGGAGAATATGAAGGTCTCTCCAAACACCATTATATTGGGTGACTTCAACTACCCAAACATTGACTGGGAAAACTACTCAAGTCCCAACACCCTCGCCCAGTGGTTCCTAGAATTTATAAACTCAAATGCTATGGAACAACTGGTCACCACCCCCACAAGAGGGGAAAACATATTGGACCTGGTCATCACCAACATGGGCAGTCTATGTTCCACACCAGAGGTATACCTCTCATTGGTAAGGTCAGACCATAAATTAATCTCACTGGACATCCATATCCCATCCCCACCCCCAGCCAAGGAAACCACGGTGAAGAACTTCTCAAAAGCAAACTTCACACTTCTCAAAACCGAGGTGGTATCCTTCAAAGCCCCCGGACCAGTGGAAAATACGGCTCAAACCGCAGAATCCTTTACAAATGCTTTCTATGGACACCTACAGGAATGCATGGATCATGCTATCCCAAATAAAACCAAGACTCACTCCCCGAAAGGCTGGAGACCTGTCTGGTGGACCCAGGCCATAAATAATCTATACCAACAGAAGGAGGAAGCTACTACATGATAGAGCAAAATCCCGAAAAGGGAAGGCATCTCGGATCAGTACTAGCAAGAAACTACGATCCCTCATAAAATCATCTAAGGCTAGCTTCAAAAGAAAAAATTGCACAAAACACTAAAGACAATCATAAGGCCTTCTTTACTTATGTCAGGACAATGTCAGGAACCTGGGTGGCAACTCCCAGATATGCTCTGAGTTAGTGCAAAATGACAAAATATATACCAAACCCACAGACATTGCCAACATCCTGGCAGACAGGTTCAGTGCAAATTTCTCCCTCCCATCCCTTCCAAAAGAGCAAATGTCTATCCCAACAGAATATAGCCTCCCTGACATCACAGATGAACAGGTGAGAGCTGCCTTCTCCAAAGCAAAAAACACAGCATCAATGGGACCGGACGGTGTCCCGGGCTGCATCTTACATGAGCTTCAAGATGAACTTAACCCTCACATAAAGTCACTGTTCAGTCTCAGCCTTACTACAAGATATGTACCCAAGGAATGGCGTACAGCATCAGTGGTCCCACTCCACAAAGGTGGTGCCACAACAGACCCCGGAAACTATCGCCCTATAAGCCTGACTAGCCTGGTCTGCAAAGCTATGGAGCGTATCATCATGGAACTCATAAAAAAAGACATTGGGAACTTCCAGACACTGGACCCTACCCAATTCAGCTATGTTAAGGGCAGATCTTGCCTCTTGAACCTGGTCGACTTCTTTGAAACAGTTACCAGGGCCATAGATGAAGGGAAGGTAGTCCACACAGCCTACCTGGACCTCGCAAAAGCCTTCGACACAATACCCCACTCGGGCATCATAAATAAGCTCACCAGCTTAAATATCAACCCCTATGTCATAAGATGGGTTGCAAACTGGCTCAGGGATAGAACCCACATGGTCAGAATTGCAGGTGCCATGTCAGACTCTAAACCAGTTACAAGTGGTGTCCCACAAGGCTCAGTCCTGGGACCTCTCTTGTTCGGTATATATTTCTCTGAGGTACAGGCTAACACGGGAGGACTATGGCTGACCAAGTTCGCAGATGACTGCAAACTGGGTGCCATAATTGACTCTCCGGCTGACACAAGCATCCTCCAAAACGGTCTCACAGAGATGGATAACTGGTGCCAGAGCCATGGCCTAAAGCTAAATGCCAAAAAATGCATAGTCATCCCCTTTGGGAAAAACAAAGTGCCCACAAATTACCACACAGGTGGTAATCCATTAAGTACGGAAGAAGTAATTAGGGATTTGGGGACCCAAGTAGATAGTAATCTCTCCTTTGACAATCATGTTGCCAAAGTGATTAGAAAGACCTTCTATATAGCCCACCTTATCATGAAAGGTTTCACATCTAGATCAAGAGAGGTCATTGTGCCCCTCTACTCATCACTCATCAGGCGCATAATTGAATACAATGCCCCATTTGGGATGTACCTTACCCGACACCTGCAGCAACTGAAAAGACCCCAAAAGTACCTCACCAAGAGGATCAAGGGACTCAAACAGATGTCCTATGCAGTTCAGCTAAAGAAACTCCAGCTCTACTCAGTTGCCTACCGCCTACTCAGAGGCGATCTGTGCCTGACGTATAAAGCCATGTCCAACCCAGAATTAATGGACATGCTCCACCTCAAGAAATCCAAATCCCTTAGAGCTACATGCTCCAGGGACTTAAACCTCAGCACAGAAATAAATAGGACATGCTGGAGGGACAGATTCATATCCCAGAGGCTCCCCTCACTCTGGAACAAAATCCGAGTCCAAGTTTGGCAGAGCCCCTCAATGACTCTCTTCAAGAGAAATCTTGACGAGTGGATGGGAGATCGTAAGTTTACCCCGGGGATCTTTTCTGTGTCCCTGCTAGACAGACGCACAGTAAACAAACCTTAAAAGGGCTATCTTCTGTGACCTACTATTCAAAGGCACAGTCTACTAATCTAAAAGGGTGGCGAAAGCCAAACACACTCTGGCTAGGCTTATAAATGCCCTAGGGCAGATAGTTTAGTATCAACCTATGAACCTATAAAGCTGCTTGAACAAAACCTACGCATGTTCATCTATTTCATCCTGACTGGACGAATGACATTTACTGTCTGTGCAATTCTGCTCAACAATGTGGTATGCAGATACCTATAGTACGGAAATGGCATTAGAGCATCAGAGAAACCAGAGCCCATAGCAGAGGAGGTGCCAGGTGTGGGGCAGTCAAAGGAACTGGCTGTAAAAGAAGACAGTAAAAGACTGCAAAGAGGTGGTATCTGGTCCACAACAATGGGCTGGACTGGACCCAACAAAGATTAAAGCTGACGCATAAGATACTTACACCCACTTTGATTGGCCACACTGTACATCATAGAACCAAAGGAAATCCAGTAAAACAATGCCCCAAATAGCAATTACTTTATTTACAAAGATAAGTGCTTTCAGCCACATAAGGATTTAATCAGTTTTGATGAAGTCCTTAGATGAATTAAAGTGCTCAACATTTATAAATAAAGTGATTAGTATCTGGAGCATTATTTCTGTGGATTTCTTATGGTTGTATGCTTATATTTTTTCCATTGAGGGAAACTGTGTAGCCTTTGCATCAGACATTCCTACCCATATGACACAATAATGAGGGCAGGCTCAACTTTCATCATTTGCATAGGTGGAGAGGAATAAAGT
The DNA here is from genome assembly GCF_019279795.1 of Protopterus annectens. Classification (NCBI taxonomy): domain Eukaryota; kingdom Metazoa; phylum Chordata; order Ceratodontiformes; family Protopteridae; genus Protopterus; species Protopterus annectens. Next base: position 1,111,002,424 of record NC_056731.1, read on the forward strand.
AAAAGGAATCAGCAATCAGAGTGTTGGAGGGTTAACTAAGAATCTGGAAGGGAGTGTGTGATATGGCCAGGAAACTGTGGATTTGGTAGTGCTTCCTGAGAGGGACAGTCGTCCAGCAGTGTTGGGAAGTTTCTCATAATGGTTTCTAGGTACCACAGTTCTTGTAGACGTGGTTACATTGTGTGTGTGTGTGTGTGTGTGTGTGTGTGTGTGTGTGTGTGTGTGTGTGTGTGTGTGTGTGTGTGTGTGTGTGTGTGTGTGTGCGTGTGTAGTACAGCTGTATAAAAACTTAACATAACAGTAGATGCCCTACTGATCACTTTTGCAGTATTCTTAACCAATGGATTACAACCACTCACATCTGGTTGGGGCACTTTCCCAGGACCATATGTCTGATGTGTGACCTCAGCTTGCAAACGTAGGACTATATAGGTGGATGAATGAGCATAATTTCTCAGACTATCTCTAAGACAGCACCATGAAGACCCTTGAGAAAGAAGTAGGGGTGAAACATGACATGATCAGGAAGTGCCCTTGTTCTAGGATATTGTACATAGGGTAGAACAGAGGGAGACAGGAGATAGTAGCAACAGTCATAAACGGGAAGAAAGGTGGGAAAGAATACTGCAACAGTGATCAACAGGACATCTACTGTTATGGTATGCTCTTACACAACTGTACTATGTCCTGACTGAAATCACTGTTGCAATATTCTTAACCAGTGGGTGATTTCTAAAGCTGAATGGAACATAAGGGTATAATTGACAGAAGAGTTATCAAAGAGGTCAGAAAGGACTGACCTAGTGAAGGCAGCTCTAGACCATGAAAACACATCAATCCTGCAGTATTTAGTGAAGGTGTGTACAGTTGACAAGGTGGCCTCTTCCAGTATGGCCCTGGTAGTCACCAGTTTGTAAAAGGCCCCGGCCACTGCCCTGGTAGAATGGTTTTGTCGTCAAAAGAAAAATGTTTTGCCAGGCAGGAAGGTTTTTTTCACTGGAGGGTCAGGTGGGAGGGAGTCCTTCTCATCAGAAGAGACTAAGACAGGAGAATGGATTTGAGAGGAGTAGTCTTCAGAGGAAAATGAAATCACAACAGTCTTTTGAGGGGGTTGGGAAGAAAAGGAAGGAGGTTTGGTTCCAAAATGGCCTTGAGCAGACCCTGGGAAAAGTATATCTATTCCTTCTCCCTAGAGGAAGGAGGAAGGGAACATATGTCTACTTTTTTTGCCATTTTGTTTTTGGTATGACATCCACCTGAATCAAGCACTGTGGTTCAGACCCCTGACATACCTAAATAAGTTTACCTGGGACGTCTTCTCTAATTAGTATCTGTGAGATGCCCTCTGGACCTCCAAGATGATAATTCATGGTTCACCTTTCTCTGTGTATTCTTCAGTTGTAAGGCACTCTAATGCCATACTGGACTCCAGCAAGGTCTTGGTAGAGGGTATCTAAGGTGGAGTGGGAAGTACCACAGGTTCTGAAGCCTCAGCAGGTACGTTGGAATCAGAAAGAGTTGACTGAGTCTCTGGTCTAGGCTGTTTAAGCTTTTTTGTATGGAGTGAATTTACATCCAGAGAAGCAGGATCTGCCATCTTGGAGTGGGCTAACCATTTCAGATGTTGGTTCTACAAAGAAGTATTGATTGAGAAGAAACAGGACCACACAGTCTTTGAGAGAGCTTTCATAACTGACTTCATGGAATATGAGTCCCACAGATGTGGACACAGCCTCTCATATTACATGTGTTACAAAACAGACTAAAAAGTGATAGTCTCATAAAAACAGGCATTTTCAATGATCAGAATGTAAACCACTCTATTAGATGGACCTGATGATGCTCAGGGAAGAGTATTTTTTAAATATAATTATATAGTGGTAGCTCATAGTGTGTTGTCATGTTTTGTTTCATAAAAAAAAACAAAAAACTTTTAACTAAGAATGAGGTTCCACAGGCTGCTGAGCTGGTAAACCCTCACTGGTCTTTCAGGAATATTCAAATAAGGGACTAACCTTTAAGCTTTGGGATTTGCTCCTTGTTTTCCATCTCCCAGATTTTCCTCCAGTCAGTTCCCCTGGACCCTCCCACCATTGTCTGTAACCACCTTTAAATAACTGAGCTGTTGAATGTAATATATTAGAACAAGAATACCTGTCCATCTAACTACTTAACTGAATAAACTACTTGAAACTTCAACAAGGAGTCTTTACTTCTCCCACAAGGAGGTAGAGTCTCCTAGATCTGCATGCTAAAGTGATTTTATCTGGACTAATCCTTCATACTCTGTATTTTGTAATAGTAGTGGTACAATTCACTGTCTCAAATTTAACTGACCCAGATTTTCAAAAAAGTATATATACCTGAATCACATTTCCCCCAGTTCTTCAAATTGTCAATACATAATTCATCAAATGTTGTGTAACTAAGGGGGGTGAGTTCCAAAGTACTTTGCTAACATGAGGAAAGTCACAATTGGAATAATGCCTGAAACTGTAACTGTCAACCTACTCTTGTTTTATAAGACTAGTGTACAGAATTCAAGGCTTAAGTGGTTGTCTAATACAGTTATGTCAAGCATTTTCAAACAGTTGAATGGCAGAGTACATTTGCATGAAGACAACATCCATGGCAGGAATATGACCTGCTATGAATGTTACCAATTACATTTATAATATGGCATTCACAGTAATCAGTACCATTGTCTTTCCATATATTTAGGTTCATAGGTTCATAGGTTGATACTAGGCTATTTGCCCTAGGGCATTTATAAGCCTAGGCAGAGTGTGTTTGGCTTTCACCACCCTTTTAGATTAGTTGACTGTGCCTCTGTATAGTAGGTCACAGAAGATAGCCCTTTTAAGGTTAGTTTACTGTGCCTCTGTCTAGTAGGGACACAGAAGAGATCCCAGGGGTTAACCTACGATCTCACATCCACTCGTTAAGATTTCTCTTGAAGAGGGTCATTGAGGGGCTCTGCCTAACATGGATTGGGATTTTGTTACAGAGTGAGGGGAGCCTCTGGGATATGAATCTGTCCCTCCAGCATGTCCTGTTTATTTATGTGCTGAGGTTTAAGTCCCTGGAGCGTGTAGCTCTAAGGGATTTGGATTTCCTGAGGTGGAGCATTTCTGGTTTGGACATGGCTTTATACGTCAGGCACAGATCGCCTCTGAGTAGGCGGTAAGCAACTGAGTAGAGCTGGAGTTTCTTTAGCCTAACTGTGAAGGGCATCCATTTGAGTCCCTTGATCTTCTTGGTGAGGTACTTTTGGGGTCTTTCCAGTTGCTGCAGGTGTCGGGTAAGGAACATCCCAAATGGGGCATTGTATTCAATTATGGGCCTGATGAGTTATGAGTAGAGGGGCACAATGACCTCTCTTGATCTAGATGTGAACCCTTTTGTGATAAGGTGGGCTATATAGAAGGTCTTTCTAACCATTTTGGCAACGTGATTGTCAAAGGAGAGACTGCTATCTACTTGGGTCCCCAAAATCCTAATTACTTCTTCCGTACTTAATGGATTACCACCTATGTAGTAATTTGTGGGCACTTTGTTTTTCCCAAAGGGGATGACTATGCACTTTTTGGCATTTAGCTTTAGGCCATGGCTCTGGCACCAGTTATCCATCTCTGTGAGACCCTTTTGGAGGATGCTTGTGTCAGTCGGTGAGTCAATTATGGCACCCAGTTTGCAGTCATCTGCGAACTTGGTCAGCCATAGTCCTCCCGTGTTAGCCTGCACCTCAGAGAAATATATACCGAACAAGAGAAGTCCCAGGACTGAGCCTTGTGGGACGCCACTTGTAACTGGTTTAGAGTCTGACATGGCACCTGCAATTCTGACCATGTGGGTTCTATCCCTGAGCCAGTTTGCAACCCAACTTGTGACATAGGGGTTGATATTTAAGCTGGTGAGCTTATTTATGATGCCCGAGTGGGGTATTGTATCGAAGGCTTTTGTGAGGTCCAGGTAGGCTGTGTGGACTACCTTCCCTTCATCTATGGCCTTGGTGACTGTTTCAAAGAAGTTGACCAGGTTCAAGAGGCAAGATCTGCCCTTAACAAAGCTGAATTGGGTAGGATCCAGTGTTTGGAGGTTCCCAATGTCTTTGTTTATGAGTTCCATGATATGCTCCATAGCTTTGCAGACCAGGCTAGTCAGGCTTATTTGGCAATAGTTTCCGGGGTCCGTTGTGACACCAACTTTGTGGAGTGGGACCACTGTTGCTGTATGCCATTCCTTGGGTACATATCCTGTAGTAAGGTTGAGACTGAACAGTGACTTTATGTGAGGGTTCGGTTCTTCTTGGAGCTCATGTAAGACGCAGCCCGGGACACCGTCCGGTCCCATTGATGCTGTGTTTTTTGCTTTGGAGAGGGAAGCTCTCACCTGTGCATCTGTGATGTCAGGGAGGCTACACTCTGTTGGGATAGACATTTTCTCTTTTGGGGGGGGAAGGGGGGGAAAAGTTTGCACTGAACCTGTCTGCCAGGATGTTGGCAATGTCTGTGGGTTCAGTGTATTTTTTGTCATTTTGCACTAACTCAGAGCATATCTGGGAGTTGCCACCCAGGTTCCTGACATAACTAAAGAAGGCCTTGTGATTATCTTTAGCATCTTGTGCAATTTTTCTTTCAAAGTTAGCCTTAGATGATTTTATGAGGGATCGTAGTTTCTTGCTAGTACTGATCAGAGATGCCTTCCCTTTTTGGGATTTTGCTCTATCATGTAGTAGCTTCCTCCTTTTGTTGTATAGCTTATTTATGGCTCGGGGTCTACCAGACAGGTCTCCAGCCTTTGGAGGAGTGAGTTTTGGTTTTATTTCGGATAGCACGATCCATGCATTCCTGTAGGTGTCCATAGAATGCGTTTGTAAAGGATTCTGCGGTTTGGGCCGTATTTTCCACTGGCCCGGGGGCTTTGAAGGATTCCACCTCGGTTTTGAGAAGTGTGAAGTTTGCTTTTGAGAAGTTCTTCACCGTCGTTTCCTTGGCTGGGGGTGGGGATGGGATATGGATGTCCAGTGAGATTAATTTATGGTCTGATCTTACCAATGAGGGGTATACCTCTGGTATGGAACATAGGGTCCCCATGTTGGTGATGATCAGGTCCAATATGTTTTCCCCTCTTGTGGGAGTGGTGACCAGTTGTTCCATAGCATTTGAGTTTATAAATTCTAGGAAGCATTGGGCGAGGGTGTTGGGGCATGAGTAGTGCTCCCAGTTTATGTTTGGGTAGTTGAAGTCACCCAATATGATACCACTGTCCACCAATGTGTACCTCATAGTATGCTATTCTTGTGCTTTATGAATACTGATATTTCAGGCTGCTATGGCAGCTACTTCATTTGCATACGGTTGTAGTATTGTTTGTGTGCGTTGCATACTTGTGCTGTGCACTACACTGGCTGAGGTCTACAAATCACAAAGTATTGCTGACTGAATTAACTTTGGACAATTGTTGCACCATAGCACATAATATTTCTGAAACTGGCTCTTGGGGTATATATATTCACCCTTATCACACTTAAAGTTCTGCAGTTCTGGGTAGTGCACTTATAATTCTTGAACAAGTAATGGAAACTCAGTGCTGTCTGTAGAAGAGATGACACATTCTGCAGAAGTAAAAGAAAGGCATGTGTTCAAGGCAAATATATCTAAGCAAGAGGGGTCATTGCAGTCAGAGGGAGCACCTGACATCAAAGTTAAATAAGAAGTGTGCAATAATTTGGAGTTATGGAGAGCAGTCATTTAGTAAGAAATGCTTTTCCACAGGGTAAGCAGTTATACCTGTTACAGAAAAAAGATTTAAGATGATACAAGACCTAAGACCTGCACTCCCATCAGAAGAACTAGATATGGAGAACTAATAGGACAGACAGACAGATATATGTACAGTTCCTTTAGTTCCACTACAGCTCCTGTATAAGTACAGTTCCTGCAGTTCCACTACAGCTCCTGTATACGTACAGTTCCTTCAGTTCCATTACAACTCATGTATATATGCAGTTCCTATAGTGCCATTACAGCTCCTGTATAAGTGCAGTTCCTGCAGTTTCACTATAGCTCCTGGATAAGTACAGTTCCTGCAGTTCCGTTACAGCTACTGTACAAGTACAGGTCTGGCAGTGCCAAGAGAGCTCCTGTATAAGTATATTTACTGCAGTTCCACTACAGTTCCTGTATAAGTGCAGTTCCTATAGTGCCATTACAGCTCCTGTATAGGTACAGTTCTTAAAATTCCACTATAGCTCCTATATAAGTACAGTTCCTGCAGTGCCACAAGAGCTCCTATATAAGTACAGTTCCTACAGTACCATTACAGCTCCTGTATAAGTACTATTCTTGCAGTTCCACTACAGCTCCTGTATAAGTACTAGTCCTGCAGTTCCACTACAGCTCCTGTATAAGTACAGTTCCTGCAGTTCCACTAGAGTGTCTGCATATAGTGAAAGTTGACAGTTAGGGTTGTAGAGTTCTTTATTGACACAATAGAGTTCTTTATTGATACAAAAGCCTGATCAGAGATTTGTTAGTACAAATGTAAATTTAACTATCCTATATGAATTTAAATTTATGGTTGACTACATAAATATATTTATATTTACCTTGAAAGCATATGTGGCATATGCAAGCATATCTTTGAGATATATAGACCTGATGCTGTTTGATATTGAATGGAACATGGTAGCAATACTCATGGTATAGAGCTCATGGAAATGGATAACATATCCTCAGTGTCTAAGCCATTTGTTAGCACCCTGACAAACATCATAAATGTTACATTTCTGGCTATGTATATGTATGTCGGTGCTAAAGCTGGACAGAGCAATATCTGCTGAACTCTCAGTCTGTTTATGTCCATTTAGGGTTATGTGTTTTTCATGGCTGCTTGACTGCTTTCAACGTTGGGTAGCTGGATGTTGACACCGTTTGAAATGTTTTATTTTCCTGTATACTTGCTGGTGGCCATATAACTGTCAGGTGGACATCTGCTAATGCCATCTTACATCATGGCACTGGTTTTCTGTACCCTTATGTTTGCATTGCACTAGCAGTGCTAGGCTTGTGGACATGCTCATTTGCACTTATTTTGTGCACCATAGGTACATTCTGCACACATAAAATGCATTGTGGCCGTGCTGTTAGTGTTCTACATCACATCTGGCCTTTTTCTGTGCATTTTTAAGTACACTGCCTCATTTCGTTACACATCTGTTTACAAATGTTGTTCCATGTGTTTGAATCTGACCCATTGTTTGTAAGTATAGCAAAATGGAGCACAATATTTTAAAAAGCACATCAACAAGAATCACATAGCTCAGTCTGATATATCATAGACCTAATCTGTCTTATTTTCTTTAATATACATGCTTTTTCAAAAAAATGTATAAATGGTGTTTGTTAACATGAAATACCAATCAAATATTCTTCCATTTAGTTTGTATTATATCATAACAGACTTGACACCTTAAGACTTAAGTTATCTGAAGCTACTTGTCTGAAACACTGCATTTCATTACTTCAATGAAATATCACATTTCACTAAATATAATTTAGTCCAAGATGCAATTACCATGGAATTAATCAATTTAACTAGAAGGTGCTGTATGTGCAGTCAGCTCAGGTTGGTGTTTGGGGCTTAGCTGCAAGAAAATTGCTTTTTATGTATTTTATTTTACATTTGTTGACCGGGATAGTCTGACTGGATACATGTCCATTTTCAGCGGAGACCCGGGGAGAAAAGCTCCAAACCTACAAACAGATAAAGACAAGCATGTTACAGTATATGCACAAACATATTGTATTAACATACAAGTTACAGTCTTACATTTCAAGCCTATGAAGAATACAGTTTATATTCAAAATATATACAAATATGTTATATTTTCTCTTATCAAACCTATAGGTGCAGCTATATACAAAGTATCTGCAAACATGTTATGGTTTCTCTTTTCAAACCTTTTAGTGTAAGAGGTAAATCGCTGTGAATAAAAAAAATGCAGGTATATGGAAGTAGATGAGGCTTTAGTCAAGGTTAGAGCAAGGACATAACCAGTGAGTTTTAAAATACTGGGTTAGATTTATTTTTTTAACTAATTAAGGGAGGGGTTCAGACTAAGGTCAGATGGGAGTGAATTCCAGGTTTTGCCTACTGAATTTGCAAACAAAGATTCTCCAGATAAGTTGTTAGCTTTAACAGATTAAACCAAAAGTTTTATAGTGGAACAAAGTGGCCTAGCGTTTTTGTAGGGATGGATAATATTTTTAAGGGAGGGTGTTTTTTCTGGACGGTTAATAACCTTGAATGCTACAGTAAGTTGATTATATTGAATTAGCCTGGGCAGTTCTAGTCATCCTAAGAGGTTTAGGTTTTGACAATGGTGTGTCCTGTATGGAATTCCTGTAGCAAACCTGGCAATTTGATTGTAGCAGCTAGAGAGTGTGCTAAGATCAGTTTTGTTTAAGTTAGTGAGTACTGGTGAAGCATAGAGTAGAGTTGAAAGCAGATGGGTATGGGCAATGGCAGTCCTAGCTAGAGGGGTGAGAAAAGGTTTGTTTTTGTATAGGGAGCCAAGTTTTTTTTATTGGTTTTAATAGTTTGGTTTACATGTATATCATATTTGAAGGGTAACTGGGAGAGGGGTGGAGAGTTTGTCCTGCCAAAGGGCAGCCTGCTGTCTTCCACTAAGATAAGACTGAAACCATTGTATGGCATGGTTGTTTAGGGATATTTTATTTAGGGTAAGTAAGAGTAGCTGGTTGTTAACCATGTCGAAGGCCTTGGAAAGATCAAGAAACAGGGCAGAAGATAGTTTGTTGTTGTTATGGTTGGATTTTATGACATTAGAAAAGGAGAGGAGGGCTGTGGTGGTACTGTGCTGTGCTCTAAAGCCATGCTGGGAGTTGGCCAGAAGATTATGTTGAATAAGGTAGTGTAAGAGTTGTTTATGGATACACTTTTCCATAATTTTAGCCAGAGGGGAAAGGATAGCTATTGGTCTATAGTTTGACAACTCAATGGAGCTGCCTCCTTTGTGGAGTGGTATGACATGTGATATTTTCCAGATAGAGTGGAATAGAGGCTTCAGTTATTTCCGTTTATCAAAATAGAGACAGGGTATGCTATAACATCAGCAGGTTTTTGCAGGTAGACTGCAGGGAGGAGGTCATCTGAAAGAGTGGTTGGTTTGAGATTTTTAATTAGGGCTCTAATGAGTGAAGTCAGAACTTTTTGAAAGCTAAAAGAAAGAATGTCACTGGGTTTAGGGGTTTCAGCGTTGGGACAAGTGGTAATTTTTCTTGTAAAACACAGCAGTTTTAGTGAATCAGTTTGTATTACATAACGATCTCTAAGGTCAGGTTTTACTTTGGAAGAAATTATATTTTTTATCATACTCACTTCTTGACCTTCTGCCTTAGCTCCAAGATGGAATATGATATAGTCATTTACTTATGTATATCTGACACTGCAATGTAGTTGGTTGGTCATAGCCTTCCATGCTGTAACATGTAAATCTTGGAGGAGAACATGCAGTAAATTGTGTTGTATATATTGTCATATGTTATTATTTGTGTCTATTTTAGGTTACCTAACTGCTAGTAAGTTTGTGTTGCATTTAATTTGAAGCACTGTACATTTTAATAGTCGTATTTGTACTGGCACCTACTTCAGGTGAGCAGGTGCATGATTTGGAGGTTCAATACTCTGACCAAAAGTCATAAGACTGCCCGGGATTCATGAAGCTCAGCGTAAGGCCGGCATTAGGCTTGCGCCGACCGTGTGGTGTGTAGATGACGCAGTAGCGCCAAATGCATATTAATGAAGGCGCGCTGCCGCCACAGCCATGTGCATAGGAAACGAGCATGAGTGCATAGGGCATGTCGAAGTTCCGCACGGAGGTGTGGAAATGTTGGCTGTCGACGTGCAACCTAAAATGCTTGAATATAACAATTTGCCTGCAATAGTAATCACACCTGTCAGTGTCCGTGGATACTGAAACGTATGCAAAGCATGCAAGACAGTTCTTGCGAACACAAAATTAAGAAGCAAACACAAATGCATGGTAGCAAATATTGAGTCTCCATCCCTCGAACAAATGACATTTAAAACCGTGTACCCGTATTCTAACTCAGTGTAGATAGCTATACCAAGTGGAAGTGAAACGCATCATGTTAGCGCTCCACCAATAGCTATGTCTAGCCCAATGGTCAGGGTTACCACTTGTCCCACATTGTGAGGGATAGTACACGGCTGGGCAGTTGTGTCCATACCAAAACCATTATAAATGTAAAATATCCAGCGACCATATGACATAATTATATCCCACATCGCATGTAATAGTCACATACAATAGGTATGTCCATGTGTAACATACCACATGTGACAAGAAATAGAATAAGCAAGAAAACTAAACAGAAGGAGCGTATAAACTGCTACAACAATAAGCTAACATGTAGGCAGAAAACAAAAGTATTATCCATAGTACTGACCGTGGGTATGTGTTGTCCTGTAAAATCTGATTTGTGTCTGGAATATATCCCATCCTGGACATATGAAAAGGTGGCAACCCTACCAATGGTCAGAGCATTTGGCCAAAAGCCGCCCTTATGCGGTCCAAGCCATTCTTGTCAGGATGTGTCACAGTTGAACGGGTATTACCCGGGTGTACCTACCATGTCATGAAAGATAAGTATTTGCGTGTACCTATGTGCATGATGTACAACATGTGGAAGGTGAAAAATGCTAGGGTAGTCCTCACAACCATACAGGTACCTGACATATGTAGTGTATGCAATGTGTTCCCTTGACCGTGTCATGGGCCATCAACCAAAGAAGGGATGGATGGAGTGTCAGGAATATGTGTGTGTGAGGGGGGGTGGCTAATGGTATAATCCACAAAGGCGTGACTGTGTTGGATGCACAATAGGTGAACTGGAGGTGTATGAGGGAGCAGCGGTGAATCAGAAAGAAACACAAAGAACAAGTATACACATCTGCAATACAACCTGACAGGCCATACTGTAGAACACAATCACACAAACATATGAATATTAAAATGTGCGATACACATGTACAGAAATGTCACCGGCACATACCCATAGAATGGTCTGGATGGAACTGGCCCATTCAAATGCAACACACCTGGATGCATAATTGAATACCCATCATCCCCTCCACAGCACACAACCCACCCCCATACCTGAACGTCCACCAAATCCAGCCATACTTGGCCTACTAGCTTGGCGCAGCCATATCTACACATAGTGACCACTACTCATATGTAGTAGGCACTGTCACCCTAGGCAGTGTCAGGATTGCAAACTATGTATCCCTTGAATGTAAAACCCTAACACATTTTCGTAAATCCAAAAGAATGGACGGTATTGGTCTTGTTCAATTTTTGGATATTCCTCATGGGATAAGTAACCTGTGTAAACATCAGACTTGGTATTACGACATGATGTCCAGTCCTGTAGACATCTGGACACAAGTTGAATGTGCAGTAGTGGTGCATGAGACTGTTCAGCCCTAGACGGTCATGCAAAACCTAGTACCCAGGATCAAACACCTGCCCGTGACGCACGTCTCCCCACATGAATAATCGAGAGAATATATTGTACACATTCGCATAGTGGCACTTGGAAATAGGGTGATTAAGGCGCTGACATAAACAGGGTACCTCCTGATCCACTGTGTGAGAGACAGTCACTGTTTGGGTAGGTCTGTCCTGACCAAGAATGATACAATGGCAAATGTCCTGTGATTGCAGGAAATAACTATGTACCATACTTCATGTAATAGTTGCCTAAAGCAGTCATGTCTGGATATAAAATACATAATTCGTACAAGAAACAGAATAAGCAACTAAAGTGCTAAAGTAATAGGCTCTCAGCTAGGAAAATATTGAATGTTCTAAACCCTGCACTGACCGTGGGTATGTGTTGGCCTAAACAATCTGTTGTCTCCAGAATATATCCCATCCTGTACATATGAAAATGTGGCAACCCTATCAATGGTCAGAGCATTCGCACAATAACTGGCCAGCCTCTTAATCACTCACAAAGCCAGTGACCTTTGGAGGAAAGGTGTTGAATGAGAATGACGAATGACAAGAATTAAGAGTAATAGATGCATTTAAATGCAGAAAATAAGTAGTAATACGAATCTGTCAACATGATCCAAGTTAATAGTACTAATATTGTAGAAGTGTCCGTGATTGTCCATGATTTGTCATTGCCTTGTCCCTGTCACTGTTGAAAGTAGTCCCCGAGTATCACAGAGGTCCGTACACATATGTACACCAACCAACTGTCACATTTGTTGATAGGACTATTGCATACCTGTAGTGAATTCATAAGTGATGTCCAGAATAATATTCATCGTATATACGAATGAATGAAATGGTCAAATGCAAAGGGAAACAGCAGTGGAAACACCCCCCCATCCTGTAGTGGAACCATCCCCCCACCCTATATTATGTAGTGCCGACCTAATAATGTGGTCAGAGGGGCCCAAACCCCTGCATCTGTAAACAAAGGCAGAATGTTAAAATTGGGACCAACTCTGTCCATGTGCTACATCTGACATTTGAACAGGTACAGGGCAGTTCCAGTCACCAATCGGACAAGCCTAAATCCAGACCAGCACATGAACACCCTGACAATCAAACACACTTATGTGCCAGGACTATAAGCATTGGAGTTCTGAATATCCTCGGAGTGAGTAAACATGCAGCACGGGTCCAGAGCAGTAGGGAATAGGGAATGTCACATGTGTAGTACTGCGGCTTTCCCAGCAGGAGAATAGATGCCTGCTGTGTAAGTGAAGCGGTGAGGCATACGTTAGGGTAGCTATGAACCATGGGTATACATATAAATGAGGCAGAACACTAATAGTGTAGTGGTTAGAGCATCCGCCTAATGTAAAGGCATTCCCGGTTCAAGTACGACTATAGCATATATTTTTTGTGTAATGAATGCCTCTGTGCTGTAAAGCCAACATTTAAACATGTAAAGGTGAATGCGTGTTTCACATGGGGCCGTTAACCGGATTCCATCAATCAAAGTGGTACTGTCATAAGGAATAAGGCACATGTAAGCACAAAGAAGTGGCAGTAAACATATGTAACTCACAATAAGGAGATGCAAGTGCGCCTTCGTGGGTGTAAGCAGCTCCCAGCATAGCAAATGTATGTTGTTTTGTACAGATGTAACTTGTATATATATATATATATATATATATATATATATATATATATATATATGTATATAGATATATTTATATATATATATATATATATATATATATATATATATATATATATATATATATATATATATATATATATATATATATATATATATATATATATATATATATATATATATATATATATATATATATATAGATATGTGTGTATAGATAAATATCCACAGACAAAAGAAATATGCAATTATATATATATATATATATATATATATATATATATATATATATATATATCATGAACGCCGAAAGCATACATAAGGGTTGTGAAGGGAATCTAGAGCAACTAATGTATTATAAAGTGCTTGCAGCGTATTTCAGATAAAGCTGCACAAGAGTGAGTAGTGCACCGCTATTCACACCAGAGGCAGGGTTATACCAGTGACCATAATATCGTTGAAGTGCTACGTCAACATTACACACAGATGGAATGTAGTTCGTGTTGTGACCATCTACACTTGTAACCCACAAAATGTTCGTAATCCATAACACCAGGAAAGGCACGTATGTGCAAATATAAATGGAGGGAGACCCTGTGAATACACGAGGCAGTACAAAATGTCTGTAGGGCCCCAACGCTCTGGAGAGGGCAATGTGTAAAGGTGTGCCATAGCTACGATATCAGGTGGATAATCGCTGTTACACGTGGAAACTCAACACGGGTGGGCTGGAGAAACTATGGCTATGCGATTATGGACACAGGAGTGCCAGAGTTGGTTGCGCTGGTTGCAATGGAGTGGCCCATGTACGTCTGCTAGTACGTAGGTGCGATTCCCAGCTAGAGAGTCTTCTGCGTGGAGACATGCGTGAATGGGAGTACCTTCGTTGAAGGTTGTGCATCAGGGCTGGCATCTCGGCACGTAAAACCTATCTGCCAACCATTAGAGTACCGGAGTTCTGCTGTGGCGACCCCTAACTGGGAAAAGTCGAAAGACACCACAACATGCAGACATCAATATGTTGACGTACATTTTCTGTAACACATGCACTCCATTTTTTAACATAAATAATATGAATGTGCACAGAAACAAATACAGTAGCAGGAATAATAGGCTGTGCAGACGAGAAATAGGTCAAATGACACTGTATCACATCACACTAATCAGCGGTTCTCCAGACATGAAACAAGTGCGACATCTGTCCGCTGTATAACGTGCTGTATACTGATTACAAGTTAACCAGAGTGAAGTGTCAGTGTCATAATGACTAAGGCAATAGTATGCTGTTGAAGCAGAGATAAAACCCAATACGCATGTGTAAGTGGGTATGTCCGGGAAATGTATTGGTTAACAGACACACAGATGTATATATAGATGTATATACTATTGACACACTGTGCCCTTCCCTGTTTATATATATGTAGATGGTCACATAGTGCATTCCAGACTGACGTGTGCTACTAAGTGTGTGAGCATGCCCAGTGACACCTTGTGTTGGTTGTGTGCCTCTGTGTATGGGCATGACCATTGTTATCCTGTATAGCGATAGTGGTCATCCAAGCAACAGATGGCCATACCCCACTTCAGGATGGATTCCTACATTTAACACACTGGTTCACAGGTATGTACACCATAACTGCCAGCATCCATGTCGATGTCTGCATTCCTAGAAGGTCATATTGACTGTCTTGAAAGGTGTACTATCTGTGGCGCGTCTTGTATCTATGTAGTGTTGTAATAGTGCTCCGTAGATAGCCAGTTGTCCTGCTCACATCACTGCTGTGTGTTCATCTCCGTCTGCCTTGGGACACTAATATGCTTTTACTGCTTTTATAATACATGCAACTATTACAGACACGTAGAATATAAGAATCTCCTCTAATCAGGACAGTTGCAATGGCTAGAGTATTGTCGCATGACACATATGCCTAATGAGGGACTGTCCCATGCAAAGTGGGAAAGGTGTTACTCCTAGAGTCTCCTGTCGTCCAATCTAAAAGGTGGAAAACCTACATTAGGTATGTGGTAGCATGACCCGGCAGAGAGCTGCATATCCCAAATAACATTCACATGTCAGCATTGCAGAGTATCTGTTGCCATGTATCAGCCAGATGGGAGCAGATCGTATGAGGAACATGCATATAATATGATTATGTCACTGGACAGGCCGCCGAGTCTGTACAGTTGAACCCCTGCCGTCGCCTAATGGTTAGACATACCCGATACTATAATCATGTTGTCCGATGTAATAGGCATCACAAGGGATCGTGCCCACCCAGTGTGAGTGACAAATGTAAGCACAAATGTCATTGAGCGAGCGGGTGTAAGCGTGTTTGTCCACCAGTATGCCAGTAGTGCACTGTTAAAGAAATGTGGAGTCTAAACAAGTATAAGGAGCTGTAACCAGAGATCAGCAGTGATTAACACCATGCAAACTCATGCACAACTGCTCCCACCTGCTGGAATGTGCCTTACTCACTCCGTATCCAAAGGCATCATTCTGGCTGCAAATAAAGAACTGTCCTTTGCACGTGTTGGGAGCAATACCCTGCGCAAACAGCTCATGTGAATTACCAATACACCATGGCATATGTACAGACAATGGACAGTACCACACACATACCATACAGCACAGTCATCCAACAGTATAGCAATGTACTGGCAGATATGTCCGGACCACTGGTGTTTGCAGACCTGGCCGTCCTGTGTTTGTGTGTGAGCATGCCCAGTATGACTGTTACGCATGTTGTCGACTGACATTACCATCATACCTTCATGTGTTTGACCATGCCAAGTATGGTCAACTGGATCACATGTGTCACATGTCCAGATAGTCAGTACTGTGGTGCCGACCTCTGCATTGTACACTGACAGGTGGCATGCTGTGTCTGCAGGGTAGCTAATGGTCATGTGGCATTGACAGTTGCTACATTTCTGCACGGCGTGGGGGGACATCCAACTGTATCCACAGTCCTACACAGCACCGGGGGTGGCGCACATGACTCTCACATGTGTACGTTGGAAGGGGGGGCACAACTGACAGTTGTACACATTTGCCACTACTGTAGTGGTATGCCACGTACTCATTTTCAGTGTGTGGACCTACCTAAATTGCTGGTTGGAGGCAGACCAGTATATGTCAGATCCTAGCTTTAATTACCAGCATAGTGGTGTCGGACGTCCTAACCTTCACAACCTATGTCCAACTGCCTGGCCTGCTGTAGTCTGTGTGTGTCTGTGGGGGTTGGGGTCATTCATTGGGCATATCCAGAGGCCATTGTATAGCATTTGTCTGTATTGGTCTACACCTGTCCAGCTGTATGAGACTTGTGTGGGCTGTATGGGCACACATGATGTTCAGCCCATAACTTGCAGTGGGTTAGGGCACCCTGTGTACTACTGTCTACTATTGTGACCCCGGTATGTGTTACAGATGTCATGGTGCCACTATGGACGTGTACTGTCTGCTGTCCTAACAGTTGCCACCAAATTCCCTTGTATGCTCACATCCTTACCATAGCAACAGGTAAATACACATTCTAATACAACTGCCAATTGTTAGGTTGATTGACTTACCTTGGGGGTGTTCCAGACGTGAGGACGGTGCTGGAGGGCTGCCTATGTCAGATGCACACAGTGCACTTCCTATACATGGCTGAGCACAGATAGTGTCATGTTTGGCATTCATTGTACTGTCTGTGCGAGTCAGAGGGTGAAATCCCTGGGTACCTACTGTGTCAGTGCATATGCCATGTGTTGCCTCTTTGCCTAGGGCAGGTCATACTGTGCACGGCCCTTTCACCTACTGGGCCCAGCTCAGGTAGTTCCTCCTCCATGTCACACTGTGCCTGTACAGGCCTTGGCATTGGTGGGGGACTGTGTGGCCCTGCCCCATGCTGTTCCTGCTGCAACTGTTACCGCAGGATCAGATTGTGTAGCATAGCACATACCATAACAATTTGGGTGCATGTAACTGGTGAATACTGCAGGGCTCCACCGGATGTGTCCAGACACCAGAACCGTGACCTGAGCATCCTGCATCCTAAACACATGCTCAATTATATGTCTTGCCTGTGCATCTGCCTCATTATGGTGCGATTGTTCAGGTGTGTGTGCATTGCTGATGGGTGTCATCAACCACGACTCCAATGGTTACCCAGCATCCCCCACTAGGATACTGTAGGGGATGCCCATATTGGCAAAGGTGTGGTACAGCTGCATCAGATGCCATATATCGGAATTGTCATAGCTTCCAGGGCAGACAGCACACACATTTAGTTTAATGTCCTGGCCATCGCATATGGCCTAGCTGTTGGAGGGTATGCCCCTGCAGTTAATGTAGGCACTACCCCGCTCACCGGGTGGTGCTTTGATGCATACGTGCATGCAGGCTATAGCATCCAGTACCCCAGGGTAGTCAGCCATGTGGTGGAAGAGATGCATATTGCTGGTCTACAAATCATGTGTGTTGAGGACATGTACGTGCTCACTAGCATGTGTTGACATGAGGTCTGTGAACTGGTGCAATACTCTGGATGCAGATGCCTGTGAGGTCCCCATGATATCCCCAGTTGTGCTTTGGGAGGTACCTGTGGCTAGTATACCTAGGCCAACACATACTGTGGTATCCACTGTGATGGGTTTCCCTTGGCCTGTTCGATGTGTCAGGTGTGGCCGGCACAGCTCAACAAGCTGCTCTAGGAGGTCTCTGTCCACCCCATAGCGCTCCACTATCTCCAGCTCATGTAGCCCCTGGTAAGTTACCCTGGGTGTGTAAAGTCTTATGTCACCTCACTAAGGGTTGTTTGGCAGCATACGCATCCTCACCACCCTCAGCCTCCTGCACATGTTGGTCTATGCTGCCTGCTGCAGCCCTTCTCATTTGGTTGGAATGTGTTGTGAAATGTCCCCGCATGTACACACCGGTGGTGTAGAGTGTGGAAGAAACCTGTGTGTATGGTGCTTGCTCACATTACTGTAGTATTCTGGGGCGGGCTGGCCATATAATCTGCTGATTGTGCTGATCATCACCTGTTTGTGCAGCCTGTTCACCTTGACTACTCCACTACTGCTGTTGTCCCTCCCAATTTCACCAGGCAGGTATAGACACACCCCTAGCTTAGGCATGCTAAGGCAGGAGCAATCCCGAGGCACAGGTCTCCAATGTACGTACAGTATGCCTGACCCCCCTCCCATGCTTTCATCTATATTCGAGCCCTGCACCTGGCTATCTACACACATACACTCCTGGGATCTGCATCACACCCTGGGGATAAACGGGATTTACTATTGTCATCCTCATCTGCATAGTATAGTCTTCTAATGCATAGTTATACAACCCATACTGACCCTCCAAATTAATAACCACTGCTTACTGTCGCTCAGATCTGTACACAACTGGTTAAAGGTGCCTTACTATCACCGTATCCGATGTCCCTTGGTCTTCCCAGCAACAAAATAACCGGTGTCTACACGACTAGAACCCGGGACCCTGCACACCACAGACGATGTGCTTTACCACTACGCCATGGCAGATATACATACATCTGAGGTGATCATGCACAGATCATCCAGCACAAACATTCAATAGTGCTAATGTCCACATACATATATGTATATATCTATGACTATCTATATCTACATATATTATATATATACATATATATATATATATATATATATATATATATATATATATATATATATAGATAGATATATACACATACATACACACATGTATACATATACACACACATACGTAGATATTGCATTTATATCACAACAGCGGACCACATGACACCAAAGCATTAGACAAGAATGAAAAGGAAACCACATGTGCCACCTGCATTATGTAGTGGTGTTACTATCAAGGCAAGTGTGTTTTGTTGCATCACACGGGTCAGACTGTATTAAAGGTAAGAGTAGGAATGCTGACATTTACTCACCTGACCTATTGGTGAATGTATGTGTTGACAGCCCAGTGTCTTGGCCGATTATGAGATCTGTGGACACTATATAGGAAAGCAACAAAACACACTCAACACATTCTTAAGCTAGCCACCCACAGATACCAACACATAGGGTATGACTGCCAAACACACACACCTGTCATGCCTTGGAATCAAGCACCTACCTGTCTATTCTATCACACTACAGCATTATGCAGTAACAGAACGTGCTACCGAGATTATTGGATCACAGCCCTCCCAGAGGCATACTTCTAGGTGGGTGACATCATCAGCAAAGGCAAAGACGCCGATAGGGATTGTATGGAGAGTGAGCTGTCTAAAAGCATTACTCTGTCCCCAGGCAGCTGGACACACACACACACACACACACACACACACACACACACACACACGGCAGGGCTGGGATTAGAACATAGACCTGACTACCTTATCACACTACAGCATTACACAGTTACAGAACACGCTACTGAGATTACTGGATCACGGCACTCCCAGATGCATATTTCTAGGTGGGTGACATAATCAGCAAAGACGCCAATACGGATTGTATGGAGAGTGAGCTGTCTAAAAGCATTACTCTGTCCCCAGCAGCTGGAAACACACACACACACACACGGCAGGGCTGGGATTAGAACATAGACCTGACTACCTTATCACACTACAGCATTACGCAGTAACAAAACGCTCTACCAAGATTACTGGATCACAGCACTCCCAGAGGCATACTTCTAGGTGGGTGACATCATCAGCAAAGGCAAAGACGCCGATAGGGATTGTATGGAGAGTGAGCTGCCTAAAAGCATTACTCTGTCCCCAGCAGCTGGAAACACACTCACACACGGCAGGGCTAGGATTAGAACATAGACCTGACTACCTTATCATACTACAGCATTAAGCAGTTACAGAACGCACTACCAAGATTACTGGATCACAGCACTCCCAGAGGCATATTTCTAGGTGGGTGACATCATCAGCAAAGGCAAAGATGCCGATAGGTATTGTATGAAGAGTGAGCTGTCTAAAAGCATTACTCTGTCCCCAGCAGCTGGAAACACACACACACAGCAGGGCTGGGATTAGAACATAGACCTGATTACCTTATCACACTACAGCATTACGCAGTAACAAAACACACTACCGAGATTACTGGATCACAGCACTCCCAGAGGCATACTTCTAGGTGGGTGACATCATCAGCAAAGGCAAAGACGCTGATAGGGATTGTACGGAGAGTGAGCTGTCTAAAAACATTACTCTGTCCCCAGGCAGCTGGAAACACACACACACACACACACACACACACACACACACACACACACACACACACACACACACACGGCAGGGCTGGGATTAGAACATAGACCTGACTACCTTATCACACTACAGCATTACGCAGTAACAAAATGCTCTACCAAGATTACTGGATCACAGCACTCCCAGAGGCATACTTCTAGGTGGGTGACATCATCAGCAAAGGCAAAGACGCCAATAGGGATTGTATGGAGAGTGAGCTGTCTAAAAACATTACTCTGTCCCCAGGCAGCTGGAAACAAACACACACACACACACACACATACACACACACACAGTCATCATTGTTAGCATGAACGCTGTACGACATATGTCTGACACTGGTCTTCTACACAACGTCTGCTGCTGTCCATTACCTTAGCTGTACCAATCACCTTAGCTGTACCAATCTAAACCTGGCACACTAATACCACCTGTGGTGTTGTCCTGGCAGGAGTGGGTACTTTGCACATGTAGTACCATACATAGACGAAGAACCTGAGACCAGGTAAACACCCTGACACCTACAGGACAACTGCATTGTATGTGTATGCTAAATAGTGCTAGATGTGTAGCGTTCATAATCATAACTGCCAATCTAGATCCAACAATGGGGAATACTGACATCTGTGCAGTGAGGAACACCTGGCATAAAGCTCAGTTGTGCACAATAGCACTACCACTGTATACCTCAGATACAGACATGTGGGCCATAAGACCGTTACGGACCGCTCCAGGTGTTAGTGTCCCCACGTATATGAAGGCCACTCATGTGTACTGACCAGTACACTCTAAAAAGCCATCACAGATGTGTCAGGTGCAGATCACAGTGGTAAATGCCACACTGTAGTATGTAGCCCTCACACATCACCGTGTCCTTGGACCAGCAACACACATCCATACATTAGTACAACACCATGTTACTCATGATCAGTGGACTGTACCTAGCTCTACAGCAACTGTGCAGACTACTCATGTACTGACAGGGTTCCATCATGTGTTATGCAATGCACTGATACCACTATTCATAACCAGGTCAGCTGTACACATAACAGGGGCCCTGGGTCTTATATAGCTGTAACAGATAACTGTTACTGTACACCAGGCAACACACCCATGTTTGAATGTGACATACATGTAACCACTGTGGATATGTACATACCCCCCACACACACAACACATATGTACATAGCATAGCTAATGCTGTCCTTCGTGCAGACATGTGGCTACAGTGATTACACGCATGCACATGGAAGGTAGGTCCATGGCTGTTGAATGCTAACAGTACATAAGGTAGCAATGTTGACTGAGTTAACATTCCCTCTGTACTGATTACCCATGACAACTATCATATCATACAACAGTCCATGTGTCATGTATGTCACACATGTTCACCAATTGCAATGCATACAAACATGGCTACATGACAGGAATGTAGGACCTATACACATGTACATGTAGTGGTGTGCATTCAGCTACCGTGCATGAGCAGCAGCTGATGTTTGCAGTTCATCTGTGTCCTACTACAACATGCAGTTGCAATGCAGTCCCATCATTGACACCTTTATATGGCGAAATACTGACAGTACGGTAAAATGTACATCAGGTATGGATGGATGTGTGTACATAAAGTGGTGGGCCAACTTTGCAGATGGATGTTTGCTGAAGACAGCTCACAGGTGTGTCACAAGCCGTCCTACCATAACATGTGCAAACAGTAAGCTATGTTTTCGGTAATTGAAGGTGAAGATATACAACCTACACAGTGGCCAGGGTGTCACTGACTGTAAATCAGTTGACACCTGTAACACTTAAGTCCTCCCGTGTGCATATAGCAGCACACCTGCTGAAGGTAGCATCAGTACACATTGTAATGTGAGCAATACTGCTGCATGTCTGTCAGACATATCAGAAGATAGCAGTTGTTTGATTCACAGTACTGCCATGTGTGTTTGCTTGTGTGACCATATATGCCACGTATGGTGGGGAATACATCCCAATTGTTACACACCCCTGTAGACTGTTGTATAGATCTGTACATACTGCAGTGTAGAAAGCAAGACATAGGCAGGGGTGGTGTGTGTATCACACACATTAGCTATCTGTATGTGCATGACGTGTGGACTCCAGTGTGTGTATGTATGTATGGCTGTGTGGTGCATGGAGTGAGGATGTATGCTACCATTAAGAACAGATAGGGCCCCTAACCCCTCAAGGTGATGCAATCTACTACCCTGTTGATGCCGTCAGTCTTAGGCATTACTGACTACCTGTACATGTTCATTATCTGTGTCACGTCATGTGGGTGCACAGTACTGTAATGGTGATTACCAAATAGGCAGAGGTCCTTACCTCAACACTATCAAGTGTGTGTTAGTGTCATTGACCCCGTGAGTGTGGGCATGTTACTGTGTGTGTCTGTGTATGTCTGTATGTGTTCACATCCTGTAATGTGACAGCGTTTTACTGCTACACAGTGAGTCCTCATGCTATCAACTGGCCCCTACCCTTGACATCAGCTAGACTGCTGTGTAAACCCCCTGCACCATGTAGCTGTACCTGTGATGTCACCTGGTATGGATGTCACGTCTCTAGCCACTGTAGCCTAGTACATAGCTCACATGCTCCTGGATCAGTAGGTGTATAGAGATCTATGGAATGTCAGCCTTTCTAACAGTGAGGTTGAGGCTACATATAGCATGCTAGTATTGCCATCCATGCCTGTGAGTACTCCACATTTACACATGTGAAACTGCAAACACTGGTACTTAATGGCACATGCAATTAGACATTAAGGAGGGAAGCAGGGCATCATTACCAACATGCTGTTACTGTTGTTACCAAGACACACTGTGAACATAAAACAATGCATTCTAACTGCAAACACTGTTACGTAATGGCACATGCAATCAGACCTTAAGGAGGGACGCAGGGCATCATTAACATCATGCTGTTACTGTTGTTACCAAGACACATACTGTGAACATAAAACAATGCATTCTAATCCTGTACTACATGGTATGTCTGCTGCATGCCAACAGTATGCAACAATTGTAATATACACCTATCTCACTATTCTGTTCACCCTGTGAATCAGACCATATGAGCATGTCCCTGCACCGATGGTGTGGATGACAGGGATGCAGCACAGGCATCATCATATGCACAGGGTGATAATGTTAGCCAGGGGCCTAGGCTGCACCAGTGGATGACATCATGTGTGTGGGTTAGAGCCTGTGATCTACTTGGACATGTGTGGTTATTATGCATGTGGGTGTTGGTGCCCTACAGATGTTAGTGGTGTGTGCGTGTATATGTGCACACAGTTCTACCATGTATCCAGCCTACACAGGGGTATTATTGACAGCTCCAGATTGTACAGACCAGGATGTACAGCTCACTGTGTCCGGCCACGGCCATGTGACCAGTGCCTGCCAGGGGTTGCACGGGCACTACCAGACAGAGGTACAGATTGGGTACTGTCCGATGACACATGTCCACTGGAACCGTGTCCCTGCTGGGACCATCCAGGGCCACGTCCATGTGGCCTGCTGTGTCCTGGTGTGGTCAGCGCAGCACCAGCTGCACTGCTGCTGCTACCGGCACTATGGGAACAGGCATGTGAGGTAGCTCATTCGTGTAGACCTGCACCAGGTGGTGCAGCTGGCCTACGTCCACGTGGCCTACTCCTCACTCCTACCAGATATTCCAGCACAGACAGCTCACGATCACGGATTGCCATGCCATGGTCAAGAATTCCAACCATGTCACCCAATCGCCTGTCCAAAACGTCAGCAATCTGCTGTTGAGCATTTGCCAATGCCTGGATGTTTTTGTTTAAAGAACAGATAGCAGCCCTCTGAAGCCTCTGCCATTCTCTGTTCTGCCATTCAGCATGTGCCTGTGCCGCCATTACAGTCTGAAACATGTGCCTGGTGACATCAGCTGCTGTGCTCTGTCGTGCAGGTGCATGTCGGCCAGAGGTCCTCCTATGAGCAGCACTGGCCATATGCCTGTGTGGCACATCTGCAGTCATTTCACTGACACCATGGTGTGAAGACACACCTTCTGTAGCCACCACATGTTCCTGTTCCAAGCTAACACATGGTAACTGTCCTTCCTCTATGGCCACTGGTGATGGGGTATGTGTTGGTGTGAGAACTGTGTGCGGGAAGAGGGGGCTATAGGTGGAATGGCAACCAAAGGCACAGATTCAGCCCCTGACAACCCTACCTGTACCTCAAGCATATGTTCATCACTGCTAGAGTCTGTGGGGATGCAGGAGGGCAACGCACCTACATCACCTGTGAAGGCAAACAAAGACTCTACATTACATTAGAGACAGACACACACACAGACAACCATGCACACACACAGACAACCATGCACACACACACACACACACACACACACACACACACACACACACACACACACACACACACACACACACAGACAACCATGCATGTGATATGACAGAAGGCATGCAGTATGCATGTGATACAGCAGATGGCATGCAGCTCAGACATTAATAGTGTTAGTTAGATTACATCCCTGGTTTGCACACAACAGCAGGCATGTGTCATAGCAGAAGCCATGCATTTCACACAATCATGGTAGTAAGCATGCATCCCTGTGATACACCATGTGGACCAGCACAGGTTAACAGTACACATGGCTGATGTGAGGTATATGTCCTTGACATTAACATGTAGTATGACATGTAATCTGCTGATGTGTGCAGTGACATGCATACATGTTTGACACAATGGTGTCCTGACACATGTACAGCGGTGTAATGGTGTCACATTACAGTGTTGTCTGTATGCCCTACAGATAGAATGCACTTTTAGCAGATGTGTATGACCATTGAGGGTGGTATGAGGCATCTATATTGCTATACAGTGTGAAGTACAGAAACAGTGCCATTGCATGGAATCATGAGTTGTCTCTATTGCTATACAGTGTGGAATGCACATACAGTGCATAGCCATGACTGCGTGCATACACAATACATACATACTGTGGATTGTGACCCACGTCGCAGAGGTGTATACACACTAAACCATGCTGTGTCATGTGTGACATGTCACCGGAAGACATACCGATGACACCCCTGCACAACTGCTAACATTTCTTAGCTGCCTGTCAACCATGTCCACACATGGCAGACTGGTCAATACACCATGTCCCACATGACATTTATGTACCACACACACGAGGTGCACGGCTGACAGTGATGTCCAACAGCAGCAAGGGAAATGCACGGTATCTCTGGCCTGATGTGGTGTCTATGTATGTATGTGGAAGCTGTACAGGTGACTACTTTCATGCTGTGACACAGTCATGATGTGCAACAGATCGTATGTGGTCGAATTAAGTGACACCTCCACAAGCTGTACACAGACTGTTAGGATGTCCAGTGTTCCACATCTACTATATAACCATTCAGCAAAGGCTATAGTTGGACCATGTGTAGACAATGTGCAACAGGGTGTACACACATACACATCACATCTACTGTGTGTTACTACATGTCTCTGGCCATCCTCCATGGCCATGTGTGAACATGTGTTGGCCAGATGTGTGTGATGGCCATCTGTCACATGTCTGTGTTGTCCCATATGACATACACCCATAGATGTCAGATACTCCAGTGTCCACAGGGTTATACAGACAAAGGGTTGTATGTTTGGTATGTGGGGTATGTTTTATGGGATAGTGTGACAATGTTGCAGCCGGACCACTACATATCTGGGACATGTCAGATGGCACATCACAATGTCTGCACTCATTGCAGGGGCACATTCCACAATGGTGAATCATGTGGGCTGCCCATATCTCAGCTCAATGTGTAGTACTGTTTGCGTACCCCACATGTGTTGTTCTGATGTATAGAACATATTCCTACAATGAACAATGCCTCTACCGTTGTATGGACAGCTGTCCACACATCTAGCAATGACAGTTACTGTGGTTTCATGTTGGTGTTTCATTTGGTTTGTATATATTGCACATGGGTAGCCAGTGTGATTGATGAAAGCTGCGACCTGTATATCATGACTGGACCATACATTATGTGTACATGTGTTAACTGGCCACATGGCGAATAGAGCTGTGCATTCACATTTCTGATACTGATAACTGTTTCATGTGCAATGGACTGCTGTCTCTGCAGCATGCCAGAGGTGCCTGTATAGGGGTGACACAGCAGTTTGATCATTATCCATGACTGTATGACAGCTACAGGGTGCACTTTGCATGTTAACACATTCGCCAGTACAATAGCATATACTATAGAGTATGCACATGTGTGCATACACAGGGTAGCATACTATAGTATGCGGCATGTGTGTAAACATACTCTGCATATGATGTTACATTACATAGTGTACAGTGACATATGCAACTAAATGGGATATAATATTTATATGTGCAGTAGTGACTTACCAGGCAACTCCAGGCTCTGTGGTTGGGAGACACCCACCTCCACGATGGCAGCTAGAGTTTGTGGATGCTGTTCTGATGGGTTCCCCAGGCTGGCCAGTAGCTCCTCGGTAGGTATGAGTGGGGGCTGGGTTGGTGGCCCACCACCTGTTCTACCTTGTTCCCTGGCAATTGCATTGGCACGCTGTTTTGCATGTCAGATCAGGTCCGTGCAGTGTCTGCGCACCTGCTGGTAGGTGCAGTTATGGCCACCCACATCATTAACCCTCCTGCGAAATTCCTGCCACAGGTCATCACGCTGCTGGGCATGCTGTGGCACATGGCTGAACAGTACCTCATAGTTATCATGGAGGTATCGTATGAGGGCATCATCCTCCAAGCGGCTATATGCCGGCAGTCGTGACTGAAGCATTATCTGTAAGACATAATGATGGAGACAGGTCACAGCATCTCAGAGATGCACAGAGATACAGATGCACATTCATGTGTATTACATTTAGTACTCATGAACAGTTGTCTTTGCAAATTGTCATGACACTGACACAACTGACATGTTTGTTTCACACACATGTAACACCCGATGGGGATTGGATATTATCACCATATACATGTGTCACCTCATTATATTGCTCATACTCCATGTGAATGCTGTCTTGATGTGGGCATGTCTGTTTGCCTGTACTGGTGTTCTTACCTATCAGCACATGCCTGGATGTGTGCACATTAATGCTGTTGACCTTGATGCTGTGTATATGTCACATATCATCACATACACTGCCTTCGTGGACATGGGCAGTGACAATGCAGACATGCACATGGAAACCTTTACATGCATGTGTTTTGCCATATACATCTACACGGCACTGTACAGCAGTTCAACATCCTGCCACGTATCGCCTGTGTTGCACATGTGATACACATGGGACAATGGCTAGCCGGATGGTATTTGCAGGGATGGTTATCAACTATAGCATGTACGGCCAAGATCATGTAGTAGTGTGTATGCCCTGAGCCATGTATGGGCAGGGGATGTAAGGTTTTCTAGCTGTATCCGACAGTCATGTTCCCACCGACAGGTGAATCAGTGCCACATTACTGATCCAGGCAGTCACTGATACATCTACCATGTGGACATTGCACCTTGTATGACAGAGATGACATGTGCAGCTTTGCTGGACAAGGTTGCATGGTATGGCAGGAGTATGTCACATGTATGGCACAGGGATCTGTCCAGCATGTGGCGACCCTTGTACTAGGAAGGTGGCTGTCCATGATGTATGTCTTTCAGATCAGGATATGCACGTGTAGCATGTCCAACATCACACTGTTGCACATGTCTTTATGCAGGGTAGGCAGCATGCTGCATAGTGGAGATGAGGATTGTGAAGGCTGGTGTCGCCCATCCAAGCATGGCCAATACCCCTTAAAGGTAATATGTGATCCGATATTGGTCACGTGAGTGCTGAGTATGGCTGTCCAATGATCTCCATGCTCATGGATGTCACCCTGTCATGACTTGGGTTGCCTCTTATGACTACCTAATAGGCCTGGTGGTGTCACTAGCTCAGGGAGGTAAACTGCACAGCACCATCCCTTACACACAGTGTCCATAATGTTGACCACTGCCTAGGTGGTAGTTAATGGGTACAGGGTTATTAACATAGCGGTGA
This sequence comes from Protopterus annectens, assembly GCF_019279795.1. NCBI lineage: Eukaryota > Metazoa > Chordata > Ceratodontiformes > Protopteridae > Protopterus > Protopterus annectens. The sequence continues at coordinate 1,111,031,011 of NC_056731.1, forward strand.
CAATGCAATAAGCAGCTGTCAGATCATATGTTGCGCACCTCACCCACAAAGCACTTGCTGTATGTTGTCCACAACACTGAATCAGCTATTGCTCCTAGGTCATGGCCATTCACATTCTCACATATGCAGATGCCTCCCATTTGTCTGTGCGGTATGGGCTACAATGACAGGGGAGTACAAAACATTAACCCTGTTTTACTGTAGCTGCCACTGGTGTGATATGCACATGTCACTCAGACACCTTTTGTAGTGTTGCTTCTGTGAACAGGCCACTGGTAGAACACTCCTGTGACATACGAAGGTACATGTAGTATACTGAGTGTAGGTGGAACACAGTATGGGTGATAATGTCCTCTGACCTGTCACAGGTATGTTATGCAGTGTGAATTCATTGGTACTGTCATCTACATCTGTACTGCTAACAACATCTACGTTGATTAAGGTTCATAGGCTTTCAGACCATACTCAGCAGGGTAATAGTGCTGTGCCTCCCATTATGAGTGGCGTCTCCACTTTGTCGGTTGTGATAACTGTTAGTGTGATCCATTCAGTATTTTCACAGACTGCCATGAACCTATGTTTTACATGGCAGTGTATGTGTAGAGCAATCTGTTTTGTCATATGTGTATTATACGACCAGGGATTTGAACAGGTCACATGCAGCCTGAGTGCACCATCATAGTTATGGTTACAGGGGCTCTGTAGTGTTCATGGATATGTGATTGTGTACCTGCTGGGGCGGGCAGTGAGTTTATATTATCCAACACCCTATCTGTATTGCTTATTCATGCTCAGCACTTGTTCAGAACATGTACGCACTTCATGAGCTACTAATTACTATATCACTCAATCCTACTCATTTCCTACAGGTAAACACTGTTTGTCCTTACATTTCCAGCATGCTTACAGTACAACAGCTGTTGTACACACTTACCTCACATATCTTGTGAGAAATGGTTGAATATACAGGCATGTCCAAATGTCATTTACCAGTGTTATTGCCTGTCTATATGATGAATGTGGGCAACCTGAGGCAATATAGCAATCGTCTCATGTACACAGTCAATGCTCACCTCCTAACATACGACACTACAGCCTGTGGGAGATGCACATATGTAGCCATGCTGGAGGTAATGCTCTCTCCAACCCAGACTTAACCTGACAATCATGTGGGGATGTTAAACATTTGCAGCACACCCCACTCATCACATAATCTCAGTAGATCTCCACCACCACAGGCCACACATAGTAAGAGTACAACATTTGTGGAGCCTCTCCATACTACTCTATGTAGGCAACAGAGGCAGGCCCCATCACCAAACACAACCCCAATTACTTATAGCCCACAGACTCATGTGGGCCTGTCAACTACAGCCAATAGGGTGTTATAACATACCCAACACACTAGTCATAGTTGACTCTGTAGGCGGTCACACTGATGTCCCACTCAGCAGGCCACACAAGGCGATAGTCACTGTCATCTGGCTGTCGGGTAACAGGATCCACAACATAACCTATGCACTCAGGTTACTCCTCTACAGGTACAATATGACTGTCATTCTCCATGTTAGTGTGAATGCCCCGAGATGTAACTTCCTGGACTACATGTACAGGGACATGCAATAGCTCTCCAATCTTGTAGCCCAGGCAGGTATCGCCCAAGCCCTGAGAAGCATTCTGCATTAGTCCAGACTGATGACACAGTACAACAAAAGAATTATTCACTTCAACAGTTGTCTATGCTTCTGGTGTCATTCCAAGGGTATCCAGTATCTGTCTGCTTTGAATGACATGGTCGACAAACCACAATGCTTTGGCACAGATGGCCTGCACCTGTCAGCCCTGGGATTATGGATAACATCTAAGGCTCTTGCTGCTCCTATACTGCCTGTTTTAGACACATTTCAAATAATATATTCACCACCAGAACAGGTACAGGCCAGCAAAACCTGAGCTTGACATCTTCATCTCAAACGCACTTATCTGAGGCATTCCTTATAATGGACCACTTCGATGTCTCTGCAGTGACTGTGACCTGTTTCTAGTCTCCGGAGAGCACCCCTGCACTGACAGACTATTACGCAGACCACACCTTTCAGTCATGTAACCAGGACTGGAACACCCACGGCGGAGGTGTGTCCATATTTCACAGGGATGTACACACCTCCATGCTGGTTGCTTAGCATGATGCATAAGAGGCAATCCAAGTGCAACTAACTGTGGCCAGAACTGCTATACAAATTGTAGCTTGCTACGGATTCCACACTATACCCCACAGTTAATGGCCCTCATTTCTTGGTGTACTGAAAAGTAGGGTTCAAACAGGAACTACTGATCTGACACTGACACTACCCCACACCTAACTGTGATACCTACTCATGTACCGACACATTAGGCCAACACTTTTGTGGATTAATAAACTCCAATCGGCTGTATCAACCTATACACACCACCACCAAGGCCAACAATATCCTAGACCTGGACATTACCAACATGTGTGACTGGTGTTACACACCTGGGGTTATCCCCTCATTGGTCAGTTCCGAACGTATGCTAATCACCCTTGTTATCCACATCCCGGCAGCACACCATTCACGGAAAACACAGTACAATATTTCTACAAAGCCAACTTCATGCTTTGTATGACAGAAGTATTAAACGCCATGACACCCGTGCAGATGGACAATATAGTTACAAATGCAGAAACATTCCCAACTGCACTTCATTAGCACTTACACGACTGCATGGATCATGCTATCCCAAACAGACCCATGACAGTACCCACCACATAATGGATGCCACTCTGGGGGTCCACTGCCATGGACATAATGCACAACAGAAGGAGACTGTTGCAAAGTAGGGTACACTCCCATGGGTGGGGTAGCTCCCTGGTCAGCCTCAGTAGGATTCTGGGATCCCTTCTTACATCCTCCAACGCTAGCTATGTAAACATTACTGTGACACATTCCAAGGACTACCACTAAGCATTATGGAGGTATGTCACTACTCTCGATGGCAATACCCACATCTGCTCTGACATACAACGGTTAGGCAGAAACATTACAGAACCAAATGATATTGGCAACAACCTGGCAACTAACTTTACACCCCTCTCACACCCTAAAGGGCCCAAATCTATACAGGATCAATGCAGAGTCCCTGCAGTCACAACTACGCAATTCAAACCTACTCTCTCTAAAGCCTGGAACACACACTCCATGTGACCATCCAACATCCCAGGCTGTGATTTACACAAACCTCAGAATGACATGGCTCCCCACTTGGGCACCAGATTCAATAATAGCCTTGTATCAGCCATTGTGAACCCTGAATGGTGCACAGCAACGTTATCACACTCCACAAAGGTGGTGCCAAAATGGACCAGAGGAACTATTGCCCTATACACCTGACTAGACTGTTCTGCAAGGCTATGGAGAACATCATCATGGAAGTCATTCACAGAGACATTATTGGCCTCCAAACCTTTGATACCACACAGGTTGGATTTGTTAGGGCCACACCATGGTTCCTACACCTGGTGGAGTCCTTTGAGACAGTTACCAAAGTAGTAGATGATGGTAAGGAGGTCCACACAGCCTACCTTGTCCTCTCAATGGCTTTCAACACCGTTCACCATTCTGGTATTGTCAATATACACATCTACCTGCACAGCGACCCATATGTCTTGAGATGTTATGCAAAGTGGCTCATGGACAGGACACACACAGTGAGGGTAGCATACCGCAGTTCCTACTGTACATCAGTTACAATTGGCATACCCCAGTCCTTGGTCATAGGGATCCTCATGTTCGTTATATACTTCCCTGAGGTACAGCCTAGTACAAAAAGACTTTCCCTGAATAGGTTTCCAGATGACTGCAAACTAGGGACCATGATTGATACACCAGCTAATACACACACCCTCCATAAGGGTATCACTGTGACGGATACCTGGTGTCGGTAACATGGCCTCAAGCAGAATGCCACAAGGTGCATAGACATCCCCTTTGGATTACAACAATCACCCAGTGACTATCACATAAGTGGTAGTCCCCTACATACATAAGACATTATAAGGGATCTTAGTACACACATAGATAGCACCCACTCCTTTGATAACCTTATTGCCAAGGGGGTGTGGATATCCTTCTACATGGCCACCCTAATCTGTAATGGGTTTGTAGCCGGAACAAAGGCTGCCATTGTACCTCTCTACTCCTGACTTATGAAACACGTTCAAAGGTACAACACCCCATTTGGGGTGTACCTTACGGAACAGCAATGGCTTTAAATACCACAACATTAACACACCAACAGTATTACTCACCTCTGAAGGATGAAGTATGCAGCACAACTACTGAAACCCCAACTGTAGTCATTTGCATACTGCATACTCAGAAGTGACCTCTGCTGAACATACAAGGCCCATGTCCACAACAATATTAATGGATATGCTCCACATAAGCAACATAAGCAAAAGCCACTGAGAGCAACATGCTCTGGGATATGTACCCAAATGCAACGATGAGTAGCATGTGCTGGAGGGATACATTCCTGAAACGGACACTCACCATGCTTTGGAACATGATTCCTATGTACATCAGGCAGGGACCCTCACTAGCACTCTTCATGAGATACCTCGATGGGTGGATGGGGAACAGACATGTATGCCAGGGGTCACTGCAGTGGCTGTACTGTACACAGGTGCAGGAAACAAATAGCTGTGCTGTTCACAGGCACAGGACACTAACCTAGGGAGGTGCCGCCAGTGAAAACACTGTATTTGGGCTTACAAATGGACTTGGCCAGACAGCATAGTACCTAACTATGAACCTATGAAGCTATTACATGTCCTTTGTGCATGGATAATTGAGTAGCTCTTCCATTTCAATTAGCTATCATGCTGTTACACTGTCTGGTGACTACAAGACATATGTATCCTGTTATTGTGTATTGTACATTCCAATACACATACCTTATGTTTGCATAATATAACAGTAATGATATGTAAAATATTTGACATAGCTACCTACAATATTGTACTTTTCACATTTTTGAAACCATATCCAATAATGCAAAGCATAATTGCACAGCAGAACTACCTTAGGCATGTTATTCTCGTTATATGCCCATACATATGCCTACTGTTACAGTATATCAACATATACTATCCCCTGTTATGGCACGTACTTGTTGGACAACCCTACCACCGACAGCGGCTGGAGTGGAATTGTTATGTTTAAAGCCCTTATGTAGCATCCCTTGTGGTGTATGAGGTGTTTACCTTGTGGCCCACAGCAGTACACACAATTTCTACAAGGGTTACTATGCTCAACAAGACATCACTACATAATACCTTTTCCCACAGTATGCATTGCGTACACTTTCATTAATACAGAACAGGCACTACATACACTAACATACTGAGTGTTCTACATACCTTCTTAGTGGTCCGAGTTTACGATAATATCTGTGTTACTCCTTTCCTCTTTAAACCGTTCTATTGTATGAGCATACGGTTTGAATGTATGGCAAGCCATCATTTTATACGTGGATACCTGTAACATGTGGTATCCTGCCACCAATTGGTGTTCCGGAGTAAATTATTACATGCACATCAGCTGTGCAGCTACTCTGTTGGCCAATTACACGGCAACAGTGGGGTATAATTGAATACTCCACTTGGGCGTTGTCCTTTTACCCTACCTTTGAGGGAGATGGTCTGGATGTATTTTATTGTGATGAATTAAAACTGCTATATGGAGAGACACAGATACTTTGAATTCATGTCCCCCATGGATTGTGTGTGACGGCTAGAGTATATACTTGTGAGTGTAGCTGTTATCTCAACCATCTGATATGAGACTATTGCAAACAAAACCTGTAACATCGGCGTCTGTTCCATTGTACAACAGCAACAATTTCACATGGCGCCATTACAAGTGTGTGTCTCACAAGGTATGTTAACACTTCTGCAGATGTCATTGAGTGAGTGGATGTTTGTGATGTTATTACAGTCTGTATTGCAATTGTTTCGGGTGTGGGGGAGATATAGGTGGGTGTACATAGCAGATAAAGGTTTGTGGGGACTGTATTTATACATATTCCATATGTGTGTGGGGGCCACTTCCCTAATTGAAGACCTGTAATTTAGTAGACAAATACTATGGTTATTGCAGGCTTATTAATTAAGCCATTGTTAATTGGTTCCTATATAGCATGCAGGTGATGCTGATCCTTCAATCCCTCCGAAATACATCGATATGTACTGAAATGTTGCTACATGAAAGCTGTCTCGTGTATTTCTGTCACAGATATTTGCAGTCATTGCAGTTGTGCTGGTGACTCAAACTCTTTGGCTTGGGTTGCCACCTTTTCAAATGGCCGTAGTGGGATATTTGCAGGGCACACATCTGGGTTTAGAGGCCGACACATACCCACTGTCAGTACAAAGGATAGAACTTACTTTTGCCCTAAATAAAACCTTATTCTTGTAGCACTTTAGTTGCTTATTATGTTTCTTGTACAATTTATGTATTTTAGAAACAGAAATAACTATTTTAATGGAACTATTACATAATATATGGAACATCATTATGTCCTACAATCTCGACACATTTGCCCTTTTTAATATTTGTTGTCAGGACACTACTGCCCAAAGAGGGACTGTCCCTCTCAAAGTGGGACAGGTGGTAACCGTATGCCTAAGGCCGATTATGACCACAACTACTGTAATAATCTACCTCCGAGTTAGCGCGAACAGACACATGATGCAAACACACACACACACACACACACACACACACACACACACACACACACACACACACACACACACACACACACATTACAGTCCCATGGAAACACACACCGCACTCTCAACATGCACTTACACACACTACAGCAATCGGAACCACACTTAAACACAGTACCTACCTGGACTGCAGCACCAGCAGCAATAACTAAATGTCCCTTAACATCGTGATAATAGTACTCCCGGTTATAGTGTTCCGGTACTGTGGTCTTTCGGTCTTTAAGCCTCGTGATTACGCGTGTCAGTATGTAAAGCAGTCGGTAGTTGGCAGTATCCTATTTATTTGTACCTCCATGGTTGTGTACAAGTCGTTAACCTGTCTATATATTCGCAGATATATGTATATCTGTATATATCGACATACATCTCTCTATCACCCTTTCTATCCCTATTTTATATATATATATATATATATATATATATATATATATATATATATATATATATACATATATATTCAGGGAGAGGGAGAGAGAGTGTACACACCTTTCGTTGGGTACATGGCGGTGTATACTGTTTGCTGAACTCTGCCCTTTTGTGTTTTAACCTGTCACAATACACACCTGCCGTTGGTACATCTCGCATAGCTTAGTGGTAAGTGATTGTGTACATGGTTGCATGTTCTACTCCTGCCAGTGGTCGTTTTACCTCTCAGAGCAGGCAGTGTTAGTACAAGGGTGAATAATGCTGGTTTCACCTGTTCTGAACATCTTTGACCATGATCTGCGTGGAATTCGGCAAAGCTTAGACCTGTTTTGCGCATATCCATGTTGTCATGTTTAAACAATGCTTACCGTCACTTGCCGCCACATAAACCTGCTAACATGTGTTTAAATGTGCTCTAATGACCTGCATCCAACATCCATTATTCGTGCCATCGGGATTAAGTAATGGACTTTGCAGGACGTTGAACTGGGTACATACACGACACAGTCAGTGGCTTTACCACTTGGTCATCTGGGATTTGTACAGGTGTTAATGGTGTTTTGTATGTGGACTATACCATGGCTGTTCCTCCATACTGCAGTCAAATGTGTAACTCAGTTAGTTTACATATGGATGATACCAATTAATGGTATGTTCAAGTGATGTTTAATGGATGTGCTCCGGCATTGGGAATCTATGTCAGAGTGAGCCACACACTGCAATGTGCTACACCTTGAGACAACCAAAACTGGAGAATGCTGGGGTGGCAGATAGCTGTCATGGGTACTCCCCATGCTTTGGCACTACATCCCTAATTACATTATATGGAGGCCCTCATTAACACACCGGGGAATCCATGCAAAGTAGGTGGGGAACAGTGGTTACACATGTGGATCCCACACTTGGCTCTGCTCCACAGAGGGACAGTTGGTTAATCGATGGGGTGGCGATAGCAGACACATTTTGCCTAGGCTGTTGAATGGCCTCTGACTATCGGGCATGTACCTACTGATGTACCTAGGAACCTATACATACAGTATCAACATATGCTGTTAACTTTGTTTACTGTTCAGGTGTTGACTTTCCTTGTTCCAATAGCTGTTGTGTGTGCAATAGTTGAGGGCTGCCTATGTAGGATTCACACAGTAGGCCACCTATACATTACAATTTGCAGGTGGTCGTGTGTGTGTGCCATTCATTTTACTGTGTGTGCAGGTGGAGAAGTGTGTCACTCCGTAGGGGCCTACACTGTCAGTGTATGTGCTATACGTTCCCTCTTTGCCATGGCGTGGGCATATTGGGCACGCATCCGTCTGCCTACTGGGGCTGGCACAGGTTGTTCATGGTCTGAATCCCTCTGTGCCTGTGATGGCCTCGGCAATTGCGGTGGGCTGTGAGGGCCTTCACCATTATGTCCCTGCTGCAGCTGTTTCTGCAGGATCATATTATGTAGCATGGCACATACTATGAAGATGTGGGCACACATGCCTGGAGAGTACTGCAAGGCTCCACCAGATATGTGCAAGCAACGGAACCATGATTTCAGCATCCCAAACACATGCTAAATGATGATTCTGGTTTGTGCGTGTGCCTCATTATGGCATTCTTGCATGGGTGTGTGTGCATTTCTGATGGGAGTCATCATCCATGGCTCCAGTGCATAGCCAGCATCCCCCACAAGGTGGCTATATGGGATGTCCCCCCTGACAAATACCTGATACAGCTGTGAGGCTTGCCAGATGTGGGAGTCATGGTAGCTTCCAGGGCTGCCAGCACACACATCCATGATAATGCCCTGGGCATTACACATGACCTGGCAGTTGGAGTGGTATCCCTTGCAGTTTATGTAGCGCCTACCATGCTCTCCGGGTCGTGACTTGATATGTATGTGCGTGCAGTCTATTGCACCCAGTACCTCCAGGTAGTGTGCCACATGGTGGAAGAGACGCATATTGCTGGCCAACTCCTCCTGAGTTCGGGGGAAGTATATATACTCACTGGCATGTGGTAACATGGCATCCGGCAACTGGTGGAGCACCCTGGATGCTGATGCCTGTGAGATCCCCATGATATCTCCAGTTGGCATTTGAAAGGTACCTGTGGCTAGTATTCTCAAGCTTACACATACCTTTGTGTCCACTGGGATGGGTTCCCCTCTGTTGTTTCTGGATCTCAGGCATGGCTGGCACAGCTCAACTATTTGCTGTATGATGTCCCTATCCACCCTGTAACGCTCTACTATCTCCAGAGCATGTAGCCCCTGGTAGGTTACCTTTAGTATGAACACTCTTCTCCTCCTCCGGGGCCTGAGGTGGTTGTCAGCCTCATCCTCCACACCACCTTCAGTCTCCAACACATGCTGATGAATCACAGCTATGGCAGCTTCCAACAAGTACATTGTAAAAGTTCTCCATCTGTTTACACCAATGGTGCAGTGTTTGGGAATACACAAGTGTGTGTGAGGTGCCTTCACACTTTATACTGTTATGCTTTGAACACTGATGATGTCATAGGGTGTGTATGTACATTCAACGCTGCAGGGTATCTTGTGTTTCACCACAGGTACTGCTATTGTGCTGCCTTTGGTGTTGAATTACATTTAGCTGCCATGGATTACCTCTTGCCCTTGCCTCAACTTTTCTTAACGATTCCCCTCCCATTGTCTGGCATGCATCCAGCAGCCTGCTTTCTTGATTTGTACTTTCCCAAACCAGGATTGTCTTGCGAAATGTGTTCTATTGCCGATCTACTGCAGGTTTGCTTTGCTCGGCGGTTACAGTTCTCTTTTCTTTACAATCCGACACCTCCCCTATCCTGTTCTGCAGGTTGCTGCTAGCAGCCTTGTTAGCTGCCGTCAATGGCCCACTGTGAGTTAATAGGTGTTAATTGCTCAGTTGTACTCCAATTACCCTACTGCGGCATTTCCTTATTGTCTTCCCCTAAACTTTCTTTCTGGGCTGTGGTGTGCGGCGCGTGCATCCGCTTACTGGGTTTCGGGCACGTTTTCATCCACATACACATGCGCTTTCGGGCACCATGTGTGCTCTCAGCTAAGCAAAGCTATACCTACATCCACGCCCCTGTCCTGCGGCTTTGCTTAGCAACGGGCAGCCCGGATTTGCATTGCTCCAATGTGCTTACAGCTGCAGTGGCACACCCCACTGCTGATGTCATGTATTCCTCCAGACCACTCCTCGGTGTTGTAGCACTGTGCCGTATGGTACATCCTTAGGCCGACGGGATGTTTGAGATTCACTATTACTTGCCTCATTTGTATGGCATTGACTACTAATTCATAGTTACTGCACCAAACAATGTCACAGGCCCTTAGCAACCCTTACAGCTTGGTTGTGGTGTAGCATGCATACCATTGACTATTATGGTGAAATCATGATTTGTGTTACATTGCTATTTTATGACATTTGTATATATTTTCCTTGTGTTCCCATTTGCGCACACATGCCCTACGGTTGTACTTTGCGTTACTGTGGCCGTGACATTAAATGTTATTTCTTATGTGTTGTGCATCTTTTCTTATGCCATTGGCTGTATATTTAGCCATTGGCATATGTTAACTTTGTAATGAATGAGTCTGGTCCGCTTCCAAGGCTCCGATGTTCTGTTTGTCAAAATGTAAACCATTTTTTTTTGGTTTACATTTCTGTAGGCTTACGCTACGCCTACGCCATTTCATGAATCGCTATGTACCTTCATTTGCATGCTGCAGTAATGCGCATGGGGTGATTTGCATACTTACGCTGGGAGCTGTGCAGATCTGGCGTATGCTGGTAGTGCATGTGGAATTGGATCATACCTGAATCACTCAGCAGCAATATTTGGCATTATACCAACTACGCTATGCCTGCGCCTGGCGCAAGCTTCATGAATCCCGGGGTCTGTTTGGAAAACACAGGTTTAGAGGAAGACAGGTTATGCAGGTAAAGATACAGTCATGTAGCTGTGCTGGAATTAATGCAGAAGTCACAGTGTAGCATGAAGTATGTAGCTTATAAAACAGGAGTTATGTTTAACATTTCCTGTTTAAGAAAGGTATTTCTTCTTACAGTTAATAATATTTCTTTGAGTCCATTTATGCTCTTAACACAGTAAACAGCAAACAAAAGTGTGCATTACTTGTGGCTAGTGTGAAATTATTGCCCAAGTCATTACACAGATTGCATTCAGGCTTGTTGCTTTCCTGCTTCCCCTCACAGGCTCTTTAAAATGCATCATGTTCTCATGATTAAGTGCAAATAAAGGTAAAGCAGTTTGTCCCGTGTCAGTAAAGGTGAATGTCTGACTTAAAAGAACAGTGTTATGCCATCCAAAATAGTCATTTAAAAGCATTCTTTGCATGAATCGTTTCTTTAATGTTTGACTTATTCCACTGTGAGATTACAATGGAAAAGGAACTGATGTAGATGTTTGTTGTTCAGTTTACAGAGAATATGGCTAAGTGTCATGTCTGCTGTTTTCACTGTGTTAATATTTGCTCTATCTTGGGTAAATAATCATGCAGCTCGGGAGTAGAGCTAGAGCTCCACAGAGTACCCTATGTAGCCCCAGATATCATTTCTGTACAACAGTAGCAGTATATTTCATCAAAAGGTCTTCTTATCACTTCACACTAAAGTACTCCTGAAATTTCCACCTTTTGGTCTGTGTTGCTTACATAGTAACATAATTTAGGAATAATATTTTGTAATCTGTCCCAGTAACAGAAAAGAGTGAGGTGGCAGATGCCACACTAGCAAGGACACTGGCCACATAGATTCAAGAATCAGTTTTAGTCCACAAGAATTTTCTACAACACAAGGCACACAAGAAAAGGGTTCTTATCTCCGCTAGTGAAGGACAGCATTTTCCATGCCAACATAACCCTTAGTTTAAAGTAATACATGACAGTGAGAAGCATTTAAAATAGCTGTGGCAGGATGCAGTTGACTGATAATATCCCACATTCGGATATAAGATGAATCCAAACTGGAAGAAACCACAGACTGAAAGGGCTTTTTTATAGTCAGATACCATTTAGCTCTCACCAGGTCATGCATGCAATGTCACCCAGACTGTTCTACCTTTAATGAAATACATGCCCTTATAGTCAATCACGGGGTGGTGTGGGATATATGGGGCTCACAAAGCAACACAGTGGCAACTGAAAAATATTGCCAACACCAACTGTATGAGTCTATTCAAGAATTCATTGAAAAATACAAACAAAGCCTAGGCTCGGTGTTATTTTTCTAATAAAATGTTGACTTCAGCACTAGATTAAGAGCATGATTACCTTTATCACCTATCTGCAGAATCAGCAAATAGTTGTCTCATTGCCTTCAGAAAGGTGCATTGTTTTGCTGATCAGCGTCCTGGTATAACTGACTGAATCCAGATCAGTCCAAAAGCAAATGTTCCCATGGTAGAGAATGCATCTCTCATCAGCATTCTGCAGTGGGCAGTGACAGTTTCAGTAGCGCAATACAGCAAGTGTAATGGTAACAGCACAGCTTGTGGTCAGGAAAGGGCAATGGACAGTAATTTGAGAGTGTAACTCAATGTATGTTTCATCCAACAGAAGGCAAATACTAAAGTTTTTAGATGCAGTCCCTGTACTCTTTTTCCACTTGGGGGGGGGGGGGTATCTTCATTAGTTCAAATTCCACTACAAGATCCAAATACAGCACAGCAGCTGACCTAAAGCATCTGTACCGGGGCAGTCTGTAACTAAGCATCACAGTCTGCTACACTGTTACCTGAAAGATATCAGGCAAGACTGCCTGGCTGCCTAATCTGTCCATTGGTCTGTCTTCTATATAAACAACAGGCCTTTATTAGCTCATATACAAATTATTTTAAGATCATACTATGCGTTTTTTTCTTTTTTTGTTCAAATATTGCCCCCACTGTTATCTCTCAACCTCTTAGCATAGAACAATCTGGACAACGCCAAAAATAATGGGAAGACCCCCCCCACCCAAAATAGGGACAAATTTTAAATATTGTCCTTATAAACTTAAAAAGTTGCTAGAATGAAACATCTTGTATCACTGTACATTTTCTGAAGGATATAACATCTGAAACTCAAATGCCTGTCATTCTTTAGTAAATGTAGTCCTCACTGATTTGTCACAAAAATCCAGAAAACCAGAAAGTTTGAGGAACAGACCAAAAATATGAGGCAAAAATCTGGAAATTTTGTGAAAATCCGGACCTTTGAGTGGTATGCCACCGTTACCTGCCAGTCCTAAACCGCAATCTCAGCCAATCGATTAATTTGTTCTTCTTTCACTGACTGTGAAGGTTGGACAGGAGGGTCATCATTAGACAACCATTAAGGGTGGCTCATGATTTTGTTGTTATGCCTTACCTCACATATCCACCCCAAGGCAGACCATGATGTGTTATGCTGTCAGTCAGCACTGAACCATCCCACACTTCCACAACTGTGGCACTGACCCCCCCCCCCTCCTTCCTTCCTGCACTGTCAAGTGCCTGAGCTGCTACTTGAATTCGGGTCATTTGAGATGTAGTCAGGGCTTTATAAATCTATGCCACCAGACACCAGTACAGGGTAATTCTATGCATTTTTGAATTCTAGCACTGTTTCTATAAAAATATGTTCATTATCTCATATGAGCTATACACCTTGCATCTTAATATTGTGCCCCCTTGTTCTCCTATAACTGGATCCTGTCGCTTACCCTGTGCTACATAAAAGTTTCTTTCATATCATCTCTTTCTGCCTTTTTCATTCAGGTTGTTGACAGTAAATAGTCTAATCTGTTTTTCTTTGGATTTTGAAGAAGACCATAGACCATATTTGTTGCCCTATACTGAACCATGTCTCTCCTATGTCCTTTAGAAGATGATGTTTCCTAAACTGCTCACCCTCTTCTAGAAGTCTTATCAGCTCCCTATAAAGATACTACTGTGAAGCTTTTTCCTACATTTTCAGTATCCTAAAAGTCTTCCATGTTACATTTTCCATTGTACTTTTACCTTTAGGTTATCTGATATGACTTCCCCAATCCCATTCTGTGCCAGCTGTTATTACCGCTTCCCCTCTAGCTGTGTTCCAAATATACTGCTTTATCTGGACATCATTTTGCAGATAATCTAAGCTGCCATATTTAACAGTATTTTTGTGAAGCCCCTTTTTGACTATTGTAGACTTTCTTACATATCCATCCTAGTGTTTCTGTTACATAATCCACACTTTTTTTAACTTGTTCATTCATCTTGTTGTTCATATTGTGTTAGCAAAAATGCATTCTATTCCTTATACGTCTTCTGTCACATAACATATAGACATTGAAAAGGACTGGCACCAGTATTGGTCCAAGAAGTACCCCCCTCGATGTCCATCCTTTCATCAAAGTGTTATCTTTTATATCTGTTTACCTCACTAGCATTTTACTTATATCACCTATGCTCTACACTAGTAAAACCACAAGCACCAACCAGTAATAAAAAGGAAAGGCAGAAGTATTCAGTCAAGTGCCGCAAAAAGGCTTTATTTACAATAACACAAGTTGAGCGCTTTCATCCACAGGTAATGGGACTTCTTCAGAACCCTGAGCCATGGCTTATGACTTCATATTGAAACTCAGCAATACCTGCCAAGGATGCATACAACAAACCACACTCTGTGACACAACACATCATTGTGCATGTGTTTGGCAAGCTGAAAGCAAGATTCAGATATTTGGACATATCCAGGAATGTACTCCAATACACACCAGTAAAGGTATCACAGATGGCCATGATAACATCAAAACATCATGGTCTACTAGTCGCAAGTGTGGGAGAATTACCCCAGTAACCCCAGATGTCAGACATGGAGCTATCAGGAGCATACAGGGTGAGAGGAACTAGGAGTGGGCCATGGAGGATGCGGTCATACAGTATATCCTAGCTCAGACAACAAGGTAGCATCTGACACAAACCTTTGATTCAGTACAAGCTACAAATATAGAAGCAGTGTCACCCCATAACAGCAACACAGAGGATGACTGAATGGAAAGAAACCATTAGTTGTCAGAACTGAACATCATACATAATAGTAGCATCCTGTAATACCTTATACACACAACATAGCAAGGAACAACTCCAGATATCTATAAATCTGAACCTGATCGCAAGATTATATCTTTGATCCTCTAACTACTTAGAATTTTCTAAATTTCTCTCCTACTGAAAGATTTAAAATTAAGATGATACCATGTATGTTACCACCTTTTGTTACACTTTCCTTCTTTAAAAAAAAAAAATCACTATTTCTTTCTCGGGTACTAACTAACAACCTATCCTGTGTGTATATGAGTTGAAATTGTACCTGTCTGTATATATTGCCAAAAAAACATTTTGTGTTAATTCACTGTACTAATTTCACTGTATTTACACTTGTAATGTACACTTGGAGCTTTCCACGCTTTCTTTCTTTAAAAAAAATAAAATAAATTAATTAAAAATAAAAACATCACTATTTCTTTCTCGGACACTAACTTTTAACCTATCCTGTGTGTATGTGAGTAGAAATTGTACCTGTCTGTATATACTGTTAAAAAAATTTTCAATTTTGTGATAATTCACTGTAATAATTTCACTGTAATTACACTAGTAATGTACACTTGGTGCTTTTCTCCCCGGGCCTCTGCTGAAAATGGACCCGTATACAGTTGGACTTTCCCGGTTAACAAATGTAAAATAAAAAATAAAATAAATAAATATCTACAAAGGAAACATTACCACTTGAATTCTTTCTGTAATGTACATCCCCAAAGAGGACCTATTGACATACGTGTAGCACTCCGGTGATGTGAATAACAAAAGGTGTTATTGTGCAGGAAATATATCATAATACAGATAACTAGCATGTGAAGGCAGCCATACAATAGCCAGTACCCCAATAAATCTAGTTCCATGCAGTGTATGGAGCTGTCTCAACACAAGAAACTAAATGCAGGGGTGGTACACTAACAGTGATGCATCAAACATAGCATTGTGATGTGTAACAGTGTATACAGCAACAGGAGTAATGACAAACATGTCAAGGACTGGCCAAACTGAAACATACTACAAACGAGTTTCAGATTACATGCCTGACATAGAATGCCACACATAAGGCAACAATAAAGTTCACAGGTTATTGCTGCAACATGAGTCACTTAGAGCTAAGAATACATTCAATCATGTAGACCATCAATGGCAGTCAGTACACATCAGCCATAGAACATGCGGCACTGTTTAGGGTATAGCAAAATAGGTATATGTGTGGTGCAATCAAGTATATATGGGAAGGCACACATGGGAACTACAGGTCAGCATGGGGGTACAAAATGGAAATGGGTCCACATATGTGCAGTAAGTGCTGAAGGTGAGGCATGTGCAGTACCATATTACATTGCTGTAAGTAACACTGGTATGCATACAGAGACATACCTGTGTTTGTGGGAATGGCTGATGACAAAGAAATGTGCGATGTATAAGCAATGCTGGATGACTAAGATAACATGCTGTTAACCATGTAAATATGTGCTATAGGCCAACTAGCAAGAGATGCAAACATGGAAGCATGGAGATTGTCACACAGAAATTATTATTAATATCTAAACTAACATATATTAATGACAACTATGCACAACATATCACAACTTAAAGGTAGTCACTTAGGTCAGATAAATGACTGGAGTAACCCTGTGGCATCAGAAATTTGATAAACCACCAACAGGTGGATCATTCAGTGGTCCGAACAATGGTCATCATCACCACATAGCCAGAATGACACAGGCTACACATTGGCTCAAGTGTCAGTGTTACTCTAATGCAATCTAGGGCACCTATGCTGAACAGCTTACACCTTGGTCCTTGCTGCCACTGCTATGTCTGGAAAAACACAGCCCATGGTGCTGTACTGAGAAGCGGTATGAGATAACACTAGCATTTCAGAACACAGTGTAATTAAGAACAGTGGTGCGGTGTGTCTGTCTGGATGTAACTGGCTCATAGTTGATTGACCAACAGTAGATGTGCATGCACATTGCAGCACAGACATTGATGCCTGAGGGCCATGTGTAGGTCAGGTCTACGTCGCAGAAATCGTATTCTGGTGAACACCTATTCACCGACATTTAATCAGCAAAAATTGTATCAGCGAGTTGCTGAATTTACTAAGGGCAAGGAAACACTTGACCGAAGAATAACAGAGCAACATCAACGTCAATTGAACCCACTCAATGTGGGGAGTGAAGCCCCCCCACCCCCCTAACTATATATAACAACACTGAGATCGCAGTACAGTACAGAAAAGGGAAAAGTTCTGTTGTTCGTCAGCTACATCCTTGCCCTTAGTGAATTCAGCAAATCACTGAAGCAATTTTTGCTGACTAGATGTTAGTGAATAGGTGTTCACCGGCATACAATTCCGGTGATGTAATATAGACCCGTGTAGGTCTAATGATGGGGGGGGGGTCTGCCTCCTCCCACTTGAGTTAATCTGCTCAGTACAGTTAAGGCATGTAACACTCAGTTTGTACTATGGTACTACTCAAGCACCACTGTAACAAGGCTTTCAACAAAGCATGCAACAGATACCACACTGTCATGCTGTGCAGCCAATGCTGCCATGACCTCTCCATGTCTGCACTCCTGACCTTCATGTAACATATGCAGCTATACAATCAGTGGCACAGGCAAGTGTGTGCAGGTTAGAGCCATGATGTTTCTGTGAGTGTTCATGTGACTTTAATATTTAGCAGACACCCTCTGACACATGTCCATGCACATCAGCTACATTCCCATGTTTAGTCTGATAGACATCATCAGTCTGTCAAGGGGAACAGTTGCCATCAGTACTAGATTCTACATGGGTTAGTGGATCATCATATCTGTCATCTGATGTCCCCATATAATCAGAATGTCCACAGCTACATTATCCTTATTAGAGGCTACACCATGAACCACATGTCTGTCCTATTTTGGGCCAGACAATGAATCCAGCACAGTGATCTGTGTGCCATTGACAATGCTATATGACTAAGGTGCATCAAATCCCATCTCAGGATCGGTTTATGGGCTCCTGGATGAGGCAGGTAATCGATGTCTTACAAAAAGAAGAGGAATGAAGGTCAGCAGGATTAAGAAAGAATATATGTGTGTGAATGAGAGGGAGGATAGAGGATGCAGGGAGTAGAGGTGGCGAAGGTGGACGAGTTTAAATACTTGGGATCAACAGTTCAGAGTAATGGTGAGTGTGGAAGAGAGGTGAAGAAAAGAGTACATGCAGGATGGAGTGGGTGGAGAAGAGTATCAGGAGTGATTTGTGACAGACGAGTACCAGTAAGAGTGAAAGGGAAAATCTACAACAGGGTAGTGAGACCAGCTATGTTATATGGGTTGAAGACAGTGGCGTTGACAAAAAGGCAGGAGTCAGAGCTGGACATGGCAGAGTTAAAGATGTTACGATTTGCACTGGGTGTGACTAGGCTGGATAGGATTAGGAATAAGTATATTAGAGGGTCAGCCCAGGTTGGAAGGTTTGGAGACAAAGCCAGAGAGGCAAGATTACACTGGTTTGGACATGTGCTGAGGAGGGATGCAGAGTATATTGGGAAAAAGATGCTAAGGATGAAGCTGCCAGGTAACAGGAAAAGAGGAAGGCCTAAGATAAGGTTTATGGATGTGGTGAGAGAAGACATGCAGGTGGTTGGTGTGACAGAGCAAGATGCAGAGGACAGGAAGAAATGGAAACAGATGATCTGCTCTGGTGACCCCTAATGGGAGTAGCCAAAAGAAGAAGAAGCATATCTGCACATGTATCCTTCACATCCTGCGTTGACAGTCAATGTTCCCTTATTGAATATACAGAGATGCTGTTTTGTATAGCCTCATTTATGACTCCCTTTTTGTCTGTATCTTGCTTATGGCAATAACCAGTCTTTTTGAACTTATATTAAGACATGTATACACAGTTTAGCATACATGTCCATGTGTTCTAATTTACATGCATGTATATGTGTATGGCCCTAATATGACTAACATGTAACTGTCCTTGTAATATGTACCTAGGTATGTGCACATATTCCATTTTACTGTGCTATACTTGTGTACACAAGACTATCCCTTGATCAGTCTGACACATGTATTGTGATATTTAAATCAGTGGTGGTGAGTGTACAATCTGTTTTGTTATGTTTGCATGGCAGTATACATGGGTATGTAATAGTCAAACCTATTTTTTGTTTTGTACCTATGCCATTTGTTGTTTAACTGTTTCACATTACTGAGATGTTCATAGTCATCCCCACTGTACTATGCACATGTGTCAGACACTGTGCATTTGCTTCAATATACTTTGCAAAGACTTGCAGTCCATCCTGTGTTGTGAAGACATACGTGTGCAATGTATTTCCTTAGCTACGATTGTCCTGATTTATTATGTGCAAGCTTTCTCTTGTTAGCATTTTCTCACTGATGTGAACCTATGTTATCCATCTCCCTACCCCCTTATAGGTTTGGTATATATATATATATATATATATATATATATATATATATATATATATATATATATGTGTGTGTGTGTGTGTGTGTGTGTGCATGTTCACCTTCCCATAATGTTTCATCATTATACTGTAGATGCACTGGTACAATATTACCTTGTGCCACTGTGTTAGGTATCACACACATGCAAGGCATGTGCACACAAGGTGGTGACAATTGAGTAGTTTCTATCAGTGTTTATGTTGTACTTGTATGTTGTGCTTTACCCAGACATTAGTATGCTTCCTGCCTATGCACAGGCTTGCATTCCTTAGCTTCTATTCTTCATATATGTATCACCATTTACTTCATATTCCATGTTGTTAATGTGGATGAGCCTTCATTTTTAATTTCTCCAAATCTTTTGGATTTCTAATACCATAGTACCATGATAGGAATGGACCCCAATCCTAAGTCAAAGTACGATTAAAGTTCATGAAATTAGTATTGTTTCAATATTTGATGTCAGTCAAAAGTGCTCTTCGCAGCAGTTGCAATGTCCCCAGTAATGACGCCTTCTGGAATTCATATGCAGTTACATGTATTAGTAACATATTTAAATACGATCGTAGATTCTTTTTTATAAGACCCTACTTCTATTGGAACTTTCTGGGTATCCTTCTTCCACATTGCCCTTGTTTCTGCCTGCAAATCCTGATATTTTATGACTTTGTGTCTCTTTGTGTCTTTTTGTGTCTCTCTGTATGCAACACACTGTAGTCACTGGGTGTAGTGATTTCAATGATCAATGGTACTTTTGTCTTCTGTTCATGGACCACTATATCTGGTTTTCTAGCCTCTGGCTTTTGAACTGTTGGTAATGGGTGATCCCAGGTGATGTAAACTTCATAATTTTCTATGATGCTCTGTGGCTCATGTTTCCAGTGTTTTTCAGCCACTTCAATACCATAATGTTTGTACAGTCCCCAGTGCAACAGTCTTGCCACATTATTGTGCTTTTCAGTATACAGTCCTTCTGCCTTTACAATGTCACAACCAGCGACAAGGTGTGCAACTGTTTCCAATTCTGTTTTACAAAACCTACATTTGTCTGTTTTTCCCACACAGTGGACTTTATAAACCAATGTGTACGTAGCCCACTGTCTTGGGCCACCAATATTAACCTTTCTTCTTTTGGTTTGAATTTGTCTGTCCTTAACCATTACTGTGTTTAGTCCTGATCAACATGAAGTTCTTCCAGAAGTTTTCTATACTTAAAACTATATTTATGCATTTTCCACATTTCTTGCCTTCTCATCTGATCCTTCACCTTATATTCTTTCTTTTGTTTTTTGGCACATTCAGTTGCTGCCTGATTTGTATTCACTTCTGGTTTGATTTCCACTCCTGCCTGAAGCTGATATGCTTCTGCTCCACTAAGCAGGGAAGTCTTCTTAAATTTATTCTCCTCATGTTTCAAAACTTTCATTACGGTTGGGTGTTGTGAGGTCAGCAGATGTGTGTGCAGTCACACAATTACAGATCTATGCATATAATCCATTTCAAGGGGGCCCATACCTCCTTCGGAATAGGGAATCAATTTCAAGGAGGCCCACACCTTCTTCGGAATGGGGAATATACAATATTGGTATGCACTGATTTTTATAAATCATTTGGTGAGCATGAAGCATCCTTCTTGATTTCCTATCTAATCTATTAAACACGTTTTGGGGCCAGTCAATCACTCCAAAACTGTAAGTTAGGACAGGAAGAGGAAATTGGTTTATAGTTTGAATTTTGTTCCTAGATGTTAATGCTGTTTTCAGGATTAACTTAAGTCTTCTAAAATATTCCTTACTGAGTTTTATTCACATTTGTTCATGTTTTATTGTTGATCCTTCATCAAGTCCCAAATATTTATACACTCCCTCTTACACAAGTTCTTATATATCTCATTCTTGTCCCAAACATGTTTTCTTGGTGCTGCAATTTTCCTGCTTTAAAGGTTGCTTTTGCACAATTATCAAGACCAAGTGACATTGTTATATCATCTGAAAAAGTTTTGAGTACTTGCAGTTGTGCTTTCAGTTCCTCATGTGATGAGCTATACAGTTTTAAATCATCAACTATTGATGATAGTTGGGTTGGGAGGGTGGCCTAATGGTTAAGGTGTTTGCCTTACAAACACAAGGTGCAGGGTTTGAGTCTCACAAGGGATAATTGGCTAAGCTTAAAATGGCTCGCAAGGGCAGTTAACTTAGTAAGAATCTATGAATCTATGAATCAACAAAGAGAAAATGAGAGGTCTTTGCACTATGTTGTTGTCTAGGAGCCAAATTACAGTCATAGCTTAATCTGTTAAGTAGACAGCTTAAAGGGTTAAGGGCAAGACAGAATAGCAGCGGTGACAGGGAGTCACCCTGAAATATCCATCTTTGAATTTTTATCCCTGGAATAATAATTTGTCTTTATCTTGGCTTAGTTGCAAAGTAGTCTGACACTGTTTCATGGTCACTGTAATGTAGGGTGTATCTTTTACATTTTTAAGCACTCTTTTATCCAGGAATGTGGGATGCTATCAAATGCTTTTTTTGTAGTCAGTCCACACCATACTTAGATTCTTCGCCCCTAATACAGTTCTCCATTATGGCTTTATTTAGCAACAGCTAATCCTTTGATCCATATGACTTTCTTTTATTACCTGTTTGTTCTATTGCCATAATTGAATTTTCTTCTAAATGACTATTTGATGTCGGCATCAATTCCAGTGTATAGTTAATACGTCGTAGGAAGGCAAGTTATTTGTCTATAATTGTTAGGGTAGCTTGCAGGTTCACTCTTAAGTAGGAACATTGTTTTTCTTGTTAACCAGGTTGGTGTCTGTTCAGGGTGTGCATATAAATAGTTCTTACTCATGGCTAAACCTTCATGCAAAGATGTTAATACTTTTGCCAGAAGTTAGGTACGACATCTGGGCTTGAGGTTTTCCAGTTGGAGGCTTTTCTTAACTTCATCTCAATCTCTCTGGCCGTTACTTCATCCCATTTCATATCCTGACCAATTTAACTTCTTATTCTTTCTTTTACTTCTTCTTTCCATTTAGCATCTTTGTTATGTTCCACAGGATCTTCATAGATATTTCTCCAAAATGTATCTATTTCTTCTTTTTTGGGTGGTCTTCCAATTCCTTTTACCTTGTTTCCCAGTTCTCTATAGAACCTTTTAGAGTCATCAATAAATTGCTGAAAATGAAAAGTTGTAGGAAGGAACCGATGAATAACACACTTGCGCTATCTTCTCTTACAACAATTGCTTATTCCTTTATAATTAACTGTGTATTATCTACGTTTTTCTGCTTGTGCTGAGATTTTTAGTTTATTATTTGCAATAGTGCAAGATAGATCCTGATGTGTTATACTACTGTGCATTGCTTTTATCACGTCTATCTTTCTGAGTATTTTTGTCGATCTGCTCCCTGTTCTATACTCTTCTAACTGTGACACTTCTTTATTGCTTTCTCTATTCGATACTTCCATGATGGTATTTGATTTCTCCCCTTCCTTTCCCTTACTACCCTGTGTTCTTGTGGTAGAATTTTATCTGTTATTAATTTAGCTGTATAGTAATATATCCTGTTTACTTCTGTTAAATCGCATGGATCTCTATGGACAGTCCTACTTACTGCATTCATTTGTTTTATCAAGCTTCTGACTTTTTGGATTTAATTGACCTTCTGCAGTCTGTTTCTTTCATTGATCTTAATGTGTCTCTCTCTATTAAATCAAGGAACTCTTCTCTTAGCTCATTTTCTTCTAAACTGAGGACACATTTTTGTTCTCCTTTCCCTGTGGGTGTTCTAGAGAGTTCTTTAGCACCGTCTTGTGGAACATTCTCTTCAGTTTCATCCTGTGTCATCTGCTGCAGTCATATGGGAGCTCACTGGCCTATCATTCCTCAACATTGACTGCATCGGTTACCACAGTTTCCTGTTCCTTCCCTTGCTGTCCAACTTTGAGTTAATGATTATACTGGTTTCCTGTGGAAGGCTCCAAAATATCTTCACATGGAAACTGCCCAGTTGCTTCTTGTTCCACTGGTTTCTCCTTAATTTGGATGTCTATTGCTCTATCCTGCTGTGGTGCTTTCTTTTTTTTTTTTTTTTTTTCAAAACAGGTTTATTGTTTTAACATATAAGAGAAATATCATAACAATTTTATACAAGTAATTAAAAATAAGTATTATTATAATATTCAACAAAACAACTAAAGTATTTACAAAGACACCCACTACAATCAGATCAATTAATTAAACACTGTGGTGCTTTTTGAGTTAGATTTTCTACACTGAATCCTTCACTTCACAGGTATTCTATAACTTCAGTTTCTATTTATTTAACTTCTCCATTACTGATCTTCTTTTCTACTTTTCCTCTCTGTCTTATTTTTTTGTATTGTAAAGGTTTTCATGTCCAGATTCCTTTGCCTTTAATTATCCTCAAATATCTTTGGTGCTGCTCTTTTTGTATTGATTAATTTTGCTTTCTCCATTGCATAAATATTACACCATATTAAATCTCTTTTTCTTTCCCACGTCCATATTTCTTTTTCAGATGTCTCCTGATCTTCCTGTTTCTTCTTTTCATTTCATTGTGATGTAACTTGTGTTAGACCTTCTACACCAAATACTTCACTTTCTTAGGCATTCTATAACTTCATCTTCTATTTTTTTAACTTCTGCTTTACTAATCTTTTCTACATTTCCTGTTTGTGATATTTTTTATTGTGAAATTATCCATATCTGGATGCCTTTGCCTATATTTCTCTTCGAATATCTTTGGGGCTGCCTTTTTGTACTGATTAATTTGGCTTTCAACTTTGCATAAATATTGCACCATATCAAATCTCTTTCTTTCTCATGTCCATGTTTATTTTTTATACTTTTCAAAAATGACTAGGTTTTGTTGTTTATATTTTCACACTTCCTCAGATACTTCTTTTTCCAAAGAGATGAAAGTTTCTTGGTCTATACAATGTTTTTCACAAATATGTTGTATTAATGAACACAAATTTTTATTTAAGGCTTCTGACAGCTTTTATTGTGGAAGTATTCTTCTTTCCTCCAATTTCTCTCTTAATCTTTTTTTATATCTTTTGACAAAAAGTATGGGCTTCTTGCATAATAGTAACAATACATAATTTCTTTCTTATCCTCAATAGTCCACTCTGTCATCTTTATGACTGTTCTTTGGCCTATTAGCTTTTGTGATTTTTGTGGACTGGTACTTCCTTCTACAACAAGGGGGCCATCCTCCCCCTGGGCCTGACCTTCTTTTTCTCTGGCTTATGTGCTGTCATTGCAAGTCACACATCTGCATTGTATACTTGAACACCCAACTGTATTGCCTCTAGCATGGAATGTATTCTTTGACATATGGGTCATATTTCTCCTGTGTTGGTTGTGTGTATACTTATTGGTTTATTGCACAGCTACCAAACTATTTTGCTGCAAAACCGCTGTTTGGCAGTGTGCTTAGTTGGCTACCTATTGCATGCAGGGTTGGAGGTTCTACTCTGTCCTCTGCTTGTTTGCTCCTGCATTTCCTTGTCTGGATTTGACCATTCTTGTTGTTGCTTGGCTTACACTTGCACTGCTGATAGCCTAGTGGATAAAGATGTTTGATGTCCATTGTGTTATCTGACATACCCCTACCATCGGTCATACGCCTTTCGGTATGTGTCATAAAGTCTGCAACATCGCAGTATTGCTTTGTGCATCAGAACATACATATTTTTGAGATGCACCACGGCTAGCATGCATCCCTATGTTGTTTGTTATTTTTTCTTCACCCCTGTTGCACAATCCATATGTGTGCTGTCTGTGTACCTTACTTCTCTTTTATGTGTATTGCTGACCTCTCTCCATCATGTCTTGTAATGTTTGTTATATGTTTGTACCTTCATTTTTTTTACCTCCTCATTCCATGTCTTCTCCATTCCTTCTGTGCATTACTTGCGTTCCCCACGCGTGTCCTGCACCCATTGTTAGATACGGTTAGCCATGGCAATGTGGCTGTGGTTGCCCATCAATTTACTCAGTTCTGTTGATAGAAATTTTAGGGATTACAGAAAATCTGCAGTTTATGATTGGTGTATTTATATACGTCCCTCTATCTATAATGATGATATCCATAATTGCTTGCAGATATTTGCCACTTTTTAGAATTCCTGGTGATGCACATTTGTCTTCAGACAGTAATTTCGATGTATTACTGCCACGTTCCTATGAGTTTGCACACCTTTCTTAGACTTGCATTGGTAATGCACATATATTACTTTATGGATGAGTTTTTCTTTAATTTTATTTTGCCATGACTATGATTGCACTGATGTTATAGGTTATTTGTTGTGTCTGTTTTGTGGTGAGGTATTCTCTGTAGAATGGGGCACTTATGCATATGACTTGGTTTGCTGCAAATTTTGTGTGGAATTTCGCGCAAACCACAGAATTTTGCAAAGTCTATGGAATCCATTTGTTAGGCATTTGTTGATCTTGTGACAGCAGTCATTATGCATTTCTGTTGTTCCTCTACATTACCTTTATATATGTTTGTTAGATCTTTCCTGCAGTAATACTCCATTATCTCAAACTCTGTCCTCCTGAAGTCTGTCTCTGATATTTCATTGACTTCCCTCCATATTTAACGATATGCTGAACCAAACTATCTTGTCATCATTTAGTCTCAAACGGCTGCCTGCATCTAGAGCTGACCTATAGTAAAAGACATTCATTCATTCATTTGTTCAGTTTATTAGAATATTCATGCTGTGCTGTATGCTGGTGACATGTTATCTTGCAGACATTGTATCAACCTATTTTGTTAATGGAGGAAGTGCTGGCTGTGCAGGTGGAGAAACATTCTTAGCTACCTTCACTACATTTCTATGGTATTATTTCACTTCCAGCTGGATTACGACTACAAATGACTAACATATATGAAAAAATATTAGCATACATCTCCACGACACATCTTTCAACTCTCCAGATTTTGGAGAGATGTCCTTAATTTGTTCTTATACTTTTTCTTTATCCTTCCTAAAACTGGAAATTATTTTCAAAAGTTATAAATTAGTAGTACCAGCATTTAAAAAGTGTTCATAATTTGTTTTTTTTTTTCCTGAAACGTGTTTTGCTTTGTCCATGGTTCTGAAGGAAAAGGGTAAGAGGTATGCATGCTATATATGCACAGTTTCTCTGAAAATTATAGCTGACTTGAGAGTTTAAAACTACACAACTCCCAGGTTACTGATCTTTCATGTCGCTCATGTCAGAGGGTCTAACACGTCCGTCATTCTTGTAAATTGTGCACTGGTGTGCATCACTGCATTCTGAGGAGTAATGCACTAGTGCTGACAGTATGTGGCAAAATTAAGGGCATTAAGTTGTCATGTGATTGGGGCCATCATCATGTAGTAAGTGCTGTACTCTTTTTAACTTGTAGTACACTGTGGACAGAGTTTAGCAAACTAGATCGTGTCATCCACTGGAGAAACTGGGTAAACTACTGTTAGGTGTGCAGTATAGAAATGACAAAATAATGTATTTCAGAAATTAGCTATGTAATAAATAAATCTTCTATACCTTATCCATTATCTAATAAGCAATGGCAATCAAGTACCGTGCCAATACGTAAAACTGTACATTATAGCATGGTATAAGCTCTTAGGCTCAAACCAAAACAATTTGTGGGTAAATTTCCGTGTAACTCCTGACTCTAGCAGAAATCAAAATTATAATGACTCACAAGTCCTGAATAACAAATTCAGACCAAAAAGCCAGACTTTCTAAAATAGAAAAAGCCAGACTCCAGTAATTCCTGACAGATTCCAGACTCCATAAAAATAGATTTTACTTTTGTTTGGGCTGTTCGGTATAATAACAGCTGAACAGAATAGCTGTACTTCGAGAAACTTGGATTTAAAAAAATGATATACATTTATCTTACTAGTAGGTAGTAAGTAAGGTGTACAAAAAAGAGCAAAATGTCAAACAGCCATTGCATATAGGACCCAACAAGACAGACCCTGGCAAAACATAGAAATATCTAAACAAAGATATTTGCAAACATCCCTTTATCAAGGCATCATGGCAAACATTCACATTTCTCCTAGAAAAAAAATGTTTTAGCACATTGAATACTGAATGTATAATAACACAAGCATTTAGTGATGCACTCAGGTCAAATTAAATTCTATAACCTATACACATTTCATTCATATATGGACTTATTACATAAGTAGAGATTTGAGCTATGCTCTTGAAACCCCATGACTTTTCAAATTTGATTAGATATAGATAACAAATAAGGTGCAAGCAAAACAATGTCTCACAGCAAATGCATTTAATACCTAAGCAGAAAGCCCCTGGCAAAACATATAAACATCCGAAAAAAAGATATTTGCAAATACCCTTATCAAGAAATCTTTGCTTATGCTGTATATATAGCATTTCTAGTTTTACCATTTTTCCATCTTAGGATTTGCTTGATGTTGTTTCATAACATGTTCTGAAGCAAATACACAATATATACCAGAATTGGTGCATAAGGTGTGGTGGCATAGCCATATAACACTGACCAAAGCCATAGACCTTGCTTCCCGTGCTCTGTATCAGGCTGCACAGCACACTCCAGTTATAGCACAATATAATAATAACCCTGCAGTATAGGGGCAGGGTCCTTGCTACAGATGATGCAGTAGTAGCAGTAGTGGATGTACCTCACTTTACAAGTGTTTTGGAATTCCCATAGTGTATTTTCAGTTAAAGATTTGGCACATGGCATTATTTTGAACCACATGAATGTACAATAGTTGGCATGTCATAGTTCTACATGCACCACATAACTAAGTATGTGTAACAAGAAGGCAACCATGCTTTTCCACTAGTAGGTTGCACAGAGACTTCTTTAACTACTGCTGTACAGTTTAGCAGGTCAGTTGTACACCATGACTTTGTTGACATATTTGCTATAGATGTGATAAATGTATAACTATGCAAATGAGTATCATATCATGGCATTATATGCCATATAGTCTGCAACACAGCTATAAGTTAACAGTTTTACTTACATATGGATTTTATTGTCTTTTTCTGTGTATGTTTTTACATATATAGGATTATACTTATTGTACTTCTGTGCATTAGTGTATTAGTAATTTTCTGTAAGTTACAAAATTATGTATTTGTTTTCTTTAGTGTGCTGTTACTATATCCCATGTACTGAATGCCCTTGGCTTAGACCATAGCTTAAAAGAATCATTGGGCCAGTCCACTTACCCTTAAATACACAAATAACATGGTTCCCACAAATATGGAAGTCAGGTCACTGTTTGACATACAAAGGTATATGGGTATGTATTTGCATCACAGAGTATTACAGAAATTGTACAGTCAGAATGTTATAGGAGTACATATATGTTGTTTGCAGAACCTCAGCATCTGGAATTGTCTATGTAGCTATGCAGCACAGGTGCCATAGGGCTGTGTGGTTTACCAGCATTACTCAGTTCCATATTGTTGGCTGGACTGCCTTCTGTGTGGAGTCTGCATGTCCTCCCCATGGTTGAGTGATGTCTAAAGGCATGCAGGTAGGTGCGTACGTGAATGGGTATGTCTTCTTTGAAGGTTGGGCGTTGGGCTGGCAACTTAGCACCGTAAAAATCCACTGCCAATCATTAGCAGACCAGAGTTCCACTGTGGCGACCCCTAACCGGGAAAAGCCGAAAGACCATCATCACTCAGCTCCATAGTGTAGTGCTTTTAAGTATAATGTGATGTGTTTGGGGTACAGTGGTAATGTTACTTTAATCAGCAATATGCTATGATTCCTCAGTTTGTGTCCTGTACTACAGTTAGTTCTTCATTTCTACATTTAGTCCTATGACTATTCTATGAGATGGAGTACACCTGGGAGAATTCAGTGAAGTGAATCAGTATGAATGTACTTGTGACAGAAAGGAACTGCATTCCAGAAATATTTCAGTATGATTGCTTCCATGGGCAAAGCTCTCCATCCTCTTCATGCAATGGGATCTGCCTTCTGAACTCCCTATTCCTAATATAATCAAATCCATGGTCACCATACCTTAGGGGCAATGACAAATTCTGGTCTTGCATTGACCCTTGGGAGGATGGCATACTGTTCAGAGAACTGGCTGAAGAACGAAGGTTGCACCGGCAATTTTTGTCCAATTATCCTTCTCCTGTCTGAGATTGCATGAGGATGACCATAAGCTCTAGAAAATCTATAATATGTTGAGTGGCAATCTTTTCTCAGTTTTACAGCACTTGAATCTTGAGGTACAGCTATCAATGACCTGCTACACCAAAAATGCTTGTATAACATTGCGTTTCCCCTCAATGAATGCATTTAAGACAGTATTATAGGAAGCATGTCTTTCTAACTGTGAATACATGGCCAGAATTACAATCCTGGCTGAAAAAAATAAGATGATTGATGAAAAACATATACTTGGCTTTCTGCTGTTCCTCAAGGAAGAGTGACCTGGAAGCTGATTACATTAAATAGGGAGCGATAGGTATTAGAAGGCTTTATCCTCATGGGAAACCACATGCACTTTTCTTGGTTTATCCATACTGTTGCAGGTTTTTTTCACCTTAATGTCTCTTTGATAACTAACATAGACTATTCTGGTAAAGAACATGCTGCCTGATAAGATACAGTTATCATAAGCAAATGTAACCACTAAGCATATATTTATTGGCCTGAATGTACCCATAAAGACATGAAAAGTCATGGGCCTTCTGAAGCCATGTAGTTGAAAAGCCTTTGCAAGCCATGTAGCTGAAACACTGTATGTCCTTAATGGATTATTTGCATACATTCCTTGGGTGTGCATTATAGGAGGGTTAAGCCATCACCCAGTGAAAACTCTAGCTTGGTTGGGTTTTTATTGCTATTTTTACATCATATATATTTGAAGATGTGTAGTGCTTAAATTATACTTGTGAATATCAGCTAACAATTTTTAAGCTAAATTATTGTGGAGTTTGAATTTTTTAAGAGCGCATTGTTCATAATACATTGGGGAGGATAAACTGTCTTGTTAGTGAGTACTTTTCTTTTTCATGCTGTCATTATATTTTTTGCTGTATGTGTACGAACTGAGGTTTAAGTTTCTTTACTCCATCCATCTTCAACCCCTTTTCCCATTTTGCACATGGGGTCGGGGTGTTACTTCAATAGTGACAATCATCTCAAGCCAAGGTTTTTCACTGCCTGGTGGCTAGCCCTGCTGCAGTAGTTCATCTGTACCACTCACTTGCGCCTATGGCCAGTTTAGAGTGTCCAAGCCACCTACTGCATGCCTTTGGAATGGAGGAAACTGGAGCACCTGGAGTAAACCCACATGACTGCAGGGAGGACATGCAGACTCCACAAAGAAGGCACCCCAGCTGAGCATTGAACCAGAGAGCCTCTAGCTGTGAGGTAACGATGCTAACTGCTGCACCGCCGCTTTACTATAGGAAGAAAAAGCACACTGAGAATCTTTCCATGGAATATTTCACCTTACCTAGAATATGAATGCATTATATTTAGTTAGAGAAAGAGTAAGTCTATAGAAAATACTACTAACAATTTTTATGAATATAGATCGCCTGTATGTGTTCCAGACACTGGACATGTAGTTAGAATGGCAGGTGTAAATTGTTTACTTTGATTGTATGCATTTTCCTTTCCTAAAGTAAATGTTCTTCCTTGAAATAATGTAAACAGTAGCAGCAGAGTTGCCCAGTGGAACAAAAATATATTACTGATGTGCTGATAAAACGCCACTGGGGATGCACAAGCCAGTGCATTTCATTATGCCAGTCCCAAGCCCAGATAAATGGGTAGGGTTGTGTCAGGAAGGGCATCTGGCATAACATTTTGCCAACTCATACATGCGAACAACAGTACAGATATGCATACCGGATCGATCGAGGCCCGGGTTAACAACGACCGCCACCAGTACTGCTGGCCAACAGGGTGCTGGTGGAAATTAGGCTACTGTTGCCTGAAGGAGGAGAAGATGGAGAAGGCATGCCTGAAGGCAGGTAATGGCTAGGACTATGGTAGTGAGGTTCGGAACTTTGAATGTTGGCAGTATGACTGGTATAGGGAGAGAGCTAGCTGATATGATGGACAGAAGGAAGGTTGATATATTGTGTGTGCAAGAAACCAGATGGAAGGAGAGCAAGGCTAGGTGTATCGGAGGTGGGTTCAAATTGTTTTATCATGGTGTGGATGGGAGGAGAAATGGTGCAGGGGTTATCCTGAAGGAACAGTATGCTAAGAGTGTTTTGGAGGTGAAAAGTGTGTCAGATAGAGTGATGTTTATGAAGCTGGAAATTGATGGTGTAATGATGAATGTGGTTAGTGCATATGCTCTACAAGTTGGGTGTGCGATGGATGAGAAAGAAAAATTTTGGAGTGAGTTGGATGAAGTAGTGATGTCTGTACTCAAGGGTGAGAGAATGGTGATTGGAGCAGATTTTAATGGGCATGTTGGTGAAGGGAACAGAGGGGATGAGGAAGTGATGGGTAGGTATAGTGTTAAGCATAGGAATGCAGAAGGTCAGATGGTAGTGGATTTTGCGAAAAGGATGGACATGGCTGTGGTGAATATGTATTTTAACAAGAGGGAGGAGCATAGGGTGACATACAAGAGTGGAGGGAGATGCACACAGGTGGCTTATATCTTATGTAGAAGGACCAGTCTGAA
Source organism: Protopterus annectens (assembly GCF_019279795.1). Classification (NCBI taxonomy): domain Eukaryota; kingdom Metazoa; phylum Chordata; order Ceratodontiformes; family Protopteridae; genus Protopterus; species Protopterus annectens. The sequence continues at coordinate 1,111,063,513 of NC_056731.1, forward strand.
GGAGATTGGAGACTGTAAAGTGGTGGCATGGGAAAGTGTAGTTAGGCAGCATAGGATGTTGGTTTGTAGGATGACATTGGTGATCAAGAAGAGGAGGAGGAGTGTGAGGGCAGCACCAAGGATCAAATGGTGGAAATTGAAAAGGGTAATTGTGAGGTGGAGTTCAGGGAAGAGTTACGACAGGCACTGGGTGGCAGTTAAGAGTTACCGAATAGCTGGGAAACTACAGCAGAGCTTGTAAGGGAGATGGCTAGAAAGGTGCTCGGTGTGACATCTGGAAAAGGGAAGGGGGACTAGGAGACCTGGTGGTGGAATGAGGAAGTACAGGAGAGTATACAGAGAAAGAGGTTGGCGAAGAAGTGGGATTGTCAGAGAGATGAAGAAAGTAGACAGGAGTATAAGGAGATGAGGTGCATGGCAAAGAGAGAGGTGGCGAAGGCTAAGGATAAGGCATATGAAGAGTTTTGTATAAAAGGCTAGACAGAGGGACCGAGCTAGTAAGGATGTGCAGCAGGTAAGGGTGATAAAGGATAATGAGGGAAACATACAAGCGAGGAGAGTGTGTTGAGCAGATAGAAAGAGTACTTTGAGGGGCTGATGAATGAAGAGAATGAGAGGAAGAGAAGGTTGGATGATGTGCAGATAGTGAATCATGAAGTGCAGTGGATTAGCAAGGAGGAAGTAAGGATAGCTATGAAGAGGATGAAGAATGGAAAGGCTGTTGGTCCAGATGACATACCTGTGGAAACATGGAGGTGTTTAGAAGAGATGGCAGTGGAGTTTTTAACTAGATTGTTTAATGAAATCTTGGAAAGTGAGAAGATGCCTGAGGAATGGAGAAAAAGTGTTTTGGTACCGATTTTTAAGAATAAGGGTGATGTGCAGAGCTATAGTAACTACAGAGGGATTAAATTGATCAATCACAGCATGAAGTTATGGGAAAGAGTAGTGGAAGCTAGGTTAAGAAGGGAGGTGATGATTAGTGATCAGCAGTATGGTTTCATGCTGGGAAAGAGCACTACAGATGCGATGTTTGCTCCAAGAGTGCTGATGGAGAAGTACAGAGAAGGTCAGAAGGAGTTGCATTGTGTCTTTGTGGACTTAGAGAAAGCATATGACAGGGTGCCTAGAGAGGAGTTGTGGTATTGTATGAGGAAGTCGTGAGTGTCAGAGAAGTATGTAAGAGTGGTATAGGATATGTACGAGGGTAGTATGATAGCGGTGAGGTCTGCAGTGGGAGTGACAGATGCATTTAAGGTGGAGGTGGGATTACATCAAGGATCAGCTCAGAGCCCTTTCTTATTTGCAATGGTGATAGACAGGTTGACAGACGAGATCAGACAGGAGTGCCCGTGGACTATGATGTTTGCAGATGACATTGTGATCTGTAGTGAGAGTAGGGAACAGGTGGAGGAGACCCTGGAAAGGTGGAGATGTGCTCTAGAGAGAAGAGGAATGAAAGTCAGCAGGACTAAGACAGAATATATGTGTGTGAATGAGAGAGAGGATAGAGGAATGGTGAGGATGTAGGGGGTAGAGGTGGCGAAGGTGGATGAGTTTATATACTTGAGATCAACAGTTCAGAGTAATGGTGAGTGTGGAAGAGAGGTGAAGAAGAGAGTACAGGCAGGATGGAGTATGTGGAGAAGAGTGTCAGGAGTGATTTTTGACAGACGAGTACCAGTAAGAATGAAAGGAAAGGTCTACAAGAGGGTAGTGAGACCAGCTATGTTATATGGGTTGGAGACAGTGGCATTGACAAAAAGGCAGAAGTCAGAGCTGATCATGGCAGAGTTAAAGATGTTAAGATTTGCACTGGGTGTGATGAGGGTGGACAGGATTAGGAATAAGTATATTAGAGGGTCAGCCCAGGTTGGAAAGTTTGGAGACAAAGCCAGAGAGGCAAGATTACGTTGGTTTGGACATGTGCTGAGGAGGGATGCAGAGTATATTGGGAAAATGATGCTAAGGATGAAGCTGCCAGGTAACAGGAAAAGAGGAAGGCCTAAGATAAGGTTTATGGATGTGGTGAGAGAGGACATGCAGGTGGATGGTGTGACAGACCAAGATGCAGAGGACAGGAAGAAATGGAAACAGATGATCCGCTGTGGTGACCCCTAACAGGAGCAGCCGAAAGAAGAAGATATATGTATATATATATATATATATATATATATATATATATATATATATATATAAATATATATATATTTTTTTTAGGGGGTAAGCTCCCTTTACCACCCATTTAGGGAGCAGCACCCCCTCACATCCCCTGCTAATTATATATACTAACTCTGAGATTACACAATCACTGGAGAAAAGGCTTATTCCCTATCTCAGGGACTGTCGGTCTTGCACAGCTGTTGACCATTTCCGTATGTTGACCAATGTTGGTCAACAATGCACAAGTCAACCACCTGGAATTTTGATTTAGGTCAGGAGTTTTATATATATATATATATATATATATATATATATATATACAAACACACACACACACACACACACACACACACACACACACACACACACACACACACACACACACACACACACACACACACACACCTCCTACCAACTCCAAGTTCACACGATTCCAGGGAAAGGGCACATTTCCCTACCCCAGTATTATAACTCTCTCTTACCAATGTCGATCATCTTTGGCTAATTCACAGTTTTATAAATATCAATGGACTTGTGTGTGTGTGTGTGTGTGTGTGTGTGTGTGTGTGTGTGTGTGTGTGTGTGTGTGTGTGTGTGTGTGTGCCTGTTTGGGGGTATGTGTGCATGGGTGTGTCTGCGTGTCTGTCTATCTGTATATATACTTCCACAGACACATGAGGTGGGATATGGACCATTTGCATAAATGAGTAGCACTGGACTACAGAAAATACCAGGGCAGCCCTGTCCATGTGAATCACAGACCACTGTAAAATGATCTCCATAGGCAGGTCCACAGAAATGCATAATACAGTAACACAGTATTGCTGTCATCACTTGGACATGAAACAGTGCACAAATGAGAGATGTAGTATAAAATGAACCAAGCTAATACAGAGGTGTGCTATGTAACTGTGGTATTGCTACTCCAAGAAGATGGCCTACTGGCATTTTTCAGGACGCATATATAACTGGGATTATAACAATTATGACTGACAATAAAATATGAACATATGAACTGCAACCCTTCAAGCAGCAGTATTGTGTTGTCTTCCTGTGTTCTTTGCTGTCCACCTTGAATGCCAAAACATTACACTGACTCTGATCCTTATGTTATGACATAAATGGTCATTCAGTATTCCTGAATGACTCTGTGTCCTGTGTTGTATCATGGATGTGTATACTGCAAATGGTCATTCAGTATTACTGAAGACAAAGAATATGACGGCATTCAGATGTGTTACATTCTCTTTGGAGAATGCAGCATACTCACTGCAGCCTTGGCTGCCCAACCTGATGCAAAGGCCAACAAACCAGACAAAACAAGCACACAATACTAGACATCAGCAAACCAGGAACATCACAGAATACACTTTTGCCCATCACAGAATAACTATCACTGCCTGATGGCACTGATGATGCACTGAGTATGAACCATGTAAACATTACCATAGTTGCAGGTCATTGCATGCTGTGCAGTATGAGGGTTTACACCATGAAAGCAGTGGTATCACGTGCAAGGTTGGAACTTCTGTTAATGACCATAGAACAGGACCGTAACAGTCAAAGCTGCTTCCAGATGCCAAGAGGGCAAGAATGTCAAGATGTTGTCCTTCACATCAGAGCCACAGTTATACAACAGCTCCTTTGACTAAAACAGGTTATGTTAACAAGAAAAATTACTATTCCACTAGCTGTCCACATGTCAGCGTGTGCTGTCTGTTGCAACATGTATAGTGTCCACATGCATACTGCCTTATTCCTACTTTAGTGCTACACATCATCATATATTTATTACTACTAGCACTAGGAAATATATATATATATATATATATATATATATATATATATATATATATATGTGTGTGTGTGTGTGTGTGTGTATATATATATATATATATATATATATATATATATATATATATATATATATATATATATATATATGTATGTAATTAAACAAACATAGAAAGCTAAGGCTAAGAACATGAAAGTGCCTTCATCATCCTAGCAGATACAATGTAAGTGAGTGACAGGGAACCATATCAAAGTTGTCCACCATTTGTGCATGGATGCTGTGCTCTGTGTATGTTTGTTACTATCAGAGATATTGAACAATGGCACTGTACCACTACACAGAGATGTGTGAGGTTGTACTTCATTGGCTGTTCAAAGGATACTCCTACCTTATCCTTGGCCATATTTATGGGGCATGGATTGCTTTGTGGGGGGGCCTGACACTTGTTCTTGATGAGCTGCCCATTAGCACATCAATGCTAAGCAGAACTGTGCCAGCATTAGATGTGGTCAAAGACCCTTGCACACTAGTAGCAAGGGTTCAATCTGTGAGGGCTGGCCTACCCCTTGCTCTTGGTGACCACTGAAACACACCTGAAAAATGTAGTCCCTTTATAGTGAAAACTGAGATCTGTAGACTGCATCCATTGCATGCCTGGTCCATGCAGAGACATGCACAGTATGAGCATGACTCAAGGATCAGTGGTAATACAGTACTGAACATTACTAGTGAGGGAGACACTTTTTCTTTTTATCTCACAGCCAGTGTGCTGTGCAGCAGATATTTGTCTGAGCATCTAAACTAGAATGGAACTTTGTTGCTTCTCCACTACCTGTACATCTATCCAAAGCAGATTATACCATTGTCATTGTATGAGCTGTTCATTGATGGGCATGCATACTGACCTGCAAAATGGCGACAGAATCTGTGAACACACCATCAGCATCAGTGGTGAGTGGTGCATTACATGCCATGGTAGATCTCCTACGTGCATGTTCATAGGTTCATAGGTTCATACTAGGCTATCTGCCCTAGGGCATTTATAAGCCTAGCCAGAGTATGTTTGGCTTTCGCCACCCATTTTAAATTAATTTTGGTATGCCTTTTTTCGAGGATAGTATACTGTGCCTCTGTCTAACAGTGACACAGAAGTGATACCCGAGGTAAACCTACGATCTCCCATCCACTCATCAAGATTCCTCTTGAAGAGAGTCAATGAGGGACTCTGCCTAACCTGGACTGGGATTTTACTCCAGAGTGAAGGGAGCCTCTGGGTTATGAATCTGTCCCTCCAGCATGTCCTATTTATTTCAGTGCTGAGGTTCAAGTCTCTCGAGCGCATAGCTCAGTGGGATTTGGATTTTCTGAGGTGCAGCATGTCCATTAATTCCGGGTTGGACATGGCTTTATACGTCAGGCACAGATCGCCTCTGAGCAGGCGGTATGCCACTGAGTTGAGCTGGAGTTTCTTTAACCAGGCAGCATATGGCATCTGTTTGAGCCCTTTGATCCTCTTGGTGAGGTACTTTTGGGGTCTTTCCAGTTGCTGCAGGTGTCTGGTAAGATACATCCCAAAAGGGACATTGTACTCAATTATGGGCCTGATGAGGGATGAGTAAAGAGGCACGATGACCTTCCCTGATCTAGATGTGAATCCCTTTATGATTAGGTGGGCTATATAAAATGTTTTTCTAACCACTTTGGCCACGTGGTTGTCAAATGAGAGATTGCTATCAACTTGGGTCCCCAGGTCCCTAATTACTTCTTCTGTACTTAATGGATTACCACCTATGTGATAATTTGTGGGCACTTTATTTTTGCCAAAGGGGATGACTATACACTTTTTGGTGTTTAGCTTGAGGCCATGGCTCTGGCATCAGTTGTCTGTTTCTATGAGGCCCTTTTGGAGGATGCTTGTGTCGGCTGGAGAGTTGATTATGGCACCCAGTTTGCAGTCATCTGCGAACTTGGTCAGCCACAGTCCTTCCATGTTGGCCTGTACCTCCAAGAAATATATACCGAACAAGAGAGGTCCCAGGACTGAGCCTTGTGGGACGCCACTTGTAACTGGTTTGGAGTCTGACATGGCTCCAGCAATTCTAACCATGTGGGTTCTGTCCTTGAGCCAGTTTGCAACCCATCTAGTGACATAGGGGTTTATATTTAAGCTGGTGAGCTTATCCATAATGCCCGAGTGGGGTATTGTATCGAAGGCTTTTGCAAGGTCCAGGTAGGCTGTGTGGACCACCTTCCCTTGTCAATGGCCTTGGTGACTGTTTCAAAGAAATCAACCAGGTTTAAGAGGCAGGATCTGCCCTTAACAAAGCCAAACTGGGTAGGATCCAGTGTCTGTAGGTCCCCAATATCTTTATTTATGAGGTCCATGATGATCCTTTCCATAGCTTTGCAGACCAAGCTAGTCAGGCTTATGGGGCGATAGTTTCCAGGATCCATTGAGGCACCACCTTTGTGGAGAGGGACCACTGTTGCTGTACACCACTCTTTGGGTACATATCCTGTAGTAAGGCTGAGATTCAACAGTAGTTTTATGTTTGGGTTTAGCTCTTCTTGGAGTTCATGTAGGATGCAGCCTGGGACACCGTCTGGTCCCATTGATGCTGTGTTTTTTGCTTTGGAGAGGACGGCTCTTACTTGAGCATCTCAGATGTCAGGGGGGCAGCACTCTGCTGGGATAGATATTTGCCCTTTTGGTGGGGGGGGAGTTTGCGCTGAACCTGTCAGCTAGGATGTTGGCAATGACTGTGGGTTTGATGTATTTTTTGTCATTTTGGAGTAATTCTGAGCATATCTGGGAATTCCCACCCAGGTTCCTAACATAACTAAAGAAAGCCTTGTGATTATCCTTAGTGTCCTGTGCAATTTGTCTCTCGAAGCTCACCTTAGACGATTTTATGAGTGCCCTTAGATTTTTGCTAATATTGATCAGAGATGCCTTCCCTTTTTGGGATTTTGCTCTATCATGTAGTAGCTTCCTCCTTCTATTGTATAGTTTGTTTATGGTTGGGGTCCACCAGACAGGACGTCTGCCTTTGGAGGATTGGGTCTTGGTTTTATTTGGGATTACATGATCCATGCATTCCTGAAGGTGTTCATAGAATGTGTTTATAAAGGATTCTGCGGTCTGGGACGTATTTTCCACAGGCTCGGGGGCTTTGAAGGATTCCACCTCGGTTTTGAGGAGTGTAAAATTTGCTTTAGAGAAGTTTTTCACTGTGGTTTTCTGGGCAGGGGGTGGGGTCGGGATGTGAATATCCAGTGAGATTAGTTTATGGTCTGATCTTACCAGTGAGGGATACACTTCTGGTCTGGAGCATAGAGTCCCCATATTGGTGATGATCATGTCCAGTATGTTTTCTCCTCTTGTGGGAGTGGTAACAAGTTGTTCCATAGCATTTGAGTTTATAAATTCTAGGAACCTTTGGGCTAGGGTGTTGGAGCTAGAGTAATGCTCCCAGTCTATGTTTGGGTAGTTGAAGTTGCCCAATATAATGGTGTTTGGAGAGACCTTCATATTTTCCAGTGTTCTCAGGAAGGCCAAGTGGGGTTCCTGGGTTTGGGAGGGTGGTCTGTAGCAGGCTATAAACTGGAAGGCAGTTTTACCCACTGTTAGTTGCACATGGATAGTCTCAGATGCTTCGTGCTGTGCCACCAACCTGGAGGTGTGGGTATCTTTGACGAATATTGATACTCCCCCTCCTTTTGTGGTTTGGTCCAAGTTTTGGGGCTGAAAAGCATGGTATGAGGTATAACCTGGTAGTGCTGGGGTGCTCTTGGGATCCTTGAACCAGGTTTCTGTTACTGCACAGATATCGATGTTCTCCATGCTAAGGAGAGTTTAGAGTGCGTGCATCTTGAGGTTTAGACTTCTGGCGTTGAGTAGCATTACTCTTAGTTTCTTATCCCTTGTGATACCTATGGACAGGCCAACACAATGGGACATATGTCTGTTTTTCCCCTGGCATAGCATTTGCAGCACTAACAGAGGATTACATTTATTTTGTGTAGTATCTGCTTGTCAAGACAACACCTAACCTAATATTGATGGCCAGTGTGTGTGTGTGTGTGTGTGTGTGTGTGTGTGTGTGTGTGTGTGTGTGTGTGTGTGTGTGTGTGTGTGTGTGTGTGTGTGTGTGTGTGTGTGCTATCCATCAACTCTGAGTTGCCCAGGATGGATTGCAACATCACTGACATCATGTAGGTTTTTTGCTGTAGACAACATGGCGGGGTTATCTGTAGACTTGGTGCAACCAACATCTGCAGCTTACTTCAGAAGCACAGTCTACAATGTCACATCATTAACCTCACAGTCATGAAGGGCATCACAGTTGCTGGATTCTGCGACATGAGACAATGGATACCTCCCTCTCTATGCCCTATGCCCCTCAAGGTTAATATATGGCCAGATTGTGCATGACATTTACCTGTGGAAATTCAGAAATACACAACTTTACAATTAAAAGGCTAAGTACAAAAATGACACGTGATTCACTTCTCACCACAATGTCTGTTTACGGGCATTGTGCTGTGACAACAGCTGTTCCTGCCTTGGACAGAAACTGTTGAGCCTTCCTCTTTGCATGCTGTGGCTATTGACCTGTCATATAAATAATATTGCTATATGATATAGACAAGGGGGATATGGAAGAAGTATCATGCATGAAAATGGTGGGATTCCAATGCGAAAGCTACTCTCAGTGACACATTAATAATTTGGGCAGTAGTGTGACCAGCATTTATTCATGCAGGATTGCCATGAGTTATGTCCATGTTTCTGTCTATCCCCTCTGCTCTTGTAGACATATTTTTCTCAATAATAGTAAGTATATTTATTACTCTGTTGGCATTCTAGCGTTACCCTATCATGATCACCTACAGCATTCTGTCCTTTTCAGCATTTAGGGCACCGAGGAGGATCATGTTTTTTCATGTTATAAACCTTTTCTTTTCTGTTCTGTGTTCCTGCTGTAACTCTGTTGTACGATACAGAAACACATGCATTAACTAGAATGCTTACATAAGCATACACAGAGACCTAATTATATGCATCTTCTACAGTATGTATTGTAGTAACATGGAAAGCAAATCCGAATGCATCTTTTACTCAAATGTAAATCCAGCTACTTTCTGTCACAATGGGTAATGTGTATAGCAATGCAATTATATGATGCCAATGAGATTTAATACATATAACTAGAACTAATGAACGTAGTTTGTTTTTTTTATTGTACACCAGAATATGGTATCTCACTTTCATTTCTCCAAGTGTTTTGGATTTCTAATGCAATGGTTGGAATGGACCCCATTCCTAAGTCAGGGTAAGGTTAGAGTTCATGAAATTAGTAATTGTTTCAGTTTTTGTTGTTAGCCATGAATGCTCTTCTCAGCATCTGCAATGTGCTCAGAATTGCCTCCTTCTGTAATTTGTACAGTTACATGTTTTGGTAGCTAATCTAAGTACAACTGTAAATTCACTTTTAGTAGACCTGTTGTTCCCACTACTATTGGAACTGCCTGGAAATCCTTCTTCCACATTGCTCTCATTTCTGCTTGCAAATTGTGCTATTTTATGATTTTGTGTCTCTCTATATGCAAGTCACTGTAATCACTGGGTATAACAATTTCAATGATCAATGCTACATTTGCCTTTTTTTTCATTGACTACTATATCTGGTTTTCTTGCACATATTTTTTGCACTGTTGGTAAAGGGTGATCCCATGTGATATAAACTTCATCATTCTCTGTGATGATTTGTGGTTCATGTTTCCGGTGCTTCTCAGCTACTTCTGTATTATAGTGTTTGCACAATCTGCAATACAGCACTCTTGGAACATTATTGTGTCTTCTAGTATACAGGCTCTCTGCCATGAGTCACACTCGCACTCAACAACAAAAGATGTGTGACTATTTCCAGTTCTGGTTTAGAAAACCTGCACTTGTCTCCCAGCTTTTCAATGAACTTTGTAAACCAATGTGTAAATAGTCTACAGTCCTAGGCCTCCATTTTTAGCCTTTCATCTTTTGGCTTCAATTCATCTCTCCTTATGGATTCCTGCTGTAAATCTTGGTCAACACAAGGTTGTTCATTCCAGGAGCTCTCTGTACTTCCCACTATATTTTTGGCTTTTCCAATTTTCTTTCCTTAAGTACAATACAAGTGTGTGACCACAAAAAACCTCACCAGTAAAAAATAAATAAATAGCAATCCAATGTCAGCAGGGGACAACCGATACTATAATAGCAATAAAATAGAATAAAATAAAACACACTGATAAGTGCTTTCATCTCACCAACAAGACTTCATCATTTCTTTCCTTCTCATCCGATCCTTTTCCTTATATTCTTTCTTTTTGGTTTTGACACATTCAGTTGTCTGATTTCTGTATGTTTCTGGTTTGATATTTCTTCCTGCTTAATACAAAATGCTTATGCTAAATTAAGCCAAGATGTCATCTTAGACTTCTTTTCCCTATGCTTGGATCTGATGAGGTCAACCGATATGTATGCAGATCTATACATGTAATCAATTTCAAGGAGGTCAATGCCTGTTTCAGAGCTAAGAATATATAATGTTAGTGTGTATTGATTTTTATATACCATTTGATAAACATGAAACATGAAACATTTTTCTTGTTTTCTTGTCCAGTTTATCCAATACTTTTTGGGACCAGTCAATCACCCCAAAACTATAAGTTAGAACAGGAAGAGCAAATTGATTTATAGCTTGGACTTTACTTCTTGATATCAAGTCAGTTTTCAATGTTAGTTTTAGTCTTCGGATGTATTCCTTACTCACTTTTATTTTCATTTGCTCATGTTTTATTGTCAAGCCTTCACCTATTCCCAAATGTTTATGCACTCCCTCCTCCTGCTCAGGCTCTTTTATATAACATTCCTGTCCCAGGTTGATATTTTTTTGGAGTTGCAGCTTTCCTATTTTAAATGCAGGCTCTTTTATACAACATTCCTGTCCCAGGTTGATATTTTTTGGTGCTGCAGCTTTCCTGTTTTAAATATGACTTTTCCACATTTATCAAGACCAAATGTCATTCTTATGTCTTCTGAGAAAGATTTAACCATTTGTAGTTGTGCTTTCACATCCTCATCTGATGAACTATACAGTTTAAGTCATGCACAAAAAGTAGATGAGAAATCTTTTAACAAACTGTAACCATAGCCTAGTCTGCTAATTTAACATCTTAATGGGTTAAGGACAAAACAACAACAGTAACAAACAATCAGCCTAAAATATCACCCATTGAATATTTATCCCTGGGAAAATAATTTGCCCTTTGTCATGGCTCAACTGCAAAGTGGTTTACCACTGTTTTATGGTCAGTGTAATATAATTGATCAATATAAGGTGTATCTTATTCATCTGTAACATTCCTTTATCAATGAATATAGGATGCTGTCAATTTTTTTTGTAATCTCTCTATGCCATACTGAGATTCTTCCCTTTTTACAATTCTCTAGAATGGCTTTATTTAGCAACAAATGATCCTTTGCTTCATATAACTTTCCTTTATTAGCATTTTGATATATTGCCATCACTGATTTTTTTCTAAATGACTATAAACTCTGTCTGGATCAACACCAGTATATAATTTATATATTGTTGGAAAGCATGCTATTTGTCTATAGCTCTTTGTATGGCTTGCAGGTTCACTCTTAAGGAGGAGTATAATTTTTCCTGTTGTTAACCATATTGGTGTCTGTTCAGGATGGACAAAAAAGTAATTCTTACTCAGGGATAAATCCTTATGTAAAGATTTTAATAGGTTTAGCCAAAAGGTGGATACTGCATCTGGGCCTGGGGTTCCCATTTAGGAGATTTTCTTACTTTCATCTCAATTTTTCTGGCCTTTACTTCATCCCATTTTATATTTTATACATTAGCGCTCCTTACCATTTTTTTAAATTCTTCTAACCAATCAGCATCTTTGTTATGCTCAACAGGGCCTTCATAAATATTTGTCCAAATGCATTATTTTTTTCTTTTTTGGTGGCATTTCTATTTCTGTTGCTTTGGTTCGTATGTGTCTATAATATCCTTTTTGGGTCATGAATGAACAGATTATTTATACCTTTGTTTAAAATTTATATGCATATTTTCTGACTGTTTCTGGTTGTGCTGACATTTTTAGTTTATTATTGGCAATAATGTATGATGGATCCTTGTCTGTTTTGATGCTGTGTGTTGCTTTTACCAGATCTATCTGTATAGGAATGTTGATGATCTGTTTCCTTTTCTGTATTTTTCTAATAGTGATACTTCTTGACTTGTTTAATAGTTTTCTCTATTCGATGTTTCCATGGTGGCATTTACTTGCTCCCTTCCTTTCCTTCATTATTCTATGCTTCGTGGTAACACTTAGTCCTTTATTAGTTTGACTGCATAGTAATATATCCTGTTTATTTCTGTTATATTACTTGACTTTCTCTTAATAGTCTTGAAACTGTGTTTATCTGTTTTATCAGTCTTCTAACATTGGGTCTTATTTACTTTCTGTAATGTATCTATTTCATCTATCTTAATATGTCTTTCCATTTCTTTTACATCATGCAGGTCTTCCCTTAGATCATTTTCTTCTGGATTGAGAGCATCTTTGCTTTCCATTTCCTCTGAGTATTCTACAGAAAGTTCTAGAGCATCTTCCTGTGGATATCCTCTTAAGCTGCACCCTGCTTCTTCTGCTGCTCCTTCACATAGGCAGCCATTGGTCCATCACTCTGTAACATTACCTGTGTCAGACTTCCACTATTTCCTGCTCCTTCCCTTGCTATGCAATGTCAGCTGGACTTTTGTATTGGTCTCTTATAGAAGGCTTCAGAGCATCACCATGTGGCAAATCTTCAGATGTCTCTTGCTCCACTTGATGCTCCTTGATCCTGGGATCCATTTTTCCATCATGCTGCTGCATTGCCTGTGTTGAATTGTTCTCATTAAATCCTTCACTTCATTTTCTATTTGTTTAACTTCTAAACATGAATATTGCTAATACCTGGACAAATTCAACCAAATAACCAGAAAAAAGGTATAATAACTCCAAACAGGTATAAAGGTATAATAACTCCAAAAGGTATAAAAACTCCACACCTAACTAACTTACCCATGAGAGCATTAGAACAACAAATTAAGATGTTGAATGTTTTAACACAAAGTTACATGTAAGTTCCCCATCTTAGATTATTTTGTGATTCCTCTGCGGTGAAAGCATTATTTGCTACCGCTTTGCTCTTTTATTCTTTAAAACATGTGGTAAAGGCATTATTAGTTGGCGTGCTTTTAACTATATAGCTGCCACTTCACTTTAAGTGTGATCAAGGCATTAATACCTAGTATACAGCTGAACTAGGTTAGCTACCACTTTACTGTAATTGTGGTGAAGGAATTATTAGCTAGTGTTTAACTGACGCCTTGCTTTCAAATTGTAGTGAAAGCTTTATTAGATTAACTGGCGTCTACTTTGATCTGGATAACTGCCAATTCACTTTCTTTTGTGGAGAAGGCAAGACTATCTTAGGTATTTTTTAAGCTGTATTGCTGCCACTTACTTTTTCAAAATGGTGAAGGCATTATTAGTTAGCGAACAATTTTAAACTATCCTAGCCACCATTACGCTTCATAATTGTGGGAAGGCATTATTATAAGCTGGCATTATTTCTAATTTATATAGCTGTTGCTTTGCTTTTAATTTAATGTGAAGGCATTACTGGCCAGCGGTTACTTGTATCTGTATAGCTGCCGCTTGCTTTTTGATTGTGGAGAAGGCATTGCTGGCAGGCGTGTGTTATAACTGTATGGCTGCTGCTTCGCTCTTGAAGTGTGAGCCGGCTTTTTAAGGCGACATCTGGAGGGACTTGCATTGGAAATGTTTCACCTGCACGTCTGCTGATTTTACTGCTTTTTTTGTCATCATCCACTTAAGACACACCTAATACTGTTTACTATATTTTTCTGAGTTACTCAGCAGGAATACCTGGCTTGCTTGTAATGAATTTATATATGTGGGCTGTCTGACTCTGTTAGACAATTTGACTGTGTCTCTCTATAATAGTTTGTAGATACATGAAACACTTGACACAAAACCAATGCTTGTTGTTTGTTAGACCTAGCTACTGTTGAATTACTGTTTACAATGGTCCCTTTCAGGACCTGTATGTGTTAAAGGTGGTTTTAACAATGTAACGGTCTGCATTTTCTTTAACTGTGTAAGCTGTACTCTGAATATACTGTTGACCATTTCACCTAACATTTAATTTTCCTTCTCTAACCTTCACAGCTTTCAAACTCCTCTCTGATTTAAGAACTTGGGAATCAACTTGCCTGGTCTCTAAAGACTTCCATCTCATCTGCACCCCCAAGACTCCTTTGTCCTGTGCTATAAATCCCTCCCTACTAAGGAACTTAAGAAAGTACGTTTGACCCCTTGATAAAACTGTGGACAGAATTGTTCTATATTATATAAAACCAAGTAGTGTATGTTTTAAGTCGCCCTCCTGAGCCAGGTTCCCAGCAGCCAGTTCCAACTCTCACCCTTTTTTTTTCCAACCTTTCTCCCCTTGGTTCTATTAATCGACTCACCTCTTCCTCTCTATTTCTACCTAGCCAACTAACTGTAATTCAAGCTGTTGTCCACCAGGTGGCACCCTTAACTTGGCTTCTTACACTCCTTTCTCTCTTCACTAGTATAATATCCCTCTTTACTTCATATCTTCTCCTCTTTTTATCCTCTTTTCTATTACTACCCCCTCTGTTTACTTTATTCCCTTTCCCTTCCCTACTATATCTTGTTAATTGTTTATAGTACTACAACTCTACACTCACCTGGAACTACCTAGAGCTCCTCTACAATTGGAAGCTTTCTGATTGTCTCCAGGAGCTCATCTTTACTTGCTCTAACCTGCTCCGTTCGCCCTGCGGGCTCACTCCGCTCCCCTACCCTACCCCCAATTCCCACCCACCCCCAGTGGTCCTAACCTTATACCTGTAAGACCACACCCCCTCTCTATTTCCACCAATCACAGTTTCACTTCCTTCACACTTTCTCATGCTTTCCCGCCTTTTTAAAAACCACACCCTTTCTCACCAATCTCTCTCTTTACCCTTCCTGACCACTCCAATTTTACCACTGCACATATAGATAAAACTTTTATCTATCATGTCTATGAATAAACCCTACACCTTAATCTACTTACAAATGTTATTCATATTCACACTTCTACCTCCATTAACTCTTGTCTACCTATTAACCTCCTATGAACACCCTGTATACACAAACTTGTTACATCCTACCAAACAATCTACCTCTTTTTCACTACCCTCTCACACTGACCATTTCAACGTTACATCCATACCCAACTATCTACTACCTAAATACCATAGGACAGTACACATTAGATATAACTCCCCTAACTCCAGAAGATATCCATTTCTTCTCAGTAAACTTACTAATAATCTATATCTAACACTACTCCACTCCCTAAAAGACGGAGACATTCACCCAAATCCTGGCCCAAACACCTCAAGTACCATTCAACTCAATAACCCAAACCCCTCTACCATTCACCCACTTATAAAACCTCCAAACTCACTCTTAATAGCTCACCTTAACACACGGAGCATTAATAATAAAATAACACAACTCCATGCTCTCTTGAAACTCTACTCATTTGATATTATATGTCTAACAGAAACCTGGTTAAAACCAGCAACAAAAGACAATGAAATTTTACCACCTGGTTATAACATCATACGCCTCGACCGTGTAACCAAGAAAGGTGGTGGAGTAGCTGTTCTATTCAAATCTAATCTTCAAATAACCATCTTTAACCACAAACCTTCCCAAGACTCAAATGCTGAAATACTTATTACCAAGTTTCAGCTAAACCCAGCTAAATCTATCTATATTATTAGTATCTATGTTCCTCCAGGTAATAACATCACTACCATTGAAAACATACTTTGTTGGTTATCTCAAAACCTTCCCCAAGAAACCATAATCCTAGGCGATTTTAGCATAGACTAGAATTCTTGCAATAACAACTGCCCCACTAGCCATATTAGTCTTTATGGGTTCACCCAAACTATTACCTCCCCTAGTAGAATAAACAAACATAGCAAGAAAGAAAGCACCTTAGTTTGGATACTTATTAATAGTCAACCTCAGACTTATGAAACTGGAACCCTCCCTGATGACATAAGCGACCACTCACTAACCTACATCATCAGACTAAAAACCAATCCACCCTTTCAACCCATATATAGGGAAATTAGAATCAAGAAAAAACTCAATGTAGATATATTCCTTAGTGAACTTAAAGCATGTAATTGGTCCCCATTAAAATACCTTTCTCTTGATGAAGCTGTTGATTACTTTAATATTAATTTCCTAAACATACTCAGCCGTCATGCTCCTACCCGCTCTATCAGGATAAGAACAAAATCTGCTCCATGGCTTACTAGGGAAACCAAACAAAAAATCCATCTCAGAAATAAATACTGGAATAAATCACGCTTAACTAAAAACAATACTGTCATCCAAAACTACAAACAACTGAGAAATGAAACAAAAAAGCCATAGTGTTTGATAAAAAAAACTATTATTTACAATTTCAGCAGACCCACCACAATAAACCCCAAAAGTTTTGGTCAAGTATTAATCAGTTATTACATCCAAGTCAATCTATCACACCTAACCCACAAGGCACTGACAGACAATCCTAAACAAACTGCAAACACCTTAAACACCTTCTTTATCAAAGCAATTCAAGCTCTTGCATGTCAGCTCTCTCCTCAAGACATAACATCCAATTCTGACTCTAACCCACCTCCACCTTTTCTCTTCCAACCTGTCCCCACAGCATTTATTCTCACCCTTATCCAAAAACTGAAACCATGTACTCCTTCTGCTGACCAACTACCCTCAGAATACCTACAGATAGCAGCCAAATCAATTGCTTACCCCATCTCCATCCTCATAAATAGAACCATCACTGAAGGATATATCCCTAAACTCTGGAAAGTCTCTCATATTATTCCCCTTCACAAAGGAGGAGACTCCACTGAACTCTCTAATTATTGACCCATAGCCCTACTTTCTCCTCTATCTAAGATCATGGAAAGATGTATCCATAGGCAATTGCTAGACCACCTTCTCCATAATAACCTGCTATCCAACACCCAACATGGCTTCCAACCTTCCCATAGCACAACTACTGCCCTCCTTTCCTTTATTGACATTATCAATAACAACCAAAACCTTAACATGCTCTCCTCTGCACTTTTCATAGACCTGTCCAAAGCTTTTGACATGGTAAAACACACTATACTCATAAACATTCTCAAATCTCTGTCTTTTGACACACTAGCTATAAAATGGTTCCATTCCTACTTAAATAACAGACATCAAGCTGTACTCTGGAACAACGCTCTTTCTACTCAGCTACCTGTTAATATTGGAGTTCCTCAAGGCTCCATACTGGGCTCTCTCCTGTTCTCTATATTCATCAATGACCTTCACCAAGTAATTCCCCAAGCTACATGCATTCAATATGCAGATGACTCTACACTTATATGCACTGCCTCATCTGTATCTGAACTTCACTCCCTATCTCAAGACACATTTAACTCTGTAGAACTATGGTTTACAAAACACTGCCTCTTATTAAACCCTAAAAAAACTAAACTTCTCCTTTTTACACCTACCAGTAAATCTCCACCAATAGACTTCTCTGTATCATCCCATGATGGTACACTCATATCCCAAGATCAAACTACCAAACTGCTAGGTATCACCATAGATAACAACCTAAACTTTGATGCCCATATCAACAACATTCTGAAAACTACCAATAAAAAAATAGGCTCTCTTTATAGGATTAAATCCTTCCTCACTCCTGCAACTAGAATAACCATTGCCCACACACATCTTATCTCCACCCTTCTTTATGCCTCACCCATATTTACCAATCTGTCAAAAAAAAACCTTAAAAAACTAGAAAACTCCTATAATAGCATAGCCAGATTTGCCACAGGTAATCCTTATAGAACTCATCACTGTATTAATCTAAAGCACCTTGGATGGCTTGAATTTCACCAGCATCTGAAATATAATCAATTGACCATCGTCGACAAAATACTGTATCAACCTGACAAAACACCCATACTATCTAATCTTATCCACCCCTATGATAAACATAAGACCCTAAGATCATAACAGAAATCTCTTGTATACATCAACAAATCAAATAATAGAGCTGGAGACTCTCTGTTTTCTATTTCTATTGGAAAAACCTGGAACCTACTTCCCTCTGAACTTACCACACTTCCCTCAACTACTCTGTTTAAAAATAAGCTTAAGCTCTTCCTGAAAACACACTGGATGTGCCCCTGTTCGAAACCGGACTGACCAACTTATCCATTATTACCTGAATTAATCAACCTTCTCATCTCTGAATCTACTTCATCTCTCTAACTTATTTTGCCTCTTTTCTCTAAATCTATTTCATATTAAATACTACTATGCTTCCTCTCCTTCACAGTCCTAGCTAGTACGGGATTCTTTAAAGTGACCCATATTACTTCTAGATTTATTACTTAACTGTGTCCATTTCATTTTCCTTATCTTCCTTTATTACCTACATCGACACTATTGCTTTCTTCTCTTTTCTTAACTAGTACTCTTTAGTAACATTTAAATGTAACTTCTTATTAACTATACTAAGTCTATTGAAATATGTGTAACCTTTGTTATGTACTTGTAAACTTGGAGCCTTCTCTGTTCAAGAAAATGTATATGCATTCTAAATATGTATGTTCTGTAGATGTTAACTTTGTTTAAATTGTCTGAAGCTTTTCTCCCCGGGCCTCTACTGAAAATGGACATATATCCAGCTAGACTAGCCCGGTCAACAAATGTAAAATAAAATAAATAAATAAAATAAAAATAAAATAAACATGTATAATGAGTCTTTTAATACAAAATTAATAAATTATGTACAATTTTCCAACCTAATAATTCACTTGAAGAATTATAGTATTACAAAAACATTAAAAATACCTGAAAATGTTTTAAAACAAATTCTATCACTGTTTAACTGCAGTAAACTTACAATGGATGTCTTACCATTTAACCCTGGGGTCTTTGTGGCATCCAATAACAGTCGCCAATGCAACTCCTTTGATTCCAATTAAACTTCACAATTACCCCCTCGTTCAAAAGACTTCACACTTTCCAGTATGAAAACTAAAAATGTATTAAAGGCTTTGCACATAACAGGGTGCTTAAAAAGAGCATTAGTAGTATCCTCCCTTTTATGGCATAGGAATTTTGGTATATTCTTTTCCTGATGGTATTTTGAGTATTTCCCTCATAAAATGCCAGGCAAAACAAGCACTTTGCACAATATATGACATCCTTTGTGTTGCAATTAAATCTAACATTACCTTTGTATGCTAGTATCTTGCAGTAATTGGGAATGGTAATATATGGACCTACAGCAATAAAGCTACATTGCGCAAGGTTTACAGATTTTTCCATCTCCCTTCTAGTCCCCTTTAATTTGACATTTGATGCCCTTTCAAAAAGTTATTTCAAATTCATGCCCCTTTAGTATACTAGTAAGGGTTTGTCACCCAAGGCCCATTTCAAACAAAGGAGGACTCGATTGTGCTGTCAGCCTAAAAATTATCCAGTACCTTCAATCCCCCCTTATTACCCACAGTTAACTTACATGAATGACTGTGTGAAAGTGAAATTGCTGGGGAAAGGAAGAAATTGTATTTCAATCTATCTAAGAATGAAAAGAAGGTCTATTAAAAAAAGATTGGGATCAGCTGATCACACACTGCAAATACTTTGTCTCCATGGTAGTTGCCCCTCTCACCCCACCCTAGTTACACTACTGACTTTACCAAACCTTTTTTCTAAATTACCCCTCTGTTTTCTTATTTTTTGTATTGTAACATTATTCATATCAAGATGCCTTTGCCTGTATTTCTCTTCAAATATTTTTGAAGCGAATTGTTTTTGTATTGATTAGTTTGGCTTTCTCCTTTGCATAGATGTTGCAGTGTACCAGATCTCTTTTTCTTCCTCATGCCCATGTTACTTTTTTATAACTTTCAAAACTCTCTGAGTTTTGTTCTTTACATTTTTGCACTTCCTAGCCTCTTTTTCCAAGTGGCCCAAAGTTTCTTTGTGTAATGTTATTCATGGATTTATTGTATTAATGAATAAAAATCTTTTTGTAGCTTTTTGACAGTTTTTTATGTGCAATTATTTTTCTTTACACTCATTTCTTTCTTACCCTTTCTATATATCCTTTGCCTGGGAATTCTAAGTGTAGTGTGTAATAACAATACATAATTTCTTCCTTTGCCTCAACAGTCAACTTTCACATTCCTATGCCTCTTTTTTCGGCCTGTCAGTTTTTGTGACTTGTGGGGCTACTTTGTTCTGCCATGGGAGGCCATCCTCCTCCTGAGCCTGGCCTAACCCCATTGTAGGAATCTTTCCATGTCTTGAGGATTCTACGCTGCCTTTTATTCTAGTTCTGGCATCACCTAGACAGGACGATGAAGTAGGTTCATCAATACAGTGGTCCTGCTCTCCTTTTCATGCTGATTTCATCTCGCCATCCAACCCCCTCTGTACTGTAGAATCGATGCAATGCTGCAGATGTCGAAGAGGGTAGCCCCTGAAACACCTGCCTGAAAACGGCATTGTCTGCACAATGGACAGCAGTGTGTTATTACATCATGTGACAGCATTATAGTAATAATGGAAATGTATCTTTAGAGACATAAAAACATATTCCAATGTACTGTTTCATTGTTGATTTACAAGGTAACATACCTATAGCTGAAGATCCATACCAGCTGATTCTACATTACCAGGGACACATGGTGCTGGCCTTCTGAGCTATCAGAACCATCCTTTCAATTTTTGTGCTATACTCCTAGGAGAACTGGCATGCCAAATACATTCCAAGATTCCTTACATGTTGTGCTATTTGCACATTATGTGTTTGTATGTGTCATATTTATTATTGTGTCCATGAGCTTCATGTGTGTTTCATTGTGGTAACAGATGTTCCATGTAGTCAAATACTGTGTAGATGTAAAACGTATCTGATGAAATGGGCAGTAAATGTAATGAGTAATACACTATTTGGCCCAACATGAATATCTGTTGACTTCAGTCTATAGGGTAACAATATCATACAGAATTAGCAAACCAGATATAGTAATAGTCTGCAAGACTTTAACTATTTATAGAGGTACTATATTATGATAAGAGCATTCAGGTTTGCGTTTTGTCTTCTTCTTCATCTACTATTTGTATTTGTTACTTATATATTTTTTACTATTATATGTTTCTTGCTGTAACCTAAGTACACAACCAGTTTTTTATCTTCCTTCTCATGAAATGCTATGATTGACTGCTATAACAAAAATTCAGTGTGAGGTAATGTGTTACATGTGTATGTGTTTATACCACCATTTTGAAACAGTTCAATAGTCTATGACTTTATAACCCAGTAAAATCATACCTAGTTTGCATTTCACATGCCAGCATTATGGCACCAAAAGTTGCCATCCCACTAGTGCTGGCAGAGGGAAGGAGGGAAATAATTTTTTTGTGGGGTGATGTTTGTAATATATCCCCACTCTCTTTGTGAATCAACCACTTGAACACAGAGCCTGGAGACAATTTTTAATGGCTGTCTCCATCCCCACCACATAGGCCATGCCTCGGGCCAGTGAGTAGTACTGGAGGAACTACTCTAACTTCACATCCAGGAATCCAGATTACCAGCAGAGCCTGTATGACAGGTAGACACAGCATCTCCTGTAGGACTTTAGTGAGTACATAAATCACTGACATGTGCAGTTAAAATTTTATAACAAAATTGTTTGGTCACTGTTGCTCTCCTACTCAAGATACAATAGAAAAGTCTTTGTGGGTTCAGTTCAAGCAGCTTTATTATATGCAAACACATCACGGTAGAAGTTTACTGACTTTAACTTAGGTAACTTGTATATAAACTAACTATTGCAATCATACATGCTCACTGTCTGGCTGCACTCTCAAAATGGCACTGGGAATAGGATGTGCCTGGCATTTATATGTGTATGCTCAGTCCTTGATATGCTTCTTAAAGATACAGCACATGCACTCTGTTATACAGTCACGTTGATAATAATCAATTATGGTTTGACAAAGAATTCATATTGTTGAGTCCTAAACCAATCAGAAACTAGATAGGCTTCTCTAGAAATTAAGTCATTTATTTTTTATTTTTATTTTTATTTTACATTTGTTGACCGGGATAGTCCGACTGGATGCATATCCATTTTCAGCGGAGGCCCGGGGAGAAGAGCTCCAAGGGTAAGCAGATAGAGCAATACATAATACCAGCATTACATATTACAAACAGACTATTTACAGAGATTACATAAGTAAGCAAGTTAAACAAGTCACACAGGTTACAGTTAATCCTGAGCACAAGTCAGGATTAAATGAAATTACACAGTAAACTGGTTAACAGATTTTTACACATTCTAGAGAGAGTTAGCCAGGCTTGATACACTGACATAGCCAGTTAAGTGACAAATGTTGTTTGAGTCTAGTTTTAAATTGACCTAAGGTGGAAAGTAAGGTAATATCAGCTGGAAGAGAGTTCCAGGATCTACTTACAGAGTTTGCAAAGAGAGAATCACCGGCTGTGTTATTAACTTTGCTAGTCTGAATTAGTAGTTTGTTAGAGGATCGAAGCGGTCTAGGATTGTTATAGGGGTGATAATATTTTTAAGTGCAGGAGTATTGTCCGGATTATAGAGGATTTTATAGGCCATAATCAGTTGGTTATACTGGATTAGGCTGGGTAGTTCAAGCCACCCAAGCTGATTTAGATTGATGCAATGATGTGTCCTAAAAGGCAGCCCAGTGGCAAACCTGGCAATGTGGTTGTAGCAAATTGAGAGTTTGTTAAGGACAGTCCTGTTTAAATTCGAGAGTAGAGGGGATGCATTCAGAAGGGTTGAAAGAAGGTGAGAGCGAGCTATGGCAATTTTAGCTGGAGGGGTTAGGAAGGCTTTTATTCTGTAATGTGACCCTAGTTTTTTATTGATGGTTTTGATAGTTTGGTTAACACGTAGGTCAAATTTTAGATTATTGTCTATGATGACACCTAATAGTTTTGTAGAGGGATCAGGGGAGATTATTGTGCCATCATTTGATTTTAAGGTAAAGGTGAAAGCGGTAGACCTACTTGTTGGTGAAAATAACAGCATTTTAGTTTTTTTGGGATTTAAGATCAGACGATGTTCAGAAATCCAGTTTTCTATTGTATTAAAGGTGGTCTGGGTAGCTGACCATAACTCTAATGGAGATGTGGCTGAGTAAATCAGAGTAGAGTCACCAGCATATTGGATACAGCTGACTTTTGGGGTGACAGTATAAAGGTCATTAATGAAGATGGAGAACAGCAAGGGCCCTAGTATAGAGCCTTGTGGTATCTCAAGGGTGTTAGGTAGAAGGTTAGAGAGTTTGTTCTGCCAGAGCACAGCCTGCTGTTGACCATTCAGGTAGGATTGAAACCATTGAAGGGCTCTAAGGTATCTAGACAGAATGTTTGCAGGGTGTGGATTAAAAGTTGGTGATCAACCATATCGAATGCCTTGGAAAGATCCAAGAAGAGGGCTGAGGATATATAATTATTGTTGCAATTATGGTTTATGGTGTTGGTAAAGGCTAGGAGGGCTGAAGTAGTGCTGTGATGAGGATGGAAGCCATGCTGAGTGTCTGCCATAAGGTGATTCTGGATTAGGTGGTGCATGAGTTGTCTATGAATACATTTTTCCATAATCTTTGCAAGTGGAGAGAGTATAGCTATTGGCCTATAATTGGAGAATTCAATGGAGCTGCCTCCGTTGTGAAGTGGGATTACATAGGATATTTTTCAGATGGTGGGAATTTTAGCTTCTACTATGGTTCGATTGATTAGTATTGAGACGGGGTAAGCAATAGCATCAGCTGATTTTTGTAGGTACTCGGCAGGGAGTTGATCAGCAGAAAGTGTAGTGGGTTTTAATTTTTTGATCAAGGTTCGGATAAGTGAAGTGGTGACTGGTTGGAAGCTGAACGCGAGTAGGTTTCTAGGGGTGCTACTTTCAGGACCAGGGGAGCTAGGAGGTAGTTGGCTAGCTAGGGCTTGAATTGTCTCTGTAAAGAATTGGTTAAAACTATCAGAAACATCTTCAGGGGTTTTATCAATAGTAGCAGCAGGGATTGGGGTTGAAGTTTGTCCAGGATGTAGTAGATTATTTAAACCTGCCCAAAACTTCTGAGGGTTATTTTGATTTACTGTCTGTAAATTACAGTAGTATTGTTTTTTGTCTTGTAAAATTGATTTCTTGGTTTCGTTCCTGGATTGCCTGTATTTAATGTGATCTTGAGGGTCTTTAGAAGAACGCCATAAAGCCCATGCTTTGTTTCTAAGGGTAATTTTGAGTTTAGACTCTTTAGAAAGCCATGGCGCAGTTTTTGCCTTGGTTCTCTTTGAACGAACAGGTGCATGCAAATCAAGGATCTCAAGGAATTTGTTGTTAGAGTATGCTACTGCTTCCTCTAAGGGGAGGTGTTTTAGAATAGACCAATTACATGAGTTTTTATTGTGTCTAACCTTTCTGAGTAAGGGTTGTTGGGAATTAATGGTTTTGTGCTTAATTACATATGTGAGAAGGTGATCGCTTAGGCCATCAAGGAGGGTACCAGAGGTGTACAGTTGGGGGTGACTATTTATGAGTAGCCAGTCAAGTATACTTTCTTTTTGGTTGGGTTTACCTATCCTGGTAGGGGTGGATATAATTTGTGTAAATGCATACAGGTTAATATGGGTGGTTGGGGATTCTGAGGAACAGGTGCCCCAGTCTATGTTAAAGTCTCCAAGTAGTAGGGTTTCTTGGGGGTAGTGACATGATAGCCAGTGCAGGATATCTTCAAATGTAGATATATTGTTACCTGGGGGAATGTACATACAGATGATATTAATGCATTTATTTTTATTAAGTTGCAATTTGGTGGCAAGAATCTCTGAGTTATTAATCTGAGGTGGTTGTATTACATCTATGGTGACATTCAACTCAGATTTATAGAGTACAGCTACCCCATCCCCCTTCCTCGAAGCACGATCCAGCCTATGTATGTTGTACCCAGGTGGTAACACTTCATTGTCTTTAATGTTAGGTTTTAACCAGGTTTCAGATAAACAGAGAATCTCAGGGGAGTGGACATCCAGAAGTGCATGCAATTTATGTACCTTGTTATTAATGCTTCTAATAGTGAGATGACAGACTAGGAGAGAGTTAGTTGGCCTATTAATTGTAGGTTTGTAGCTTCAATTGCAAGTAGAGGGGGTATATGTATCTGAAGTGAGTGGGCCAGGGTTGGGGTGAATATCACCACCAAGTATTAGGTTGAGTCTATACTTGGTGATGAACTTCAGGAATTTGTTTATTAGTTTGTGGTAGTGTTTGAATCTAGAGCTAATGTGCCTGGGGTTGAGATGTTGATAGACTGAACAAGATGTTGGATAGGATCTGGTACTGTAAGTATGGCTGAAGGTGGAAGGATTTACAGCTGGGGTGATAGTATGGCCTTTTGGGACCTGAAATCCCGTGAGAAACTGGTTTTCATACAAGGTAAGGAGGTATGGTGTGAACAAGAGGGGTAGTAAAGAGGAGTATATGATTATCTGTGATTCAGCTAGTGAGTTAAGGAACTGTTTTACCTGGTGATGCAACACCAGAAAATAGAGTGGTGAGGTAAAGGTACTGGAAGGGGGATGGGAGAATGCCAGATGAAAGCTAATAGGTGCTATTAAAATGTAGGTAGTAGAATGGGGGTGGGTGGAATTATCCCAGATGAACTCAGATAGGATCTAGAAAGTGGGAGAGTGGCTATAGTACTATAAATTTAGAGGTACTGGGGTGGGAGGGAATTGGGGGCAGGGAGGGGAGCGAAGAGAGCCCAAGCATAGCGAAGGCGAACGTAGCGGGGCCATTGCAGTTTACAAGGTTTCCTAAGGTGTCCTAAAGCTATAAGATAAGTATTATAGCTCTTTAATGTAAGAGTCAATTTACTTAAGTTACAGGGGAAGGAGGCAAACACTCAAGTAGAAAAAAAGAGCCCTATGGCTGACCAATATGGTGATCTGCTTAATTACACAGCACTGTAAGTGAAAGCTTAACAAATGCTTTTTGTGCGTGCAACCTACTCTATTTAAATGCTGAGAGAAACTGATTGCAGTCCTGTAGACACCGTTTTGTAGGGAACTGTAGAGTTCAACTAGGAAAAGAGAAAAGCAGAGATTCTAGGGTAAGCATGAAGGCAATAACAGGTAGGTTCTCTCACATGGTGATAAATCACTTCTAATATGTAATTAATTCCTACTTCTAGTTAACTGTCAATATCCACTACTCCATAAATTCAAGCAGACTTAAAACTGGGTAGCTACATTTACTGTGGGACATTGCTGAAGAACATAAAACTATTTTGCCCATTGTGGCATCATATAATTGGAGATTAACTAGAAAATGTCTCTAACTCAGTTGACGTTTATTTAAAAAAACTCCTGTATGCTTCCATGTGTCCTGCTTTAACTAATACTCTTGTGTGGAGGAATGCAGAGTATATAGAATTGCTGTACTGCTAACATACTGTTAATGCAAATCTACAAAACAAGAAATAAGTGCAGAGATTTTTGTCCAGTATAAAAAATGTATAGATTCTCTCTGTCCAGTATGTCTTGGTAAACTATGGAACAAAACAGCGCAAGTTGTAAATTATGTAATTAAAAAGAGGGCATTCTTTTAAATAAATTACACCTGCAGGTACAAAGAAATTGTGTGTGTGTCATGACTGGCAAGTTATTACTTGTTATTAAAAACTGTGTTCCAGATACTTGCATTTTCAATGTACCAGCATACCTGCAGATTACCTGCAGATTACCTGCAATATCTTGTGTGTTGTTTTATTGGTGCAAATAGAACTTGTAGTGCTTATGTGGCAACAGTCCTTTAATAATGCTTTGTAGACCTCAGAAGCATATATACATGCATGCATATATATAAAATAAGTGAAACTCACAAATGCTGATGTCTGTTTTATTGACACACTTTGGTCAGCAAAACATATTGTTCACAGTTGTGCAAGACTGACAATCCCCAGGATTGGGGAATATGCCCCTTCTCTGGGGATTGTTTGATCTAAGAGTTAGTATGTATAATTAGCAGCATGGCGGCTGCAGTGGCCCCCTGCAAAAAACAGTAGATTATTTTTTTTGTATGGCCTGAGATTGTACTTTGGAGCATGCACTTTAGAATTTCCACCTTTTTTTTATCTTTTCCATTTAGTGTTTCTAGATTCTATTGTCAGTTTACTGAAGTTTAGAGCAACTCCAGTAGATGAACACACACATATATATATATATATATATATATATATATATGTATGTGTGTGTGTGTGTGTGTGTGTGTGTGAGAGAGAGACAGAGAGAGAGCACAAGCATGTGTATACATATATATAACTCCAGTAGACACGCACACACACACACACACACACACACACACACATATATATATATATATATATATATATCTACATACACACATATATATATATATATATATATATATATATATATATATATATATGTATCTTTATATATATGTGTGTTTATATATTAGTTGAACAAGTCAAGTTTTTATTTACTAATGCCTAAGTTATTTATATACTCCTCTATATCTGTACAACATATCTACCAGATATACATGTTATAGTTAGTTATTAACTCACTAAAAGAAATTGTGGAACATTGTACACTTTTTATGTAGTTTCCTGACCAAATTTGTACCAAACTAGAATTTACTATGTATACACAATACATACACAATATACACAATTGTCTCATCATTGCATTTGTAATCATGGTATGCATGCTCTTAAATGAGAGAGAGAGAGAGAGAGAGAGAGAGAGGGAGGGAGGGAGAGAGAGAGAGAGAGAGAGAGAGAGAGAGAGAGGATCATGCTGAAGTCCTGCCACACTAACCTACAAAACATATGATCACACAGAGCACTATCATTCATCTATGTCTCTTATACAGAAATAAAAAATACTTCTTTATTAATGTGAAACATTCTCTAGCACAGACTTTTCTTCTCCCAACCTTACTTTATGCAACCCCTCTTCTCCCCAATATTTAATCCAATGTATTAGCTAAACTTGAAACCACCTACAACAAAATAGCCAGATTTGCGGCCAACCTTCCCTATCGCTCTCACCACTGCATAGCTTTGAAAAACCTACAATGGCTTGAGCTCCATAACCATCTCCTTCTTCCCCAACTCCACCTCACACACACTATCTTAAATTAATCCTCCCGCTGTCCTCCCCTCACAGACCTTATCACTCCCTACTCTCCTAAATGCAGCCTATGCAGTACAGACCTACACCTCTTAGACATCTACAAACCTAATAAAAATATTGGCAAACATTTATACAGTCACTCCATTGCCAATGCCTGGAACAAACTTCTCCTTTCTTTAAGAACAAACGGCAACTTCCTTAACTTCAAAAACCTTCTAAAGGATTTATTTACTAATTCCTGGACCTGTCCTTGTCCCACTCCCACCTAAACTACTCCCTCTCCTCTTCCCCTCCCCTCTCAGCTCTCAAACTTTACCTTATTCATTTAAGGTCTTTATGTTATTCTACCAACCATGAGCTTCTCTCTGATGGCAATTGTTGGATAGAATCTAACTTTTTGTATTATATTTTATATACTTAATATGTACCATGTCTGTTTAAACCCCCAATATTATTCTTGTAGTCTAACATGCTCAGTTATAAGTTGTATTCTGTTTCTCCTGTGTATATACACTTGTATGTTAATATTGCATGATGTTTTGTTTTTGTATTTGTTTATCTGTGGAGCTTTTCTCCTGGGGTCTTTGTGGAAAAAGGGCTCTGCAGCCCAGTTGGATTAACCTGGCTAACAAATGCCAAATAAATAAATAAATTAATAAATAAATAAAAAATTGTAGATCTGATGAAGTCTTATAGATGAAAGCACTTATCAATGAAAAAGAATTTTATAAAATGTTCCAATGGCTTTTTATTTTTAGTATATAGGGTTTAACAGTACCTCTGGCCAGCTTAGATAGTTTTCAGACCACTCGCACCACGACCTACATTGTAGGGATCTTTTGGTAGTGAGGAAATTAAAGAATTTGATGAGGAAGTGTTACATTTACAGTGTAATTTTCTTTTAAATTATATATTAGGTTAATTTATCACAGTATAAATATTGTGTATCTGAATTTCTTCAACACTTGTTTACTTTGACACACGTACCTACTTTCTTCATTGTTATAGTACTCCTCGTATATCCCTGTATATTTATTAATTTCAGTGTCTATTGAATGTCATATTTATATAGTATACATTTTGTTAGCAAATCTTGGATGTATGAAGCTTTTACCTTGAGCCGCCAATATAAATGGGTTCTCTTCAGCTGAACACCCTAGTCAACAAACAAATGAGAATATGTATTATTTACAATAAAGGCACAAAGCAGTATTTCATTTCCTTTTTGTATATTCTCCAGTCCCTTGTGTCATGTGCTAGGTATTTTAATTACTAACTTTTTTTAAGAAGAATTACTAGTCTGGAGTATGATTCAAGGAAATGGGCTGTGTCAGCTCTTAAAGTGAAGGCTTGATGAAGTGTGTGTGTGTGTGTGTGTGTGTGTGTGTGTGTGTGTGTGTGTGTGTGTGTGTGTGTGTACGAGTGTGCATGTGCGTGTTTGTGTGCATGTGCGTGTGTGTGTGCATGTGCGCATATGTGTATATATGTGTGTGTGTCCGCGTGCTTGTTTAGTTTGTGCCACTGTTTTCTATCCTGAGACATTTATTAATAAACTTATTCTGCTGCAGATCTGGCATGGTATCTAACGAATGTTCCTGTTTTATTTGAAACAGTAATGTCTATTGTTTGGGCAGCTTTGCTACTAGTTAATGTGCTGCTTTTTCTGACATTTTATTAAACATGCAGAAATGGTAAACATGTTGTAATGTTTATTTTTTCCAGTTTTATAGCCAATAACCAACAAACATATTTGTTTAAGTACTCACTGTTGCTTTTAAACACACAGTTTAAGCTCCTGAAGTAAACTAGAAGACTTTTGGAGAAGGTTTTTCAATATTTGGTTGAATGATAACCATTACACCACCAAGTTGCAGAAAAAGCCGTTAAACAACTGAAAGTTCTTGATTTGAGAAAACTGTATCCCACTATGAGTGGCCTTAGGAACACACCAGAGAATGGTCTAGGGATCTAAACCTCTTCTGCAACATCAACAGAATGGTTCTGAGGGACAGGATACTGCTGCTCTGGAACAGACTCCCCATCCACATAAACCATTCCTGTCCATATTCAAGCACAACTTGGATCTATGGATGTGAAATAGAACATTTAGCCCAGGACTGCACCCTGTACTACTAATGGATGGAGGCAGCTCCTAAATGCTTTATCCAATGTATGGATCCAACCAAATTACTTATGGTATAATCCCAGTTATTTTTATTAGGGGTAATATGTAATTATTGACCACGGGATGGGTAAGGCCAGTGTCTAACCAAATGGGATAGGTTAATTTGAGCACAGAAAGGGAAACTGGATAGCCTTAAAATTGCCCACATGAACAGCTAGGCTAGTACTTACCTATAAACCTATGAATCTTTGTTTGATGTGCCATATTTTTTATATCACAGGTAAGGAAGCCATTGTGGTATTAAACACATTTAACACATTTTCTCAGAAACAGGAGAGAAAAGAATACAAACTGACAGTACTGAAAAATAATTCTCTACTCCAAAGAAGAAGAATGCACCTTCTGTGAAATATTTATTTTTCATCAGAATACAAGAGGTCCAAAAAATATTGACTCATATGTCACTGAATTAAGACACAGAGCACATGAGTGTGAATTTGGACAACTGAGTGACTCCTTCATCACAGAAAGAATAGTCTATGAGATTTGAAATGGTCGCATAAGGGACAGACTATTAGGGAGTCTAACTTAACAGTGGAAAAGGCCATAGATGCCTGTGATGGAAGCATGTTATCAACTGTGCATCTGAAAACTATAACAGTGGAGATGGAGATGTGCAACATATAGGCTTTGCATGAAAATAAAGGGAAAACAAGACCTAGAAATGTAAAAACAAGGCAAATATTTATGTAAGTGTGTAGTGTCCAAGATGGTGTCCTGTTAACAAATGAGGAATTAGAAACTGCTCTGGGCGTAAACACATTAGCTTACTCTTCTTTGAGCAAATGAGATTTCAGCTTTTTTTTATGAGACGGTTTTGTTTTTTTACAAGTACAAAGGCAAAAATACAGAGTACTGAATCTAAACTAATATTTGGCAGTGATGTCTTGGACAGTTATTCTGATTTCTTTGAGTGCCTAGAATGCTTAAAGATGAATATCATATCAAATTATCACCAGAATCAGTACTGGAAATTCATGGTGTAGGTTTAGTACCTGTTGCTGTTAAGGAGAAGATTAAACAGGAGCTCAGAATGATGTATGGAATCATTAGGTGTAATAGACAATGAAAGATAAGCAACCAAATGCTCCAACAGCAGCAGGGTGATTTCATGAATTAGAGAGAACATCATCCTTGACAGACTGTGCCCACTGCGAAATTCTTTTAAATGTGAGCTACAAGTTGTGCTGGTTTGGCAATTAAACTGGATGATGTAAGGTTACAGCTGTGCATGTTCAATACGCTATTGAGTAAATACAAAAAGACAGCCTTTTTGGATTTTGCTAGTTAAGAAAGCATTTCATCATGGCACCGCTAACATGAAAGTGTTTTAAATAAAAAAATAAATACAATATAATACAATAAAATAAATAAATACATAAATACATAGATAAATATTTCTTTATTTGTTTGTTTGTAGGTTTTTGAACAGGATTACCCTCCATTACTGAGATCAGAAAGGATTTTTAACCAGAATAAGAACAGGCAGACTTTTTTACAGGGGCAACAGACCTCGAGAGGTCAGCCACAGAGGGGGAGGAACAACTACTGGAACATTCAGAACCAGAAAAGATATTAAATCATCAGAACAGGGTTGGTACCATCACCTCTAGTTTTGGGGGTAAACCCTTAAGCCTTAACGGCTTTAACATTTTTAATTACACAGATAAGAATATCACAGAAGTCCATTTTTCCCTTTTTGAAAAAGGGTTTAAATTTGTTCCGGCAAATAAACCTGATATTTGTAGTATATTAATAGATTTGAAGTTATATATAAGAAACTTGAATTTTCAAATATTTTTAAGGATAAGGAGAACAAATGGACAACCCCACTAGATTTAGGAGAAAAAAGTCTTTTCAACCCTCCCTTGCACCCAATGTTAGCTCACTATGAGAAAATTTGTATGAGGGACATTTCCTTGGAATATCATGGCCACAGATTCAATTATTACAACCTGACTAAGGATGAGCAACTTTTACTTATGAGTCTTAGGGAATCTGATGATATTCATATTATGAAACCTGATAAGGGGGGAGGGATAGTACTGGTGAATAAATTGGAGTATGTTAATGACCTCACCTCCATATTACATGATAGTGAAAAATATACACCAGTTCTTTGAATGAGATACATGTAGCACATAGAAGGTTGCATTTATTTTTGGAGAATAGTTTATTTCAGGAGGTCATTATTGAGAACATTTTTAATTTAAAAAAAATTAATTTCCACTTATCCCTGCAGTATTTGGAATCCTAAAGGTGCACAAGAGTGTGCACCCCCCCCATATAGACTTATAGTAGCTGGGCAGAACAGTTCAACCCATTCACTGGGGATTTTTGTGGACTGGTTGGTTAAGGGAGCTTTAAAAACAATTACCCATGAAATTCAAGATTCTTGGAACTTTTTAACTAGGATTAAAACACAACATTTTTCTGAAGTTATTGGTTTCTCGACTACTGACGTGGTCGACATGTTTAGTTCAATTCCACATAAGGAAGGGCTTGAACTCTTCCATGAGGCATTAGTTGAGTACACCAAATTGAGTAACACAATAATTAATTTTGTAATGGAAGTAATGGAAATTATATTGTATAACAATTACATTACTTTTGAGAACGAACATTTTAAACAAGCTAAGGGTGTGGCAATGCGGGCTAGTTGTGCCCCCATTTATGCCAACTTAGTAATGGCAAGATTGGAAGTCCACTATGTTTTGGTACTAGGTTTAGTCAAGAATGGTGTTTTTATGGAAGCTACCTTGACGATATTTTTATTTCATGGACATGTAATAAGTCTATGGTAGATGAATTTGTTGAACACATCAGTGGAGTGTGTCCCTATTTTAAGTTTACTCACATCTGCAATACAGATAGTATTGATTATATTTATGTTAATATAACCACAGACATGGATTTGGGAATGTTTACATCAAAAGTGTACCATAAACCAACTTATTCAAATTGTTTTTTGAGGTACAACAGTCAACATCCCCATTGTGTGAAGAGAAACTTAATTAGGGGGTATATGATTAGAGGGGCCAGAATGTGTTCTACACTAGACAACTTCAAGAGAGAACTAGGTACCCTGATACACATGTTCACAGCAAGAGGCTATCCTGGCACTTTGGTGGATGAGATAAGTGTTGAAGTATTCGAAGGATGGGGGTCTAGATTTAAACTACTGCTTGGGCAGGGTGACCCCAACCTAGGATGGATTTATGTGATGCCTACGACCAGTGAGACTCCCCGTGACAGACTGAATTTTTCACACACTGTGTCTGTAGAATTTGGATCATTCAGTATGAAGGTCAGAGATATTTTGAATAAAAATTGGGTGATGCTGGAATGTAATAATGACATTATTAACATCCTAGGTAAAGGTCCTACTTTTTCTCACAAAGTGGGTAACAACTTAAAATTTTTATTTGAACACCCTATTAATAAGAAGGACGTTAGAGGAGCTAGGCCATGTGGGAGATGCAACTATTGCACTTACATTTTGAACACAACAGAAATTTTCATAGGAGATCCCCTATATAGAGTTTGGTTGGCAGGGGTAATTGTAACACCAGTGGATTAGTGTACCTAGATGTATGTACAAGTTGTAAAGGATTTTATGTAGGAAAGACAGAGAGACCCCCTAATGAAGCAAGTATATGAGCATTTATATGCAATTAGTACCCAGAACACTAATAGTGCACTTTTTAAACATACCCTCACTTGCTCTTATTTTTCGGGCTTCAAATTTGGCATCTTAGAAATGATTACAAAAAATTTTAGGGGGGGGTAATTGGGCTAATCAAATAGAAGTAAGGGAACTGAAATGGCAGCTCCGTTTAAAAGCATGTCAGCCCCCTTGTTTGAATGAACACCTATCTTTAAAGCCCCTTTTGATAGATAGGGCTTCTAAGTTGTAACTTTTGTTTTATAATTCATTTTCAGTAACATTCAATTTTCAAAACAATTTTTGGTTTAGGTTTTAATGTTCTGTATAATTCATTGTGGGTTGTTTTAATAAGGTTGATATGTCTTTATTTTACTGTGTGTACTGTAATTAGTGCTACTGTTTAAGGAGCATGCGTAATAAGCACTTTTGGTTTGATAAAGTCTGGATTGAGACAGACGAAAGTGCTTATCTACTATATAGCACTATTTCTTGTGATTTTCACCCAGTCTACACTATTGTTTTTATGTGGTTCTATTAAACCTTCTTTGGGACTGAACAATTGGTCATTTTCATTTTTGGACTGCTGCTGGTGTTGGTGTCTTTCAGTGGTCGGGTTGTTTTTAGTTTCATTGTGACCACTATTACCCACTTTTTCTTTCCTTGTTTTTTTTTATTTGTTTGTTTGTTTGTTTGCCTTTGATTTCTGGAGAAGTATAACTGGGCAAAGCCCCTTTTCATGAGAGACCTGGGGAGACAAGTATCACATTACAGACATTTTCATGGGTTAACAGTAAAAATGTACTATGCAACACTTAAGAATATGCACCTTAACAGATAATCACCACATTACATAAACTATAGAGTAATTCCAGCATGTTAAGCTTACACACATCTATAAAAATAAAATATGGAATATATACCATGTTAAGCTTATACCTACCAATAGAACATTCGGCATTATTTTACAGAGTATCTATCCATCTATCTATCTATCTATCTATCTATCTATCTATCTATCTATCTATCTATCTATCTATATATACACATATATGGTCAAATTGCAGTTTTAGCACACAGGCAGCAAAACAGGCATATGTATATTTTATCCAGACACTGAAAATTCACTTGCAACCTGTAACATGAAAATTATTGTAAAAATGTGAGAATAGTGTGGTATATTTTGGTTTGACTTCATGATGAGGGGACTTCGTAAGGGGTTGGGATAAGGGCAGGACTGCTTTATTAACAGGTATTATGTCATTGGGACGTTAGATTATAAACAAGTTAAGATTCAGAGTAAATGCTTAATAATGGGATTATTAGAAGTGCAGGACCATTTTCTTGAAAGGTGTGTCTTCAATGAGATTTTAAATTGTAGGTGGGATGAGATATTTTTGATGTGTGTTGAGAGTGAGTTCCACAGCTGATGTGTACAGAGTGTGGACAATTCCTATTGTGATTTTTAGATTTTTGAGTAAGTATTATGTGTGGATTATTGAGTACATTTCTGTATGGGGTGTGAACCAGTTTAATAACTGGCTGGTGGCAAGGTGTATGTCTGTAGTACAGAGGATGTTGTAGGCATTCTTAATGTTAATGTAGACTTGTAGATTAAATAGTGCCACACTGTTAAGGTAGTAAAGTTCTGAATGTGGTTACTTGCAAACTTTGACAGTTTATTATAAGATTGTACCAGTTTAACTAGTTGAGAGGACTGTAAGTTCGTGAAAATTGGTGAGGTGTGTAGATAGCCTAGAGACTAGGTAGTAGATAGGTCTGAGCTATTCTGTTAAGAAATGGTATAAAATAAAATGTTTTGGTTAATTTTTTTGAACTCCATGTTTGAGGTGTCGATCAAATCTTAATTACTTATGATATTCTAGTCTAGGGTACTACATAGCAAGAACATGATAGTAGACCACACCTCTCAACCTCTTGACAAAGCCAAAATTAATGGGGGGACAAAGGCCCAAAATTAGGAACAAATTTTAAATATTGTACTTATAAATTTAGAAAGTTACTAGAATAAGAGGATTTGTGTTCACATACATTTTCTGAAGGATAGGAAGTCTGAAAATCAAATGTTTGTTAATATTTAGTGTCATCAATACCCAATGATCTGAAAAAAAGACTTACATTTTGTAAGGAAAAGATGAAAAATATAAGGCAAAAATCAGGACATTCTGCAAAATCTGGGGAGCTGACACTTACGTAGCAGACAGATCAAACTGTTGGACAGATTAAGGTCACATGATCCGAAGGTAATAAGTCCAGATGTCATACTGGTGTTACACTACTGAAGCACGAGTCACACACTTACTGCAAATGTGTTACAGCCAGTTGCTGACAAATCGCATGCTATAGTGAACATACTAATTCCTACTAATAAAGCCTCACTTATGTAATTCCCTGGGACAGAACAGCATCAAAGCTCATACCACACTTGTCAGACAGAACTGTACTTCTAAGAAAGCTTTTAGAGCATGATGTAGTTAGAGAATAAAGCTAAAAATGTCAACTCGCTAAAGAGGCTAATAACTACTGCACCAGTCCTAAAATACAACATTTAAGTGGATGCAAGCCAGAAAGGGCTAATTCTGGTTTTATTGCAGGAGGGCAGACCAGTTGCATATGCATCAGCAGTGTTGATGCGTAAAGAAACCAGATATGCATAGATAATGAAGGAATGCTATAAACGGTGTATGGGTGTCAAATGGTTCATGACTTTGGGCCCAATTCTAAAAGGCTTGCTCTTAGTGCAAGTGATTTACTCCGGTGTAAGCCTGCTTTATAGGTAGGCCTTCACTGAAGTAAGTCACCAAATCTTTTGAATCCGACTCTGTTTCCATGGGAAATATACATAAAAAAGAGACTTACCATTAACCCTCACAGAGTATTTTCAAGAACTTCTTACATAAGGCACTGTTTAGAATTCAGGGGATGCCGTTAAGACTTCATAAGTATGGAGGTGCAAGGCTTCCCATGGAAACTGATATATCTTGCATATGCACTATACAGACCATATCTTAGAGAATGCAAAGCATTTTTACTAGGAGAAGACTTAGAAGTGTTTTTGACTGTGGCAACAAAAGTTATCAAGTCATGATTCATTTAGAGATAGATTATTCTGTAATTAAGGCTTTATTCAAAAGTGATAAGGACAACAGTTCTACTCAATTAAACAACTGAAGATTGTTGAAATTGCAACTTTACCTTGGTACGTTGAAATGTAAATAAAGATTTAGAATTATTATCTGTTGGCCTAATATAAAAATGCAAACAGAGAACAATTGGTGCAAGACTGTTGCCTCTGCTGTATATACTGGAATAAAAACCAGAAGCAGTATTTAATTCCACATGAAGTTTCACCCTTGCCATGGTTAAGGCTGAGAGCTGACTTTCCATTTCAATAGCCTTAGCTTTGCACTCTGCTTTGATGACTTCCCAAGTATCCTGAAGTAATTCAGCTTAGATGCACTATTGCAACGTTTGTGATTATCATCAGTAACCCCTCTTTTTCTCATTTTTCTCTATGAGGTTGGGGTGTCCCATCAACTGTTGTCATTATCTCTCAATTCAGTGCAACTTTCCTGTTTTCTTTGACAGCCATATATGACTTTTGCATGTTATTTCTCACACAATCCACCCATCTCTTGGCTGACTGTTCTAATTTCCTCTTGCCATCTTCCTGTCTCTGCCAAATACTCATAATATTAACTTCTGCTTTCCTGCACATGCCTGAACCACTGTAATCTGACTCTTTGACCAAACCTACAATTGGGGCTATTTAGGCTACTGCTCTGATGTCATCATTTCTTCTTGTATCCTACCGCCTGTGTTTGGCACTTTATCTCCATCACCTTTAGCTTCCTTAACTGCTCTTCCTTCACTGCCCATGTTTCTGTACCATACAGCAGTACTGGCCACACCACTGTTTTGTATACCTTACTTTTCAGCTTCTTTCTCATTCTTCCATCACTCATTAACCATGATACTTTGTGCCATATGGCTGCAGCAACTCTGGTTCTAGCTTTGATCTCCTCACACAGACTTCCCTTCTCAACCACCCCTCATTTCCATTCATTTTGCTTAAATAAATTTTTATATGCATACTACATGGTATACCAGGGCAGGTTATATCAAACGGTCATTCCCAATTGACTTATCAAAAGTTCAAATTGTTTGCCAAAGACTGGGGGTTCAATCATATCATATTAAGTCTGAGGAATCTGCAATGAAATAGAAAGGTGAGTATATAATTTAAGCTAAAACTATATATTGGCAAACATAATACATCTAACAAGCTATATTTTTACTTATTACTGGAGTATAGAAATACCAAATTATAGCCCAAAGGAATCTCACCTGCTCTATTCTTCATAGAGAGGAGCCTCAGAAC
Source organism: Protopterus annectens (assembly GCF_019279795.1). Lineage (NCBI taxonomy): Eukaryota > Metazoa > Chordata > Ceratodontiformes > Protopteridae > Protopterus > Protopterus annectens. Next base: position 1,111,102,179 of record NC_056731.1, read on the forward strand.
AAAGCTTCCTGCATTATTTTCTCCAGCCACATTCATGCATGCAGCGAAAAACTGTATGATACTATAGTGAAATCTTTATCCAGAGTTAATTAGTTCAGCTACTTAATCTCTTTCAGAAATTACTGTTAAATTTTCACTTGAAGTGTTGCAATGCACTTCTCATGATGCTCCTACACATAATGGTGGTGGTGGACTGAACCAAGGCATTGTGAGTAAATCTCTGTGGACGTAATAGTGTACCCATTATGGTGGACTGCTGAAGAAGAAGCTATTAAGATTGTACACAGTTAAAAGGAAAAGATAACGGGTTTTAATTCAGTGGTTTCAATAATGTCTATTAGTCTTATGACTCAACAGTAGAGCCACAGAGTGAGTTATATACTCTAAATAGGCTGTTATTTAGACAGGACATCTTACTTTCTGCTAAAACTGGATATTAAAGCCTAGGTATGTGATGTACTATGTCTTGTCAAGTAAAAGCAGTCTGGGGTATGACTGTTATGAGTGGGCTGGCTCAGTAGTTGAGAGGAAAGACATGATAAAAAAAGTATATGTGCACTTCTGAGTGTGTGTGTATGTGTGTGTGTGTGTGTGTGTGTGTGTGTGTGTGTGTGTGTGTGTGTGTGTGTGTGTGTGTGTGTGTGTGTGTGTGTGTGTGTGTGTGCGCATCTGTTTGCCTGTGTGTATTCTGTGCTTCCATTTTCCATCTTGACATATTTGCTAAAATAATTCTCCCACTGCAGCTCTGACACTCCTACATGTACTGACTATAAAGCCTCTGCCATGGGCATACCCATTTGTTACCTGTCACCTTGGCAAAATCCAGTTGTGACACTCCTGTCGTCTGCTGAAACAGGAGATGTTTTACAACTTTCTGACACTAATCCCTCTCCTGGCAACTGACCTATACTTTCATATAAAATTTTGTTATGCCTTCCTTTGTGAGATACATATTAATTCCTGCACATGATGCTTGAAAATTACAATGGGGACATTGCTTAGCAGAGCCAAGTTATGTCCCCAGTCAATATATTGCATGCCATGCACTTTTCTCTGCAACAGGTGCTGTCATTTTCCCACTGTAGATAAGCTGTCATTGGTTCCCCTCTCCTACCTGCCCCATGGGTTAATACAACACTCACGACACTAGCCCTTCACAGGTTATTTTGGCCACAGCCAGGGTTTTATCCTTGTGTACCAACTAAACAAGCAACTCAGAGGACGAATAAAGTTGACCAAAACCAAACTTGAGGTAAATTTGGCCTTCCAGGCCAATGGCAACCGCAAATCATTCTTTAGCTATGTCCACAACCTCAAAGGCAATACACAATTGTGTGCAGAGCTCATTGTTAATGGAGCCATGTACTCTGAGCCAGAGGCTATAGAAAACATACTGGCAGACAAATTCAGTTCTAACTTTACCCCTCTCTCCCCTTCAACCTCCTTTCAGGAAATTCCATCAAATATAACCTCCCCCACTGTCATTAGGAAATGGGTCATCAGTGCTCTCTCTAAGTCCAAGAACACTGCAAAAATAGGCCCAGACAATATCCCAGGATGCATTCTGAATAGCATGAAACAAGAGCTATCAGACCCTCTGGATTTGCTATTTAACTGTAGCCTCTAAACAGGCTTCATGCCTCACAAATGGAGAACAGCAATACTCAACCCTCTGCACATAGGTGGGCCATCTACAGACTCTGGAAGCTACAGACTCATAAATCTTACTAATTCTCATATTCAAAGCCATGGAAATAATGATCATTGAAACAATCAATAATGACAAAGGAAACCTCCAGTCACTGGATCCAACCCGATTTGGTTTTATCAAGGGCAGGTCATGTCTACTCAACCTGGTGAACTTCTTTGAGAAGGCTACAAAAGCAATTGATGAGGGCAAAACAGTTCACACTGCCTACACTGACCTGGCCAAGGCACTTGACACAATACCCCACTCAGGCATGTTGACAAACTCAAAACGTTAAGTACAAACCCGTATGTCACCCGGTGGATAACCAGGTGGCTGACAGACAGGACCCAGTAAAATGGAATTTGAGTGTCTACCTCAACAAAGAGGCCAGTCACAAATAGAGTCCCTCAGGGATTGGTCCTGGGACTGCTCCTTTTTAGCATTTACTTCTCTGAAGTCAAGACCAATGTCAAAGGCCTCTGATTGGCCAAATTTGTGGATGATCGCAAATTAGGAGCAATCATACCTTAGAGAAAGAAATCTGGACAAAGCCTAAAATTATGAGGGAACAAAGATTCAAAAATAGGGATAGATTTTCAATATTCCTCTTTCAGATTTTGAAAGTTACTAGAATAACAGGATTTGTGTTAACATGCATTTTCTGAAGGATACGAAGTCTGAAGCTCAAATGTATGTCACTATTTAATGATCTCAATCCTTAGTGATTTGTGAGAAAACCACAAATTTTATGAGGAAAAGACAAAAATTTGAAGCAAAAATCTGGACAGTTGAGAGGTGTGGGAGCAATCGTAGAATCTCCCACTGACACTAATGTTCTCTGGGAAGGGATGACACAGACAAATAACTTGTGTCAGAGCAATAGACTAAAACTAAATGCCAAGACATGCATAATAGTATCCTTTGAGAAATCATCCACCCTGGCTAAGTATCATATTGACAACACCCCCCCAAGAGTCAACCCAGTAGTCAGGGACTGGGGACACATAGACAGTAGTCTAGCCTTTGACCATCATGCATCTACAGTAGTGAGGAAATCATTCTATGTTGTGCAACTTATAAACAAAGGTATGGCATCTAAGTCCAAGGAAGTCACTGTTCCACTGAATTCAGCATTCATCAGACCTAGCATTAAGTACAATGCCCCCTTTGCTATGTATCTAACTGAGTACATCCAACAACAGGAACATCCACAGAGGCTTGGCATAAGTAACATGATCTCTGCAGAATGCCTCAAAGCCCTGTCTCACTATTCTGTCTCTTACAGGATGTTGAGGGGAGATCTATGCCTGGCATACAAGGCATTATTAGACCCCACCCAGATGAACCTCCTACCTATCTGCAAAACAAACAACACCTAAGAATTATCTGTTCTAAAGACTTAAACCTTGCCTGTGATGTAAATAGGACCTGATGGACAGACAGGCATATATCCGAGAGACTACTCCTTCTTTGGAATAGAGTCCCCATCCATGTGAAGCAGAGTTCCTCCGTAGCACAATTCAAGTGTGACTTGGACAACTGGATGGAGAACAGGAAATTTATCCATGGTTTGGCACCTGTGTTTCTAATGGACTTAGGCAGCCTGTAAATGGTTTATCTTCCAGACCCTGCCTGTAAATATTTCATCTCCCAAGCCCTTGCTTACACCTATCAAGGGTACCAGAACTTGTTAGAGATTTGGAATGCATGGTTAGGCTTAAAATGGCCATTGTGGTCGTTAGCCTAGTAAACACCTATGAACCATGAAGCTGAGTCATGTTGGGTGGAATGCACTACACATCCCATGATGGTGGCTATGCCCTCTAATCACCTAAATATTATAATCAGCTGAGGCTGCTACCTATCACAGGAAAGTGCATTTTCCCTGTGGCAGTGACTACTCTCAGCACCACATAATTATAAGACTTGCACATCTTTCTTTACATCTACTTTCAAGAAAAAGCTTCAAGCTGCAGTTTTCTGTTTACAGTCTTTCCAGTGACCATAAAGGGTAATTAAAACTGCAAGCACACCTGCTTGAGAATACAGAACCATGCTGAAGTAATACATTTTTCACCATTCATATTCATAACAAACTGCAAATAACTAATTGCCACTTTTGATTGCAGAAACATTAAAAAAATGAAAATTCTAGTACAGGACATAAGGTGATGTTGGCACTCAGTAAGCCATTCTTATAATATTCTACACCTAAAACCAGCGCTTTCTCTGCCTTTTTGATGTAACAGCAGAGGTGGAGTAGATTGCATTTCTCCATGTCAAAACTGTTTTTATGGTCCTGTGATCATGTATGTGCATGTGTGTGTGTAACCTACTGAAGTGAAAGAATAGGCTTTCTAAATGTCTGCTACTGTGGTACTCTTTCATAATAAAATACGTAGGTCATGTACCTTACCTGCTCTTATATTTACTGCTGTTTAGTACACACATCCTGTTAGTATTTGTCAGCACATATAGCATCAGAACAAAAAACTCTCAAGTGCATAGATTCATTTATATATACATGCACACAGACACACACACACACACACACACACACACACACACACACACACACACACACACACACACACACATATATATATATATATATATATATATATATATATATATATTATTGAAATTTCACTTACCTGAATATCAGATGCATGAGATGACTTTGACAAAAACTTAGTTTCATGAACACATGCATCAGCACAAATGTTTTATCTGGGAAATGAACCACTTGGACACCATGGTGAACTTTGGCCTTTTTCCCTCAATAGTGCAATCTTGGAGTTGGTATACTTAGTTTGGGGTGTGTGGGGGAATCAGCCGCTCACATGGGGGGGTGTAGGGGTGAAGCCCCCCTTTTGGGTGGGTTTGATTTGCTTCTGTATTAAAAAAGCTGACATCACAAACAGCATGTCCTGAATTCGTAATATTTTTCAGTACTGAAGCTATTTACATGCCAGAGGCATGCTAATAAGCACATGCTCAAGATACATGTTCAACAGTTACACAAATGTATGTAACAAAATTGCCAAAGAAATGAACCATTAACTCTTTGGTTCAGTTAAAATGGAGTTAGTGCCAGTCCAGTCATAGACAGAGTTTGGTATTGTAGTCCAAATACTGAAGCACATTTTTTAGATAATTTACATACTTACCCACTGAACCACCCATAGATAATAACCCGTTAGAGTAATTTGCATAGACATTTAGGCCACATTTTCTTTCAGACTAGTTTGAAATGATCTATGTAGGGTGCTATTCAATTTTCACAATTTTAAGCTTCAACACACATTAAAATACCTTCTTACTGTGAACATGTTTATATTAATACCTGCATTTCATGATTGAAATCTCCACACCCTGCTCAGGTGAATGACAGGTGAAGTAGCTAGCTGCTTAAGTCAGCACCATAGCTCTGTTTCTGCATAAGGTAATCTTAAAGATCATTTCTTCAGATACCTTTCTTGATTACTCAGATATTCTCACAGTTGGTATGGAATGTTTTCTGAGAAAAATGGAAACACGTGCCACAGAAAACATTAGAAAAAGTAGGACAGGATATGTAAAACGAACATTTATTGTTTAGTGTCTGAACACTTAATCTGTGCATTAAAAAATGTGATGTAAATATAACTATGTCTAAGAACACCAAACCTAAATGACAGTAAGTTCACTAGTTCAAACTACCTAATGCTTTATAACAAAATTAAATAACTAAAGCATAAAATAACACTGCAAAATAAATAAAAACATATTTTAATACTTAAAACAAATAATTTTTGCACACTATGTCAAAACTGCCTGTCTGCCATCAGCCCCCTTCCTGATCAATTGGCCCATTCATTCCTCATCACTTTGGTGAGGGTCAACCAGAAAGGGCAATCATTTAGGTAGCCATTAGGGTACTTACCCCTACTCCATTTCCAGTGAACATTTGGCTTGCAGAGCCAAAGGGGGATGTGCAATGGGCTGTCTGTGTTGGTTGTCCTTCTCTTCCTGAATGGATGTTGCCAGCAAGCAGCCCTATCCCTTCTCCTCAAGCATGGGAAGTGGTTTCCCTGGTCTTCACTGGAGAAATTGCACTTCCTTATGTGCTTCCAAAAATACTACTGCCCCCCACCCCTCCACATACCACTCAACCTCTCAGCTTTCAAAATTATTGCATTCAAAATTTGCAGAAGTATAAATTCATGCATATGGGGGTGAGGACACAGATGTATAAATTTGCCTTTTTACCAGATACATGCAACCTATAAAATTAGAACCCTTGTGGTGCAAACAGATGCATATATATATATATATATATATATATATATATATATATATATATATATATATGTGGATCTAGGACATTTGCTCAAATGAGCAAACATCCGAATCCATAATAACTGAACACACTTTAACGAAAGTGCTGTTATCGAAAAAGTGCTTTTGTTAAAGCGTGTTACAAAAAAAACAAAACACTACATTAACATTTTAACAAGGGGGCTTTGCCTCCCTGCACCCCCTATGTGTGGGGCTGTGCCCCCACACCTCCCCTACTTTAATATTCTCCCTCCGAGACCACACTACAGTGGGTAAAAGGGAAATTTCCCTTACCCGCATCGTAGTACAGCCTCAGCAACAGACATACTTACGTGAAACTGCTTCTTCAGTGAAAAGCACTTTCACGTAAGTATGCCCGGCTGTTTGGGTTTCGGTCATTTGCTCCGGAACCCATATTTATATATATATATATATATATATATATATATATATATATATATATATATATATATATATATATCTGTACCAGAACAATATATCCTTACTGTGCTGTAAAAAGATACACATACCTGGTTCCTTGTCTTGTTATACATGTTAGTTGTAATTAGTTTAGCTAGCAGTGTTATTATAAACTTTGTATATTTTTTATTTGCCATGTTTGTGGAACTTTCAACAAACACACATTTATGATGCTAAGTAAAAATGCAGAAGATACTTCAGCGTGAAACTGAACCTGAGCTCCAAGTACATCTAACAAAGGCACATAGCCTAAAATTTTCTTGCCCATTTGAGCCATTTTTAACATGTTTCTCCAGAAAATAAATTAGTTTGTGCAATTTAGTTCCATACTATGTGTAAATATATTTTACCACCTGAACAAAATATTGTCTAAGTTTTTGCATCAATTTTTTGCATTAAACATATTCCATTTTTCACAACTCAGTGTCTTTTTTCCTTAACACAAAATTAAAAAAGCTTTCCAGTGTATAATTATGAGAACACACACACGCACACACACATCAATTACTAGTACTTGTTTTACTGTACAACTGTCTGCACTGCACCTTAAATGTCTCTTTGCAATCAAATGAATGAACAAATCGATAAATAACAGCCCAGAAATATATCTCATCTTGCTGCTGTCAGAACCATAGAGTGCAGCCCACTGCAACCCCCAAGCTCTTTTAACCACTTACCTCAAGTATCAGGAGCAAAGACTCAAAATCATGGATTTTAAATATTGCTGTTATATACTCAGAATTTTTTAGTATAACAGGTTTTGCATCAGCAAGCATTTTCTGAAGGATATGAAGTCTGAAACTAATTTCTGTCATTATTTGGTGACCACAATCAACAATAATTTCCAAAGAAGCTACAGATTTTTTTGAGGTTCTGACAAAAAATATGAGGCAAAATCTGGGACAGTTGAGAGCTATATGCAAAATAATAAAGATATAAGTAAAACAACAGTTTACATAAAATGTAAATAACAAAACAAAAGGAACTGAGCAACATAGAGATAAAACAATAAGACTTTAATAAAAAAGCAAAGCTTTCAGGTCACAAATCCTTCATCAGTGCTAACATCATTATTCAATCAAATACATTTAAATAAGATATTAATAGAATGATTAGCAAGGTTAATGTGACTATATATGACTTACAAATGATGAATGGTATTAATACTGATATCTTTAATTACTTTACTGTACCCTCTCCTGTTACACCAATAATGTATGATCTTCCTAAAGTGCATAAATCTTTAGCTAATCCCCCATGAGACTTATTGTCTCTTGAGAGAGTGGCTCACTGAGCCTATTTCTATTTATAAACTGTCTTATGCCCTTACCTCAAGCATGTAAAAAGCTATATTAAAGATGCTGCTGATTTCCTTACTCACCTGAATTATTGGTATAAGAATAGCACATTTACAAGTTTTATAATGGTTGTGATGGATATTAAATCCATGTTTACAGTAATACCAAATGCTAATGGGGTATCAGCAATTAGGAACTTATTGTTAGAAACTTGACAAATAAGGGGTAGGCAGAAACAATCTGTGAGCTACTGGAAATTGTATTGGAGAATAACATATTTGTATTTAACAATAAATACTATCATCAGATGCTGACGGTAGCTATGGGTACCTCTGTAGCTAATACTTATGCTACGCTGGTTTTGAGTAACTGGGAGAATGAAGTTATATTTAATGGTCCTATACATTTTTCAAGTAAGGTTTGTTTTTTCAAACATTTGTAAATGACATTTTTTTTTTCATTTGGAATGGCACTGATGGAGAATTTAGCCAGTACTTGGAGTTTTTGAATAATAGCACTGATTTTTTGAAATTTTCTATGACTAGTTCCAAGGAAAGAGTTGAATGTTTAGAAGATGCCATTCATTATGATGGACTGGATATGCATACATCAATATATAAGAAATCAGTACACAATAATAAATATTTACACAGACAAAGTATGCATGCACCCCATATATTCAAGGGAATAGTTTAATCTCAGATGATGCATTCAAGTTGATTGAATACTGAATTTGCTAGTTAACAGAAACAAACACAAAAAAATGATACGATAATTTTTAGAGAGGGGCTATGACCCTGATATGTTAACTAATTTTATAATGAGGTAACCTCATTAAGGAGTACTATAGCCCAACCATACTTCAGTAGTGAAATAGAAAATGTTGAAGCTTGTAGCCATATGAATAATAATAACAACATATAGTAAATGCAGTCATGCAGTTAAAACAATTATATCTGAAAACTGGGGCATTCTGAAAGCTTTGCCTGAGCTACAAGAATTAGTTGGTGAAAAGCCTAGATTTGCATATCGTAACTGCCCCAGTCTTAAGTGGCAATTATGTTACAATGATATGAGGAGTAATTTTCACTATGTACAGTCTAATAGAAATGGTACCGACCCCATGTTACAATTGCTGTTGCTGTAATTTTATTAACAGAGACCCTACCTATACCCATCCCTTAACTGGCAAGAAATATAATTGTAGGTGTTTTGCAACTTGCAATTCAATGAATATAGTGTATTTGGCAAAGTGTAAGTCATGTCCCAGCTTCTATGTTGGCAAATCAAATATTTTTATTTTTATTTTATTTTACATTTGTTGACTGGGCTAGTCCAACTGGATATATGTCCATTTTCAGTAGAGGCCCGGGGAGAAAACCTCCAGTAAAGATAATAGCAACATCAGATACAGTACATTTTTAAGACTAGAATACAAGTTATTTACATAGTAGCTTAGTAATCAAAAAGACAATATAGCAACATCAGAGCAACTAAGAGACTTAAGGACAGAATTACTGAGCATAATTCAGATATTAAACGGAACATATTAACAAATGCTTTACAAAACATATTAATGAAACTAATACACTACATTCATTTACATTTAGAGTTATAGATGTTATTGGTAGAGATATCAGGAGAGGTGATCTTAATAATAAGCTGGAAATGAAAGAATACAGATGGATTATACGGCTATATGCTGATCAATCACCAGGTTTAAATCAAACTCTAATATTAAAATCAATTCTTAAATATAAACAGACTTGGTTGAAATGATTAAATAAGATTTTATTGAATAATTGTTTTATATTTTTATATATAATTGATGCTTTTCAGAAAATCTGTTATATGTCTTTAAGTTAATAGCTTAATTGTTCTTGTTCCTTATTGGCTGTGATGTCGGATGAAGTGTTATTTAAATGTATTTAATTACATAATAATGTTAGCACTGATGAAGTGTATGTGACCTGAAAGCTTTGCTTTTTTTGATTAAAGTCTTATTGTTTTATCACTATGTTGCACAGTTGAGAGCTATGTCAACACACACTCACTCCAAATGCATTGCAGACACTTATGGTACCATTGATTTTAAAGACTATATGGTGCTGGAATGCTTGTCTGTTATTGGTCCTTGACTATAACACACTCCAGAAGTCTCTCTCTCTCTCTTCCACTGGCTCTAAAACTGACCAAGTGAAAGAAAAGAAAAGAAATCAGAGCTGTCTCACATGAGAAACAGAATGAATTCAGGAAGTGAAATCAGAGTACTACATTAAATGCAGAATGGATGAGGGATAGACATCCCTGGGAGAGGCAAGCAGGCCATGACCCTTTACCTACTAAAAGATAATTACAAATGGATTAACAAAGTGAGAAAAAA